>NW_027142365.1:19468729-19806229 GCF_026170545.1 Melanerpes formicivorus
TCCAACTGCCTGAGCATTTTTGTGTCTCTCCACTGGACCTGCTCCATCAGGTCCTTGTCCTTCCTGTATTGAGGGCTCCAGACCTCAATAGTATTGCAGTGTATAATGATCTGTATATTTAGCATGAGAGGAAAACAGCCTCAAGTTGCACCAGGGGAGGTTTAGGTTGGATGTTAGAAGAAACTTCTTCCCTGAAAGGGTTCTGAAGCCACTGGCACAGGCTGCCCAGGGAGGTGGTTGAATGTCCATACCCTGGAGGTGTTTCACAGAGGCAGAGCTGTGGTTGCTGAGGGCCATGGTTAGCCCCAACCTTGGTAGAGTTAGAGAATGGTTGGATTCAATGTCCTTAAAGGTCTTCTCCAACCAAAAAGGTTCTATAAATAAGCAAGGTAAGTGAGGCTCCACTGCAGCCTGCCCTCCACTCTTGCCTCACTCTGGGGGGCTCAGATGGTGCTGGCAATCAAGCAAAGTGAATGTGGCAGTGCATATTTAACACTCTCAGTAACAAGTTGTTTTATACCCCTCACAGAATTATCAGCACCAGGTGTTTCTTCTTCAACCTTTTGTAGGTTGAAGGCAGCCAGCACCAGAACAAGAGGACACAGTCTCAAGCTGTGCCAGGGGAAGTTTAGGCTGGAGGTGAGGAGAAAAGTTCTTCACCGAGAGAGTCATTAGCCATTGGAATGTGCTGCCCAGGGAGGTGGTGGAGTCCCCATCCCTGGGGAGGGGATTGGATGTGGCACTTGGTGCCATGGTCTAGTCATGGGTCTGGTGGTGACAGATTGGACTCGATGATCCTCGAGGTCTCTTCCAACCTTGGTGATACTGTGATACTGTGAAAATGAAATGACATTCAAATCTGAAAGGAAGCCCTTGAAATGCCTGAGGGGGAGTTTAGAATCATAGAATCACAGAATCAGACAGATTGGAAAAGGCCTCAGAGATCATCAAGTCCAACCTAGTACCTGATACCTAACACCTCCTGACAACTAAACCATGGCTCCAAGTGCCACATCCAAGCTTTTCTTGAACACTCCAGTGATGGTGACTCCACCACCTCCCTGGGCAGCACATTCCAGTGGCCAATCTCTCTTGCTGGGAAGAACTTTCTCCTCACCTTCAGCCTAAACATCCCCTGGCACAGCTTGAGACTGTGTCCTCTTGTTCTGGTGCTGGGTGCTTGGGAGAAGAGCCCAACCCCCACCTGGCTACAACCTCCCTTCAGGGAGTTGGAGAGAGCAATAGGTACAACACCACCAAACGTGTGTTGCCAAAGGCAGCTGGCAGGACATGAGGAGCTTACCTGTCACTTGGAGCTCAGTGGTGCTGTTCAGAGAACTGAAAATATATTTTATAAAGAATTCTGGGGAGGGCAGGCTGGCCTTCCCCATGCAGACTCCTTGCAGAGCCAGAGTAATGATTGCAGCAGCCAGGCGTGGAAGCGTGTTTTCATCAGCACCGCCTCTGTCCATTATCTCAGCCTTTTTCTCCAGAGTACTCACATCAACACACTGCAATCAGGAGGAAACACCATGAAGGCAGAGCTGCTCAGCTCCATTTAGATAATCAGAGTGAGAGGAGGAGAGTGCAGAGACAACACTTGCACAGACAGCCAGAGCACAAGCAGCAGTAAGACTAAAGCTGAGGGCAGACAAAGCTTCCACCAACCACTCTGGGAAGTATTGTGGAAATTCAGAGAATCACAGACTCACAGAACACATCTGCCTGGAAGAGGCCTCCAGGCTCAGCCAGTCCAGCCTCCACCCAGCACTGCAGCCTCAGCACCAAACCATGGCCCTAAGCACCAGCTCCACACACTGCTTCAACACCTCCAGGGATGGGGACTCCAGCACTGCCCCTGGCCACAACATTCCAAGGCCTCAGAACCCTTCCAGGCAAGAAAGATTTCCTAGCAGCCAGCCTGAACCTCCCCTGGGGCAGCTTGCAACCATTGCCTCTGCTCCTGGCCCTTGCCACCAAGGAGCAGGGGCTGTCCCCCTCCTCACTGCAACCTCCCTGCAGGGAGCTGCAGAGAGCAAGGAGGTCTCCCTCAGCCTCCTCTTCTCCAGCCTCAACACCCCCAGCTCCCTCAGCCCCTCCTCTAGCCCAGGGGCTCCAGGACCACTTCCAACACTTCTCCAACCTCACTGCCCTGCTCTGCACAGGTTCCAGCCCCTCATTCTCCTTCCTGGAGTGAGTGGAACAAGCAGAGAGGAGAAATCTGACTTTGGACAGGGAAAATGTACAGCCCTTGATGCAGGTTACTTTTCCTCAGCATTATTTTCTCGCTGCTTGTATCAATCCTGTGTCTTCCTCAGTTCCACCTATAATTCCAGAAAGGGGCAGAAAAGGGAGAACTTCTTGTTAAGGCACAAGAAATAGGCTCACAGAATGCAGGCAAGCTGTTTTTTCTCAAACTGCAGAAAGAATTCTCCTCATGTGTTTATTTCCCTACTAAATAGACTCAATAATTTGTTATGGGGCAGCTATCTGAGGACAGCATGGAAGGATATAAATTTACAGGAAAGGGGATGAGCAGTTCTGGTGTCCCCAGCAGAAGAAGGACATGGAACTATTGGAGTGAGTCCAGAGGAGGCCACAAGGATGATCCAAGGGCTGGAGCAGCTCTGCACTGAGCACAGGCTGAGGGAGCTGGGGGGTGCGCAGCCTGGGGAAGAGAAAGCTCCATGGGGACCTTAGAGCTGCCTGCCAGAACCTGAAAGGATCCTGCAGGAAGGCTGCAGAGAGACTTTTCCTGAGGGTGTCTGGAGACAGGACAAGGGGGAATGGTTTGAAGCTGAGGCAGAGCAGGGTTGGACTGGAGCTCAAGAAGATCATCTTCAGTATGAGCATGGTGAGGCTCCAGAACAGGTTGCCCAGGGAGGCTGTGGCTGCCTCCTCCCTGGGAGTGTTCAAGGTCAGGCTGGATAAGGCCTTGAGCAGCTGAGTCTAGTTGAGAGCTGTCCCCTGCCTGTGGCAGGGGGTTGGGGTAGATCACAGTATCACAGTATCACAGTATAACTTAGGTTGGAAAGGACCTTGAGGATCATCGAGTCCAACCTATCAACACAGACCTCATGACTAGACCATGGCACCAAGTGCCACATCCAATCTCCTCTTGAACACCTCCAGGGATGGGGACTCCACCACCTCCCTGGGCAACCTGTTCCAATGACGAACGACTCGCTCAGTGAAGAACTTTCTCCTCACCTCCAGCCTAAAACCTCCCCCGGCACAGCTTGAGACTGTGTCCTCTTGTTCTGGTGCTGGTTGCCTAGGAGAAGAGACCAACCCCCTCCCGGCCACAACCACCCCTCAGGTAGTTGTGGAGGGCAATGTGGTCACCCCTGAGCCTCCTCTTCTCCAGGCTAAACAACCCCCAGCTCCCTCAGCCTCTCCTCACAGGGCTGTGCTCAAGGCCTCTCCCCAGCCTTGTTGCCCTTCTCTGGACACCTTCAAGTGTTTCAATGATCTGTGAGGTCCCTTCCAGACTAAGCCTTTCCTGCTGGTGTCCAATGAGGAGCAGTAACCAGTTGTGTACATTGTCTGTGTGGACAAGTGCAGGCCTGACCTGAGGGCAGTTACCTGCAGACTTATCCTTTCTTCCCTCCATTGCTGCCTCCCTTGTTTATTTTCACTGCAAACTGTGGGTGTTTGAGAGAAACAAAAGTAACTCCAACCTGGTGATAATGATTTAACTCCATTTGTCTCTAACCCATATGAACTGAACTGAAAAGTCAACTCTATGGGTTAGTACAACAACATTTTACACATTCTTCCTTCTTTATATGTGCCTTAAACACTCCAGAGAGGAGGTTGGCATTTCCTATCCTGCCCAGCCATGCACATTCAGCTTTGCACACCTCCAAATGTAATCTCTCATGTCAAGTGCTGTGTATCAGGTGCTGGGACTGAGGATCATTGCTGTAAAAACAAGCCCCATGGTGATCCCCTGGATGTGAGGTTTTGTCTTCTGTTATTAGGCTGCATCATTCACCCTTTTCCATAGCTCAAGTGCTGTGTCACAACAGCCCCAAGCAAGGCTACAGGCTTGGGGCAGTGTGGCTGAAAGCTGCTGGCAGAAAGGGGACCTGGGGGGTGCTGATGGAGAAGCAGCTGAAGAGGAGCCAGCAGTGTGCCCAGGGGGCCAACAAAGCCAAAGGCCTCCTGGCTGGGATCAGCAATGCTGTGTCCAGCAGGAGCAGGCAGGGGATTGTCCCCAGGCACTCAGCTCTGGGGAGGCCACAGCTGGAGTATTGTGTCCAATGTTGGGCAGCTCAATGCCAGAGAGATATGGAGGTGCTGGAGCCAGGGCAGAGGAGGGCAAGGAAGCTGGGAAGGGCCTGGAGAAGAAACCTGATGAAGAGCAACTGAAGGAGCTGGGGCTGGTTAGTGTGAAAGAGAGGAGGCTGAGGGGAGACCTCCTGGCTGTCTACAGCTCCCTGAGAGGAGGTTGTGGAGAGGTTGGTGCTGGTCTCCTCTCCCAGGTGATTAGTGACAGAACAAGAGGGAATGGCCTCAAGCTGCAGCAGGGCAGGGATAGACTGGACAGTAGGAAACATTTGTTCCCAGCCAGAGTGGTCAGGGATTGGCAGAGGCTGCCCAGGGAAGGTGGTGGAGTCCCCAAGCCTGGCTGTGTTTCAAGGTGGTTTAGATGTGGTGCTTGGGGCTATGGCGACCCTTGCAGACTAGGGTCAGTGGTTGGACTTGGTGCTCCTGAGGGTCTTTTCCAAGCAGAATGATTCTGTGCTCTGTGCTTCTAAGCATTATTTAGTCTGCAATGTTTGGAATATGTTTTTTTGTCTCCTGTCAGTGAGCAGGGAAGTCTCAGCCACTGCAGAGGCCTGATGGCTGAGCTCAGTGCCAGCAGAAGCAAGCTGAGCAGACAGTCAAGCACTTTATGGATTGTTATTCCAGCCTGGGATGCCAACTACCCTCTGATGCCTCTTGACAGTTGCCCAGATACCACTGGAGTTCTTGGAAATCAGCACGTTCCCCAAGCCTCACAACCAAAAGCACTGCTCAATGAATAATTTATGATGGGAAATGATGGCACAAAGAGCACAGAAAGAGGCCCTGGACATTCTGCTGCACAGCCAGGACTCCTGGCCACCTTCTCCTTGTGCAGGGAACTCTGCCTGCACTCTGGGGTGAATTAAAATCGAGTGAGAGAGAAACAAAGGGCAAAATCAAATTCTGCCCTAAACCAAACCCAGCTGCATAGTATGAACATACCCAAGGGGCTTCTGCAGGTCACTCTGTACTTTAGGAGTTGCCTAATCTGGCAAAACCACCTTTTATTGCTCATTACAAGGAAAACAGATTTTCTTTGGAATACCATTCTATGATTTTACAGACCCTACTTGAGATAGGGAATAATAAACAGTGGGGAGAACACTTGCTGCATGTGTCCTGAGTTAAAAAAGGATGGGTTTAGCTGAAGAGACTCAGCATGCTTGGTTCCTTGTTAAAAGGACAAAGCACCCAGCTTTTAATTCAACTGGTCTCCAGAGAGACCTTAGAGCTACATTTCAGTATCTCAAGAGGACCTCCAGGCAGGCTGGGGAGGGACTATTCAGGAGGGGCTGTTGGGATAGGATGAGAGGCAATGGTTTGAAAGTGGAGCAGGGCAGAGTTAGGTTGGACATCAGGAGGAAGTTCTGCACAGTTAGGGTAGGGAGACACTGGAACAGGCTGCCCAGGGATGTTGTTATAGTTTGAGGCTGGTGCCTTAAAGAAAACATAGAGTTGAGCCCTCCTCAGGGACCAGAAAGGTGCTGGGGATGGACTGGAAAATTATACTGTTCTTATTCCACCCCCGAATTCTGCTGTCCCTTTATAAGCTGGCAGCAAGGTCAACTCGGTCTCTTTCCTCCCTTCCTTCATCTCTCTGGAGGGAGTCCCTTTTCTGGTAACATGGGGGAGGAGGCCTCTTAGTGGCATTCAGAGGCCTGATGGATTTTTTCTGCATGATTATGGCCTGCTTAGGCCACAGGGAGAGTGATGGGGGAGAGAAAAGGAGCTCTGGGCCTTGTGGTTTAGTCTGGTTGTGGGAAGGGTTTTGGGTCTTTTCATGGATCCTGTATCAGCTGCCAAGGATTCACATGTTCTCTATTTGCCTCTATCTTTTTTAATATAATTTCTGTATTTCTCTCCAATTCAATGAGATCCTCTTTATTTTACTTCCTTTGAGAGTGAAATCATTTCTGTCTGCCCTGGAGACAAACTTGCTGTGTGCTTGGGCATCCTGCTCTGGTTGGAGGTGTCCCTGCTGAGTGCAGGGCATTGGAAAGATGCCCTTGGAGGGACCTTTCCAACCCAGTGCAGTCTGTGAATAGAATAGAATAGAATAGAATAGAATAGAATAGAATAGAATAGAATAGAATAGAATAGAATAGAATAGAATAGAATAGAATAGAATAGAATAGAATAGAATAGAATAGAACCAAACCAAACCAGGTTGGAAGAGACCTTTAAGATCATCGTGTCCAACCTATCATCCAACACCACCCAACCAACTAAGCCATGCAACCAAGCACCCTATCAAGTCTCCTCCTGAACACCTCCAGTGATGGTGACTCCACCACCTCCCCAGGTAGCCCATTCCAATGGGCAATCACTCTCTCTGTGTAAAACTTCCTCCTGACCTCCAGCCTAAACCTCCCCTGGTGCAGCTTGAGACTGTGTCCTCTTGTTCTTGTACTGGTTGTCTGGGAGAAGAGACCAACCTCTGCCTGTCTACAACCTCCCTTCAGGTAGTTGTAGAGAGCAATAAGGTCACCCCTGAGTCTCCTCTTCTCCAGGCTAAACAACCCCAGCTCCCTCAGCCTCTCCTCACAGGGCTTGTGTCCCAAACTCCTCACCAACTTTGTTGCCCTTCTCTGGACAGGCTCCAGCAAGTCAGCCTCCTTCCTGTGGATCTGTATCAATCATTCTCCAAGGTATATTTGTGCTGGTAGATAAGGGGTCACAACATATGTGCCCCCACTGAAGGAAGACATCATATCTTTGGACACATTCCTTATCCTGTTGTGCCCTGTATGGACATGGAAGCATAGGGCCTGGCAAGGATTTCATCCCAGCAAAATGAGTCAGCGTTTCTGCTAGCCAACCAGATCACTTTTGGGGTTGTTCTGCTTTATACCATTTAAATACCATCACTTCTAGCATATCTATATCATTAAATACAAGAGATAAGAAAGGATTTTCTGCCCTTGAAGCCAAGTGCAAGATCTTGTGTCTCCAAAGCTATGCTGTTTTCCATCTACCCTAAGCAGGGTAACTGAGGAGTTTTTCAAGCAGGTTAAGGGCAGTGATGCTCCCCCTCCACTCCCCTCTGCTGAGACCCCACCCTGAGCTCTGTGTCCAGTTCTGGAGCCCCTAGTACAAGAAAGAGGTGCTGGAAGGTGTCCAGAGAAGGGCCACCAGGATGAGCAGACGGCTGGAGCTGCTCTGCTCTGAGGACAGACTGAGAGAGTTGGGGTTGTGCAGTCTGGAGAGGAGAAGGCTCCAAGGAGACCTTCTTGTGGCCTTCCAGGATCTGCAGGGGGCTCCAAGAAAGCTGGGGAGGGACTTTGGAGGGTGTCAGGGAGTGATAGGACTGGGGGGGAATGGAGCAAAACTAGAAATGGGGAGATGGAGATTGGATGTTAGGAAGAAGTTGTTCCCCAGGAGGGTGGTGAGAGCCTGGCAGAGGTTGCCCAGGGAGGTGGTGGAAGCCTCCTCGCTGGAGGTGTTTGCAGCCAGGCTGGATGTGGCTGTGAGCAACCTGCTGCAGTGTGAGGTGTCCCTGGCCATGACAGGGGGTTGAAGCTGGCTGATCTTTGAGGTCCCTTCCAACACTGACAGATCTGTGATACTATGATTCAATTAACTGCATCTAGATTAGTTTTTGAGAAGTGCCAACAGTATGCACTATCTCCCCAGCCATGTCACAGAACCTCAGAACATTAGGGCTTGGAAGGGACCTCTAAAGGTCATCCAGTCCAATGCCCCTGCCAGAGCAGGGTCACCTGGGGCAGGTCACAAAGCAATGTGTCCAGGTGGGTCTTGAATGCCACCAGAGAAGGAGACTGTGGAAGCACATACCTAAAGCAAGTCAAGGAGGAGACTAGAACTGAACAGCATGAGCAACAAGAGACCGTGATGTAGGCTAAGTGCAATCAAGAGTCCATTGGTACAGCCACAAAGGAAAGTCCTCCAGAGGCTGAAGAGCCCCAGGGGCACAGGCAGCTTGCCCCAGGACATTGCAATCTGTTCTTCTGTTCTGTTCCCTCTCTCTCTCTGCTGCAGGCAGTGCACAGCCAAAGCTCTCTCTCTTCTCTCCATCTCAGGCCCTGTGCTGTTATCTCATGGGGTGTGGGGCAGAGGCTTTCTCCTGGCCTTGGCTGGCAGTGAATCTCCAGCTCCAGCCCAGGGCCTGGGGAAGCCTGCGGCAGGCCTGGGGCTGGGGGCAGCAGTTTGGCTGCTCCTGGGCTGTGAGGCTGAGGGGGGTGGAGGCTTCTGGCAGGCTCTGGCCTGGTAGGTCCAGGTGAAGAACTGAGCCTAACCTGTGAATGTTTTCCTTTTACCTGAATGCCTTTTGGATATCTTTGTAAATAGAATTCCCCTTTGAACTCCCAGTCCCGTGTTAATGTGGTGATGAATTCCACAGTCTCACAGTATCACCAAGGTTGGAAGAGACTTCGAGGATCATCCAGTCCAGCCTGTCACCACAGACCTCATGACTAAACCATGGCACCAAGTGCCACATCCAATCTCCTCTTGAACACCTCCAGGGATGGGGACTCCACCACCTCCCTGGGCAACCTGTTCCAATGCTGAACGACTCGCTCAGTGAAGAACTTCCTCCTCACCTCCAGTCTAAACCTCCCCTGGCACAGCTTGAGACTGTGTCCTCTTCTTCTGGTGCTGGCTGCCTGGAAGAAGAGACCAACCCCTTCCTGGCTACAACCACCTTTCAGGTAGTTGTAGAGAGCAATGAGGTCTCCCCTGAGCCTCCTCTTCTCCAGGCTAAACAATCGCAGCTCCCTCAGCTTCTCTTCATAGGGCTGTGCTCAAGGCCTCTCACCAGCCTTGGTGCCCAAACCATTACAGGAGTATTTTTATATAGAATAGAATAGAATAGAATAGAATAGAATAGAATAGAATAGAATAGAATAGAATAGAATAGAATAGAATAGAATAGAATAGAATAGAATAGAATAGAATAGAATAGAATAGAATAGAATAGAATAGAATAGACCAGGTTGATTTACTACTCGGGAAGGGGTAAAAGATCTTTGTCTTTTTGCCCTGGGCAGCTCCTGGCTCAAACTAGGACAGACCAATATTCAGCTTGTGCCCTGATGTTGTTATTTACCCAGTTTCCTGGAGGACCATGGTGCTGAGGTGTCTGAAGCAGCTTGCAGGCATTAGGTCAGTAGGAAATCTGAAGTGATTTTTACCTGGGTCTCAGTAGGTTTGAAATGCTGCCTGACTGCAGCCAAAGTGTCTTCAGTTTCGTTCCGGGAAAAGTAATCAGAGTCTTCCTCCTGCCTTAAGCTGAGCATGCTCTGTAGGTAATACTTGTAATCCTTGTTTTCCAGGCTGAGCTGTGAGGAGCACACATCTCTGTGATGGAGAATGTAGTAGAGGAGAATTAGAGAGATTCTCTCAAAGACTTCTTCGCTGAGCCGGTCCTCTAAAGCTCCACCAGCTGTCAGCAACACAGCATCTGGCTCCAGGCACTGAGCAACAATAAAAGCAAATGGAAATTCAGCTCAGAGAGCACACTGCCACTCATCTGCAGATGCCATTCAGAGAGGAGAACAGGAGAATTCCACCCTTAAATATAAGGGATCAGACCTAAGCCTGCTCAGCTCTGGGGAGACCCCACCTGGAGTACTGCCTCCAGTTCTGGAGCCCCAATTACAAGAGGGATCTGGAGGTGCTGGAAGGTGTCCAGAGAAGGGCCACGAGGATGAGCAGAGGGCTGGAGCTGTTCTGCTCTCCTATGAGGACAGACTGAAGGAGTTGGGGCTGTTCAGTCTGGAGAAGAGAAGGCTCCCAGGTGACCTCATTGTGGCCTTCCAGTATCTGAAGGGGGCTACAGGAAGGCTGGGGAGGGACTGCTCAGGATCTCAGGGAGTGATAGGACTAGGGGGAATGGAATGAAGCTGGAGGTGGGGAGATTCAGGCTGGAGGTGAGGAGGAAGTTCTTCCCCATGAGAGTGGTGAAGCCCTGGAATGGGTTGTCCAGGGAGGTGGTTGGGGCCCTGTCCCTGGAGGTGTTTAAGGCCAGGCTGGATGAGGCTGTGGCCAGGCTGATCTAGTGTGGGGTGTCCCTGCCCATGGCAGGGGGGTTGGAACTGGCTGATCCTTGTGGTCCCTTCCAACCAACCCTGACTGGTACTATGACACTATGATAGATGCAGGCTGGTGGTGCTGGTAACTCACTGCCATTCTCTGCTGCAAGCACACATCATGGGTTGGTTCATTGCTGGTTTGGGGGGATTCTTTGGTTTTGTTGGGTTTTTTTGTTTGTTTGGGTTTTGTGGGGGGTTTTTTGTCATTTTTGTTTGGTTGGTTGGGTTTTTTTTGTTTTTGGTGTTTAGTTTTGCTTTGTTCCAGAGCCCCCTCTGTAAGACATGACAATGACCCAGGGGATTTCAGAGTGGCTACAAACCAGGACTAGCTCTGATCAGCCACTGCAGAGAACTGAAAGCCTTCTGCAGGCTCCAACAGCTTAAAATTCTGATTACAAATACAGTATCTGAAGGGGGCTACAGGAAGGCTGGGGAAGGACTTCTCAGGATCTCAGGGAGTGATAGGACTAGGGGGAATGGAATGAAGCTGGAGGTGGGGAGATTGAGGCTGGAAGGGAGGAGGAAGTTCTTCCCCATGAGAGTGGTGAAGCCCTGGAATGGGTTGTCCAGGGAGGTGGTTGGGGCCCTGTCCCTGGAGGTGTTTAAGGCCAGGCTGGATGAGGCTGTGGCCAGGCTGATGTAGTGTGGGGTGTCCCTGCCCATGGCAGGGGGGTTGGAACTAGATGATCCTTGTGGTCCCTTCCAACCCTGACTGATACTGTGATACTATGATAAATAAGGGCTAAGGGTATTCATATTTTCACCTGTGCACTCTGGATGTGTTTATGTTACTAGAGGAAGACCATTTCTGGCTGCTGGTTGATTCAGTGAACTGAATGTATAGCCTAGTCAATGTGCTGTTAAAAGATTTAATTAACTCCCTAATCATCCTGCTGTTTTCATTTATCTTAATTGAATTCTGTTAACTGGAACAATCCAGTCCAGACAGCCAGCACTGGGTCTCAACACCATTTAGTTCTTTGAATGCATTTCAGGAGGGACAGAAAAGATGAAGTCACCCTGTGCAGGCTTCCTGCCTGAGCAGAGAGTTTTTAAAGAGACATCTGTACAATACATAACCACATACACACAGAGGAAAATACAGAGAGACATTATACATATATATGTCATACAGCCACAGAATCACTAAGGTTAGAAAAGGCCTCTAAGAACAATGAGTCCAACCACAACCCAGCTGCCATGGCCACCAAACTCTGTCCTGCAGCACCACCTCTACAGCTTCTCCAACACCTCCAGGCATGGGGACTCCACCACCTCCCTGGGCAGCCTCTCCCAACCCCTCACCACTCTTCCAGCAAAGAAATCTTTCCTCCTCTTCAACCTAACCCTCCCCTGGCACAGCTTCAGCACATTTCCTCTCCTCCTAGCTCTGCTTACTTGGCAGAAGAGACCAACCCCAGCCTCACTCCAGCCTCCTCTCAGGGAGCTGTGGAGAGCCTTCTCTTCTGCACACTACACAACCCCAGCTCCCTCAGCTGCTCCTCACCAGCTCTCTTCTCCCAACCCCTCAGCAGCCTCAGTGCTCTTCTCTGGACACCCTCCAGCCCCTCAGTGTCTTTCTTATGCTGTGGCACCAGACCTGAGCCCAGGACTCAGGCTGTGGCCTCAGCAGGGCCCAGTACAGGGTGACCATCACTGCCCTTCTCCTGCTGGCTTTTGATCCAGACCAGGATGCCTTTGGCCTTCTTGGCCATGTGGGCACACTGCTGGCTCATGTTCAGCTGCTGACCACCAGCACCCCCAGATCCTTTTTCCTCAGGCTGCTTTGTATGCTGCTTTGGTTTCTCTAGATGCAACCAGCCAGCCAACTCCTTATCCACTGAACAGTCCACCCATCAAACCCATGGTGGCTGGACACTGGCACAGGTTGCCCAGGGAGATGGTTGAGGCTCCATCCCTGGAGATATTCAAGGTGAGGCTGGACAGGGCTCTGGGCAACCAGATCAGGTTGGAGGATGTCCCTGCTGAGTGCAGTGGGGGTTGGACTGGATGACCTTCAGGTATCCCTTGCAGCTCTGGTGATTCTATGATTGTATGATAGGCACTGGAAATGGGGACAGTCCTCAAATGCTTTGCATGGGAAGTTTCCAAGATGAAGCCTAACTAGAGAGGAAGCCCTGAACACAGCAAGCCCCAGCTGAGTGTCACCATAGATATCTTCCACCCAAGGGCATAGCTCTGCACAAATACAGCACAGACACAGGAAAAAATGTGGCATGCCAGAGGAGCAAAACAAAGAGGGAAAACTATAGGGCTCAGACCCCTGCTTTTGTAGAGTGTCTGGGTCCATCTCTGAGATATAGGCATGGCTCATACACTCCAGGAGAAAAACTGCACAGCCCCCTCCACAGAAAGGATCCATTGCAGGCATTACCTACCCTGGATCTGCATGAACCACAGAAACACAGAGTGTTTAGGGTTGGAAGTGACCTCTGGAGGTCAATGTGAAATGTCACATTGGGGCTCATAGCAAAGGTCACAGAATGTTAGGGGCTGGAAGGGACCTCAAAAGCTCCACCAGTCCAAGCCCCCTGCCAGAACAGGAGCACCTGGAGCAGGTCACACAGGAACACATCCCTGACAATGCTGTGATTCTGTGAATGAGCACATTTACCACTGCCTCTGTCCTACCACAACCTATGCCTTTCCTTGTCCAACTGGCAATCAATTCTGAAAATAATCTCAACTCAACTCTACAGCCAAACCTTCTGTGAAGCCAGCCTCCTCCCAGGTGCAGTCTGGATTTCACAGCATCACAGAACTGTCAGGGTTGGAAGGGACCTCAAGGATCAGCCAGTACCACCCCCCCTGCCATGGCCAGGGGCACCTCACACTACAGCAGGTTGCTCACAGCCACATCCAGCCTGGCTGCAAACACCTCCAGCCAGGAGGCTTCCACCACCTCCCTGGGCAACCTGTGCCAGGCTCTCACCACCCTCCTGGGGAACAACTTCTTCCTCACATCCAATCTCAATCTCCCCACTTCTAGTTTTGCAGATTCCTTCTTCTGCCTTTGATTTTCACTTGACATGATATGCTTACCAAACCCCTCCTCTAAATCTGGAGGACTTCAGTGGAGTGGGGACATCAATCTGAGACCCTCCTGCCTGGGGGTTATTATTATGAACCAAAATCCAGAACAACAACCACAAGAACAAGAAGATAAAAAGGGGCAGAGCTGGTCCCCAGTTTGTCCCTCTGTCTTCCCACGGTGGAAATCCAGTGTGTGACAAACTCAGCCTGATGCTCTTTGGGTTAGATCAGGGTTAAGTGGAAAACTCTTGGTTGGCAAAGAAACTCCTAACAGCTTTCAAAAGGGAAATGACTGGTGTTGTGCAACAGCAGCATGGCTGCTTTCAGGGGTGCCTGTTGTGTTTGGGGTACCTCTTCAGGAGCCCAAACAATAAATACTAATAATTCAGAAGGACATTAGTCAAGCAGGGACATTTTTTTGGGGGGGATGCAACAAGAAGCCCTGAGCATGTCTAAGTTTGTCATGGAGGACAGTATCACTCTAATAAGGAATTGCCAACCTCCCTGCCCATGCTGCAAAGATAGCCCACAGTGAGGGAAGCACTGACCAGCTCACAGTCCTCTTGCATGCCAGCCATCTGCTGTGGGCACCCAGCTCTCTCCAGCAACCTTCTGACCACTTCTCCTGAGTGCTTCGTGTGGAGCTCAGCATCCTGGGCTGAAAGCAGGCGCAAGGCTTCCCTCAGAGAGCCTCTGCTGGGAGCATAGCTGCCCTCCTGTTCTTCCCCAGGCTGGCCTTCAGTGAGGAGCAGGCTGAAGAGGAAAGCAGAGCATACCAGCCCAAGAGCTGGACACATCTCCTCTTGCTGCACCGAGCCTTGGGGGTGTTGGTTGCACTTCACAGCTTAACACTTGAAACCTGAGGAATCTGAATGGTAAAGAGGGGAAGGAAAAAAAGAAACACAGCAAACCCCAACCCTTTAATTAGTGTGAATGCAATATGTTTGAAAGGATTTATTAATTGGTCAGCTAAGCTGATTTGCAGTGACAAGCTGTTTTTGAACAACAGGGAGCCTGTAAGGGCTTTACAGCCCAGAACAGCAGGAAACTAAGGCAGCCATGGCCTTAAAACCTGTGTAGAATTACCCAAGGAGAGGCTGACTCAGGGAGCCCTTCCCTCCTCATAAAAGCAGAGTGTGTGCTCTGCATTTCTGTTATCACACTCCCCAACAATCCTGCCCTGGGAAGAACAGGAAAAGGCCATACATTTCACTTTCATCCCATCCTGAAGCAGATTTCTAGCAGCGAGCTGGCTGTGAGTAAAGATTAGCAGAACTGCATCGCACGACTGTGACTCAGAGCAGGTTTTGTTTCCACCAGTATCAAACTCCAGCTATAACCCACAAACCAGGATGTGCTTACAAAATTAGTGATCTTTTCTGTCCAGATAAAAAGAGGTTCACAGCTCACAGGATGTTAGGGGTTGGAAGGGACCTCTGGAGATCTTCCAGTCCAACCCCCCTGCCAGAGCAGAGAATCCAGCATAGGTCACACAGGAACACATCCAGACAGGGCTGGAAAGGCTCCAGAGAAGGAGACTCCACAGCTTTTCTGGGCAGCCTGCTCCAGGGCTCTGGGACCTTCACAGTAAATAAATTCCTCCTCATGTTGAGGTGGAACCTCCTGTGCTGCAGTTCACATCCATTGCCCATTGTCCCATCACAGGGTGCAGCTGAGCAGAGCCTGCCCCCTCGTTCACAGAATTCAGTGGAGAAAACCCAAGACAAGCGTGCACAAGCAACAAGTTTAAGCTGTTAACTCCCTGTGCAAAAGATATTAGTAGTGTAAATCTGTCTTGAGCTCTGCTTTAGCAATGATCTGCCTCAAGAAACACGCAAGAGGCTCGCTGCTGCTTGCACGTTATTGATGGGCGGCTGCCAGCAGCCACGCCGACTGGCAGGTGGTAAGGGGCACGCATCGAACAGCCAGGCAGAAGCGAAGTGTCTTTAAAGCACAACCCGATAGGTGAGTGCCTTATTGCAAAAGAAACCCTGCTAAGGAAGTACTTCAACGGAGGAAAGAAGGGCAGCACTCACACTGGCAGTCGCTCAGATAAGGTTAAGGTCGTTAGGAAATAATTGGTGGTTAAATGCATTTGGCTGTTAGCAGTTAGGAGGCTGTAGCGCTGTTAAGAGGATGCACTTAGCTCTAAACGTCGTTGTCTTACCTTCTGAAGGGGGAAAAAAGAATGCCCGTGTGTGCCTAGCTTTGTGGCCTTCTGAATCCTCAGAAGTATTTAGCTGCTCGGGAGCCCAGTGTTTTTAAAATTCCTTGATGGTGCTCTGGAGGCTGGAGAGGATTAGTTCATGGCTGCCTTGAAAAGTTTGCTGTTGCTATGGAGAGAGCTGCTCTGGAGGTAACAATGGAGGTGGATCGGAATCAGAACACGTTCTCCTTGGCGAGTTCTAAGCATCACGTTACTGCCTGTATGCCACAGATTTGAGGAGTTATCATTTGGTATAAAGAGGCTCTGTTTTAGCAGGGCTGGCTGGGTAAAATCTACTGCAGAATGTGTTTCAGCCCAGCAGATAAGACCTGTGGGACTCTAACTCTTCTCTACATTGGCAGATCGCTTTTACAACAAACCTGGATCTCTGTTTGCAGCAAAATATTCCTTCGTGGCTCCAAGTGTGAGAACAGCTTAGAAATGGGCATATGTTTTCATAGTATCAGTCAGGGTTGGAAGGGACCACAAGGATCATCTAGTTCCAACCCCCCTGCCATGGGCAGGGACACCCCACACTACATCAGCCTGGCCACAGCCTCATCCAGCCTGTCCTTAAACACCTCCAGGGACAGGGCCTCAACCACCTCCCTGGACAACCCATTCCAGGGCTTCACCACTCTCATTGGGAAGAATTTCCTCCTCCCCTCCAGCCTGAATCTCCCCACCTCCAGCTTCATTCCATTCCCCCTAGTCCTATCACTACCTGAGATCCTGAGCAGTCCCTCCCCAGCCTTCTTGTAGCCCCCTTCAGATCCTGGAAGGCCACAATGAGGTCACCTGGGAGCCTTCTCTTCTGCAGACTGAACAGCCCCACCTCCTTCAGTCTGTCCTCACAGGAGAGGTGCTCCAGCCCTCTGCTCATCCTGGTGGCCCCTCTCTGGACACCTTCCAGCACCTCCAGATCCCTCTTGTACTAGGGGCTGCAGAACTGGAGGCAGTACTCCAGGTGGGGTCTCACCAGTTTCTCACAACAGGGACAAAGTTTTCCTTTCTGTTCCTGTGGCACCTCCTCTGCTCCAGCTTGCTCCCAGTGCCCCTTGTGCTGTCCTTGGACATCCGTGAGCAGAGCCTGGCTCTGTCCCACCCACACTGCCTTCCTACCCACACTGCCCTCCACAACTTTATCCCCAGCAATGAGGGCAGCCCTCAGGCTCCTCTGCTCCAAGCTCCAAGCCCCAGCTCCCTCAGCCTGTTCACAGCAGGGAGATGTTCCACTGCCTGCAGCAGCTCTGTGCCTCTGTGCTGGATTCTCTGAAGCAGATCTCTGAGGTTCTTCTTGAGCTGAGGAGCCCAGAACTGGACACCATATAATAGCATGGTGACAGAAATGTCCATTTTGTAGCAGCATCCCTCTGGAAAACCCAAGTGAGTGGAAGCAATCTTTCTTCTCTGCAGTCTGAAGTATCCCGGCTCTTTTAAACTGGTGCAGAGGTGGCTTGGAGTAAGTGGAGATGAAAGAGCCTGTGGACAGTGTTCCCCAAAGGAAAATGCCATTTTCCTATGGAGGCACTTGGCCTTCCAGTATCTGAAGAGGGCCTACAGGAAGGCTAGTGTGGGGTGTCCCTGCCCATGGTAGGGGGGTGGACAGGGTGCTTGGTGCCATGGGTTAGTTGATTAGGTGCTGTTGGATGATAGGTTGGACGCGATGATCTTGAAGGTCTCTTCCAACCTGGTCTGGTCTATTCTATTCTATTCTATTCTATTCTATTCTATTCTATTCTATTCTATTCTATTCTATTCTATTCTATTCTATCCTTGTGGCCCCTTCCAACCCTGACTGATACTATGAATATTTGGCTTTGGCAAGGGGAATTGCTGGGGACCGTGGGGTTGAATCTTGAAGCTGGTTTGGGTGTTGTTAGCCTGTGTTGTGTGGGATGTGTGTTGGGAGAGAAGGGTGAGGCATCGAGATGTCTGAAGGCTGGCTGGGTTGAAAGTGCAGGTTTTGTCCCAGCCCTGCTGGAGCAGGGTGGGAGTGTGCTGGGGAAATGCAGAGGGCTTTGTGGAGATCTGTGTGAATGTGCATGTTTGATGTCTATATAAGCTCAGCTCCTGACCTTATGGCATGCCTCTAGTGAATCTGCTATGCGCCCAGCTCTACTTTTGCCCTGTGATGGGTTACCCCCATCCTGAAAGCAGAGGGGGAGGGCTTGTGAGGGCATTGCCCTCCCTGGAGGGGGTTTTCCCCCTGGGCAACTGAGTCAGTCTGTTCCACTCCCCCTCCCTGTCCAGCAAGCCTATTAAAAGGAAGACACTGCAGCCATTTGCTCTCTTTGGCTTCTGCCTTGCCTGGACAAGAGGACTGCTGCTGGCTCCCTGATTCTCTGCCTCATGGTCAGGCCTGCTCCTCCTCCCTGCTACCTCCATGCTCTCTACGACTACCTTAAGGGAGGTTGTAGCCAGGCAGAGGTTGGTCTCTTCTCCCAGGCACCCAGCACCAGAACAGGAGGACACAGTCTCAAGCTGTGCCAGAGAAGGTTCAGGCTGGATGTTAGGAAGAAGTTCTACAGAGAGAGAGAGTGATTGGCCATTGGAATGTGCTGCCCAGGGAGGTGGTGGAGTCACCATCACTGGAGGTGTTCTGGAGGAGACTTGATGGGGTGCTTGGTGCCATGGTTTGTTTAATTAGGTGGTGTTGGGTGAGAGGTTGGACATGATGATCTTGAAGGTGTCTTCCAACCTGGATTATTCTATGCTATCTTCCCCATCCATCCTCATTCCCTATCCTTGTGAACCCTTCCTGTTATTCTTTTATATATATATATATATATATATATTGTTTAAAGAAAAATTTTTACCTCTCTACTTCCAAACTGACTCCAAATTATTTCTTGGTAGATTTGCTGCTTCCATTTCTTTTTCCCCTCTTGATCAGGAAAAAGGAGGCGGGGAGCAGGGATTCTCAACCTTGGCCCCCATCTGAGCTCTTAAATCCCAGTTAAGGCTCAAACCACCACAACCTTTATTTTATAATAAACTGGTTGTAAAATTTCGCAGTGAGCTTGTCTCTTACACCATGAGGGTGCTGGAGGCCTGCAGCAGGCTGCCCATAGAGGTTGTGGAGTCTCCTGCTCTGGAGACTTTCCAAACCCCCCTAGATGTGCTCCTGACAGGTTGGACTTGATGATCTTTGAGGTCTCTTCCAACCTTGGTGATTCTGTGATTCTGTGTGAGCTGCCCTGGGTGCTGTTGCTCTGGCAGGGGGTTGGACTGGATGGTGTTTCAAGGTCCCTTCCTGCCCTTAACGCTCTGTGATTTTGTGATTCTGTGATTGTAATATCATTGGTGGTGTAATATCATTTGGTGTAATATCATTTGGTGGTGAATGGTGTCACATCCAGCTGGCGGCCAGTCAGTAGTGGAGTTCCCCAGGGATCAGTGCTGGGCCCCATCCTCTTTAACTTCTTTATTGATGATCTGGATGAGGGCATTGAGTCCATCATCAGTAAATTTGCTGATGACACCAAGCTGGGGGCAGGAGTTGATCTGCTAGAGGGTAGAGAGGCTTTGCAGAGAGACCTGGACAGGCTGGACAGATGGGCAGAGTCCAAGGGCAGGAGATTGAACACATCCAAGTGCCAGGTTCTGCACATTGGCCACAACAACCCCAGGCAGTGCTACAGGCTGGGGTTAGAGTGGCTGGAGAGCAGCCAGGCAGAGAGGGACCTGGGGGTGCTGGTTGATGGTAGGCTGAACATGAGCCTTCAGTGTGCCCAGGTGGCCAGGAGGGCCAATGGCATCCTGGTCTGCATTAAGAACAGTGTGGCCAGCAGGAGCAGGGAGGTCATTCTGCCCCTGTACACTGCACTGGTTAGGCCACACCTCGAGTGCTGTGTCCAGTTCTGGGCCCCTCAGTTTAGGAAGGAGGTTGACTTGCTGGAACGAGTCCAGAGAAGGGCAACAAAGTTGGTGAGGGGCTTGGAACACAGCCCTGTGAGGAGAGACTGAGGGAGCTGGGGTTGCTCAGCCTGGAGAGGAGGAGACTCAGGGGTGACCTTATTGCTCTCTCCAACTCCCTGAAGGGAGGTTGTAAACAGGCAGATGTTGGTCTCTTCTCCCAGGCAGCCAGCACCAGAACAAGAGGACACAGTCTCAGGCTGCGCCAGGGGAAGTTCAGGCTGGAGGTCAGGAGGAAGTTTTACACAGAGAGAGTGATTGCCCATTGGAATGGACTGCCCGGGGAGGTGGTGGAGTCGCTGTCACTGGAGGTGTTCAGGAGGAGACTTGACAGGGTGCTTGGTGCCATGGGTTAGTTGATTAGGTGGTGTTGGATGATAGGTTGGACACGATGATCTTGAAGGTCTCTTCCAACCTGGTTTATTCTATTGCACAGGAAGTTAGGGAAAACTGTCAGGCCTGACACATGTCCACACTGAGAGGCTCACCACTGAGATCATTCTCCCACCTTCCAAACCTTCAGTGTGGGAATGAAGAATCAGCACCTCAGACGGCTCAAAACCTCCGGGGAAGCAGTAAAAGGGACACCATCATTCTCTTTAAAGCTAGATCGACAAAAGATCACAGTCTCACAGAATCACTAAGGTTGGAAGAGACCTCAAAGATCATCAAGTCCAACCTGTCACCACAGACCTCATGACTAGACCATGGCACCAAGTGCCACATCCAAGCCTCTCTTGAACACCTCCAGGGATGGGGACTCCACCACCTCCCTGGGCAGCATATTCCAATGGCTAACAACTCTCTCTGTGAAGAACTTTCTCCTCACCTCCAGCCTAAACTTCCCCTGGCACAGCTTGAGACTGTGTCCTCTTGTTCTGGTGCTGGGTGCCTGCGAGAAGAGACCAACCCCCACCTGGCTACAACCTCCCTTCAGGTAGTTGTAGAGAGCAAAGAAGTCTCCCCCGAGCCTCCTCTTCTCCAGGCTAAGCTCAAGGCCTCTCCCCAGCTTTGTTGCCCTTCTCTGGACACCTTCAAGTCTCTCAATGTCCTTCTTAAACTGAGGGGCCCAGAACTGGACACAGTACTCAAGGTGTGACCTAAGCAGTGCAGAGTACAGGGGCAGAGATCCTGGGTTCTGAAGTGTCACAGTATCACAGTGTACTACTGGCTGGAAGGGACCTCCAGAGATTGTGGTGTCCAACAGCACTGCATCCAGATGGGTTTGGAATGTCTCCAGAGAAGGACACTTGTGGCAGCTCAGGCTGGGAGCCCCCTGCTGCTGCCACCCAAGATACACCTCTGGTGCCCCAGTGGGTGCACACAGGGAATAGCCTATTCCACACCCAGCATGTCCTGCTCCCTATAAATCCATCTGCAAGGTCTCACACTTCCTCTTTCTTCCCTCGCTGCTCCCCTGGGAGATGCTCCCTATCTGGTAATGGAAGGGAAGTTATCTCAGGGCCTCTTGGGCCTGGCTAGGCCTAATGCCAGCAGGAGAAGGGGGAAGGGCAAGCTCAGATCTGGCCAGCTGACATTAGCCTAACAGTGGAGGGGGGGAAGAAAGAGCCCTGGGGGTTTTGGGTGCACCCTCAGGAAGGGAGAAGGGAAATGCTGGGATGCTGCTGGGTGTGCTGGGAGGGACTCTGTGCTTTGGGACCTTTTAGCTTCTGGAAAACACTTTACTGCTTTGCCATTTAAACTTTCCATCACTTCTGCAATCTGTTTGTCTGAGTCTCATTCTCCTGCCCAGGTGGGAGGCAAGAGAGGATCTGCCTGGCCTCAAACTGGAATGAGACTCCACAGCCTCTCAGGGCAGCCTGCTCCAGGCCTCCAGCACCCTCACACCAAAGAAGTTTCTCCTCATCTTGAGGTGGAACCTCCTGGGTTCCAGCTTGTTCCTCTTGTTCCTTGTCCTATCCCTGGGCACCACCAAACAGAGCCTGGCCCCTTCCTCCTGACCCCCACCCCTCAGACATTGACAGACATTGATCAGATCCCTCTCAGCCTTCTCCAAACCTTCTCCCTTCCAACCCTGACTGGTACTATGATGCTATGATACTATGAAATTATCTTTTATTCAACAATGACAGGAATTATTTCCCAAGCCAACCCTGGCAAATGCCCAGCCTCAGGCAGAGCAGGCTGACAGAACTTTTAATCTCCAAGAGTTTTATATGAATGGCTGGAAAGCAGAAGCAGATGATGACTCACAGCTCCTCCAGCTTTCCTATCCTCTGCTCTGGGAAACAAAGCTAACCACAGCCAGGTTGGTTCCACTAATAAAAACTTAGTCCTCAGATAATGAGGGAACAGCTTCCAGCACTTCATCCTGGGGGTTGCTCAACCTCCAGACAAAGACAGAGCAGGTTGATCTGTGCAGAATGTGGTGGTTTGTGCAGAAGTACAAATCAAAACTCCTGATTCATTTTGTCCAGTTAAAATCTGCAGAGGGTGAATTGTTTCCGTTTACTGAGAAAAGCCAACTTTCAAAGCAGCATTTGAGGGCTGCTGAGGGAGGACTGGCATCATTCTGGCTGCATCTTACACTAACATTTGTATTGCAGAGGGATGGTTAAAGAAAGGAACTGTTCAGTAGATAATAATTGGCACAGGGCACTATGGCTGACTTCAAAGGAGGATTCGCCTCCCTGTTTCAGTGGTGCAAACCTGCTCTGCCTTGTCAGTGACTTTCTTGATGGTGGCAAACTCACTGGTGGGGACTCAAGCCTGAACCCATGCCACCAGAGCACTGCCTGTGCCTTCAGCCATGCTGCTCTCATCAAGGAACTTTATACCTACACAGCACTGGGAATGCTGCTTTGGAAGCAATTGCTGGCATCAGCTCGTGGCATCGTAGAATTGTTTCTCTTGGGCAAGACCTTTCAGATCATCAAATCCAACCTTGATCTGGCTCTGCCCAGGCTGGGGCTAAACCATGGCCCTCATCTGTGTGTCCCACATCTCTGTCTCTCTGAAACACCTCCAGGGATGGGATCCAGTCACCCCTCTGGGCAGCCTGTGCCAGTGGCTGAGAACCCTTTCAATAAAGAGATTTCTTCCAAGATCCAACCTAAACCTCCCCTGAGGCAACTTGAGGCTATTTCACAGATGTATAGAATGGTTTGGGTTGGAAGAGTCCTTTGATACCATCCAGTTCCAACCCTCTGCCATGGACACCTCCCACCAGCCCAGCTTGCTCAAGGCCTCATCCAACCTAGTCTGGAACACCTCCAGGGAGGGGACACCCACCACCTCCCTGGGCAGCCTGTGCCAGTGTCTCCCCACCTTCACTGGAAAGAATTACTTCCTCACCTCCAGTCTCAACCTGCTTGCAGTGAGAGTAGCTCCCTGTCCCAGGAGAACAACAGAATAAAGAGATAAAAAGAGGAATGATGACAAGAGGAAAGATGACAAGAGGAAATCTTCAGAACTGTTCTTGTCCTTTCATGCTTGGATTCCTGAGCTGCAGTCCCAAGTGCTGCTCCTCAGGGCTCCCTGCTGGGGCCAGTCCTGTTTAGTACCTTTATCAATGATCTGGAGGAGGGGATGGAGATCACCCTCAGCAGGTTTGCAGAGGGCACTATAGGAGGGAGTATTGATCTGCTTGAGGGCAGGAAGGCTCTGCAGAGGCACCTGGCCAGGCTGCATCAAGGTCAGTTGTATGAGATTCAACAAGGCCAAGTGCTGGATCCTGCCCTTGGGTCACAACAACCCCATGCAGTTCCCTGGGCTTGGGGCAGAGTGGCTGGAGAGATGCCCAGAAGAAAAGGATCTGGAGATGGTGGTTGACAGCAGCTGAACATCAGCCAGAGTGTGCCCAGGAGGTCAAGAAGGCCAACAGCATCCTGGCCTGGATCAGCAGTGGTGTGGCCAGCAGGAGCAGGGCAGTCACTGTGCCCCTGTGCTGGGCGCTGCTGAGGCCACCCCTTGAGCACTAGGGGCAGTTTTGAGGCCCTCATGCCAAGAGGGACATTGAGGGGATGGAGCAGGTCCAGAGAATGGCAACAAAGCTGGGGAAGGGTCTGGAGAACAGGGCTGGGGAGGAGCAGCTGAGGGAGCTGGGGGGGGTTCAGCCTGGAGGAGGCTGAGGGGAGACCTTCTGGCTCTCTCCAACTCCCTGCAAGGAGGCTGGAGGCAGGTAGGGGCTGGTCTCTCCTGCCTACTGAACAGACATCACTTACTAAACTTTCCAGGTTGTTTGTACTCTGGAGTGTTATCAGACAGGAGGCTCATCTGACAGGAGAAGAGTAATGAATCTTGAGCATAGGAACACCTGCACATGAGGAGGAACTTCACATTGAGGGTGATGGAACACTGGAGCAGGCTGCACAGAGCGGTGGTGGAGTCTCCATCTCTGGAGTCATTCCAAACCAACCTGAACACCATCTACTCTTACAGGGTTGTGGGACTGGATGATCTCCAGAGTTCCCTTCCATCCCCTACTGCTCTGTCATTCTGTGATTCTGTATATTGATTGGTTCTATTGCTTTAGGATTAGAACCAGGGTGGGTTCAGCACTGGGGAGGCCACAGCTGGAGTGCTGTGTTCAGCTCTGGGCCCTCCCTGCAGGAAGGACACTGAGGGGCTGGAGCCTGTGCAGAGCAGGGCAGGCAGGCTGGAGAAGGGCCTGGAGCCCCTGGGCTAGAGGAGGGGCTGAGGGAGCTGGGGGTGTTGAGGCTGGAGAAGAGGAGGCTGAGGGAGACCTCCTTGCTCTCTGCAGCTCCCTGCAGGGAGGTTGCAGTGAGGAGGGGACAGCCTCTGCTCCTGGGTGTCAAGGGCCAGGAGCAGAGGCAATGGTTGCAAGCTGCCCCAGGGGAGGTTCAGGCTGGCTGCTAGGAAATCTTTCTTGCCTGGAAGGGTTCTGAGGCCTTGGAATGTTGTGGCCAGGGCAGTGCTGGAGTCCCCATCCCTGGAGGTGTTGAAGCAGTGTGTGGAGCTGGTGCTTAGGGCCATGGTTTGGTGCTGAGGCTGCAGTGCTGGGTGGAAGTTGGACTGGGTGAGCCTGGAGGTCTCTTCCAGGCAGGTGTGTTCTGTGAGTCTGTGATTCCAAACCCAGGAGCTGATTTTACTGCCAGTGTGCTGCTTCACTCCAAAGCATTTCTGGTGCAGTGCTATATGTTCAGGTATAAAGTCGAATCTCTCAGGTGCTAGGCTGTGCAGGATTGCAGCATGGGGCACCAAAGAGTATTTTAAAGAAACAAACAAAAAAGTAAGGGGTTTGAACCTAAAAGCAAACTTTAGGGAGCTGTGCTGTGCCATGTGTGCCTTGCTGCAGTTTGTCTTCATAAATGATTTCTAAGCAACTTTTCCTGTTGCAGAAATGAAGCTAACAAGTGCTCACTCACACTGCCCTTTGCTTTTCAGACTGTGAGTCAGTGATCAAAGAGCTCCTCACAATAGGGAGGACTCACTGCAAGCCAGCACCATGGTGATTGCTGCCTAAGCCTGATGTTCCTCAGGGTCTTCTGGTCTACCTGAAACCAAAGCAAAAATCACACTCACAGAACACATCTGGTTGAAGAGACCTTCAGGCTCATCCAGGCCAACCTCCACCCAGCACTGCAGGCTCAGCACCAAACCATGGCCCTAAGCACCAGCTCCACACACTGCTTCAACACCTCCAGGGATGGGGACTCCAGCACTGCCCTGGCCACAACATTCCAAGGCCTCAGAACCCTTCCAGGCAAGAAAGATTTCCTAGCATCCAGCCTGAACCTCCCCTGGGGCAGCTTGCAACCATTGCCTCTGCTCCTGTGGCTTGCCACCAAGGAGCAGAGGCTGTCCCCTCCTCACTGCAACCTCCCTGCAGGGAGCTGCAGAGAGCAAGGAGGTCTCCCTCAGCCTCCTCTTCCCCAGCCTGAACATCCCCAGCTCCTCTTTCAGCTGCTCCTCACCTCTTCTCCTGACCCTTCAAACTGAACCCAGCACTCGAGGTGTGGTCTCCCCAGTGCTGAGTCCAGAGGCATCCTCCCTGCCCTGCTCCTGCTCTTCACAGCATTGCTGATGCAGGCCAGGAGCTCTCAGCCTTCTTGGCCACGTGGGCACACTGCTGGCTCATGTTCAGCTGCTTGTTGAACTAAAGGCTTGTAGTTCCTCCTTTGCTCCTGGTATCTCATCTGTGGAAATGAGGACAGAGGGGGGAAAAAAAAGGAAAGATACCAACAGGAAGAGTAAAAACTAAGGGGGGGGGGGGGGGGGGGGGGGGGGCGGGAAAGAAAGCAAGCAACTGCAGTTCTGTTCCTGAAGCTAATTCCTTCATTTCCATTCCCACTAACTGCTCAGGGAGCCTTGAACTGATGTCCCTGCTTAGCTCTGTGGTGAGTCAGTGTTTGCACTTTGGTGCAGCATCTGAGCAAGCTCCCTTGCTTGCTGGGGATTTACACTGAAGTGCTGACTGCAAGGAGCTTGTGAGCAGCAGAGGCAGAGCCTCTCCTGGGGCTGAGGGTCTGCCTCTAGGAAATTGGCTGCCTGTTGATAGCAGGGCAGCCTGCTGCAGCTCTGCTCTTGTTGCATACAGATCTTGCTCTTGTGCTGCCTTCTGCACACTTGGGGTGTTGAGAGAAGGACCTGGGCGTTCTGCATGGACAGCAATGAGCCCTGGGGACCAAGAAGGCCAATGGGATCCTGTGGGGTATTCAGAGGAGTGTGTCCAGCAGAGCCAGGGAGGCTCTCCTCCCCCTCTACTCTGCCCTAGTCAGGCCTCACCTGGAATATTGCATCCAGTCCTGGGCTCTCCAGTTCCAGAAGGAAAGAGATCTGCTGGAGAGAGACCAAGAGAGGCTACAAGGATGCTGAAGGGACTGGAGCACTGCTGAGATCTCTCAGCCACTGCAGAGGCTGAGAGCCCTGGGGTTGTTAAGTCTGGAGAGGAGAAGGCTGAGATGGGATCTGATCAATGTCTATCAATAGCTGAGGGCTGGCGGTCAGGAAGGAAGGGATAGGGACAGCCTCTGCTCACTGTGCCCTGGGATGGACAATGGGCAGTGGATGGAAACTCCAGCACAGGAGGTTCCAGCTCAACATGAGGAAGAACTTCTTGACTGTGAGGGTCACAGAGCACTGCCCAGAGAGGTTGTGGAGTCTCCTCCTCTGGAGCTTTTCCATCCCTGTCTGGATGTGTTCCTGTGTGACCTGTGCTGGATTCTATGCTCCTGCTCTGGCAGGGGAGTTGGAACTGAAGACCTCCAGAGGTCCCTTCCAACCCCTAACATCCTCTGAGCCTGTGAGCTGTGATATGGAAGAAGAACATTAATCCTAATCCCCTTTTCATCACTGTCCTTTTTTAAGCACACACAGAGGAGCTTGACAAACCCTACCTGTGGAGAGCAGCCTCAGTGTTCACAATCTCCTTGGGTGCACAATTGCTAAGGATGAGTATCCTTAACATTGAGACACCCTGGCTCACACTTAGCTGCACTCCAGCTGCAACCCAGGGTAAGGTTCAAAGCAGGCTTTGAACAAGCAGTACTGGTCAGTGGCTGCTACTCATGAGCTTGAAACAGAAAGCCTAAGGGGATTAGTATGCAGAGTGTTGGTGCACTGAGGTAATGTAATTAATTCTCTCCAGGGATGGCTGTGGGCTTCCAACCACAATTTGAGTGCAAAATTTCGATTTTGCAGAAATCCTGAAAAGAATTAAAGAGGAAGCACACCCCCCACCTCCCCCACCCCCCACCCCGCCCCCCAACCTCTGCTGATTCTGCTCTTCTCCAGGCTGAGCAGAATCACAGAAGGTTAGGGGCTGGAAGGGACCTCCAGAGATCATCCAGTCCACCCCCCTGCCAGAGAGGTCACCTAGAGCAGATCACACAGGAACACATCCAGGGCTCTGTCATCCTCACAGGGAAAATATTCTTCCTCCTCTTTCCATGGAACAGCTTTAGCTGCCTCAGCTTCCACCACTGCCCCTTGTGCTGGCATTGGGCAGCACCCAGCAGAGCCTGGCTCCAGCCTCTGGGCACTGACCCTGCACATATTTATAAACACCCCCAGCTCCCTCAGCCTGTGCTCACAGCAGAGCTGCTCCAGCCCTTGGATCATCTTTGTGGCCTCCTCTGGACTCACTCCACAGCTCTGTGTCCTTCTCCTGCTGGGGACACCAGAACTGGAGGCAGGATGGGAGGTGAGGTCTGAGCAGAGCCAAGGGGCAGAATCCCCTCTCCTGCCCTGCTGCCCACACTGCTCTGGCTGCAGCCCAGCACACAGCTGCCTGCTGGGCTGCATGAGGGCACTGCTGGCTCCTGGGGAGCTGCTCAGCACCCAGCACCCCCAGGGGGTTTTCTTCAGGGCTGCTCTCAGCCCACTCTGCCCCCAGCCTGGATTTGTGCCTGGGATTGTCCTGACCCAGCTGCAGGACCTTGCACTGTGACTTGTTGAACCTCCTGCAGCTGGCTCTGGCCACTTCTCAAGCCTGTTGAGATCCTTCTGGATGGATCCCTGCCCTCAAGTGAGCCTATGGCACCACTCAGCACAGTGTCATCTGCAAACCTGCTGAGGGTGCACTCAGTGCCACTGCCAATGGTGTCCAGAGACAGGAGAAGGGGGAATGGTTTGAAGCTGAGGCAGAGCAGGGTGAGACTGGAGCTGAGGAAGAAGCTCTTCAGTATGAGGGTGGTGAGGCTCTGGCACAGGTAGCCCAGGGAGGCTGTGGCTGCCTCCTCCCTGGGGGTGTTCAAGGCCAGGCTGGATGAGGCCTTGAGCAGCTGAGTCTAGTCGAGAGGTGTCCCTGCCCATGGCAGGGAGGTTGGAGCAGATGATCCCTGAGGTCCCTTCCAACCTGAGCCATTCTGTCATTCTGTGAAGGATTCTCCACACAGCAGTGGCAAAGTGAAGGGCAGGGAAGGGCCAGTCTGGATGTTTCTTCAGATGAAAGTGTGGCTACATCCATCATTGAGAAGAGTCTCAATTAACTACCCTGGCTCTTTAAAGTTTCCCCCTCATTTAAAGAGGATTTCTTCTGGCTTGGGTTGGTATTTCTTGTTTGGTTTTTTTTTCAGTGTAGTCTCCTGAGGGAGCAAGGTTTGAGCAGTCAAGATCTGCTTGAGCAGTCAGGATTGATCCTGTAGCTGTGAAAATCTGTACCTGGGTGAGTCACCCTAAGCTCCTTGCGTTGGAGAGGAAGGCATTTCAAGAGGCAGTCTGTCTGGCCTCTTCCAGAATAAACCTGTGGCTGAGAGGAGCTGCCCTCTAGCCTCTGTGGTTCTATGTATGATACCTTCCTTGACAGTTAAGAGGGCCTGGAGAGGTTGACTTTGGTTTAGGTATGAACCTGGAGAGAGTTGTCTTTGGTTTAGATATTTTGACTCTCAGCCACATTGTCTCAACCCCTCCTGTCTCTGGATGAATTCCCCAGCTTTGCCACTTCCAAATATGTTTGAGAGGAGCAGAAATCTCCAAGGCATTTAGTTCATACAGTCATAGAATCACAGAATGGGCTGGGTTAGAAGGGAGCTCCAAAGCTCAACCCCAAAGTCCAACCCCTCTGCACTCAGCAGGGACATCCCCAGCTAGATCAGGTTGCCCACAGCCCTCTCCAGCCTCACCTTGAATATCTCCAGGGATGGAGCCTCAACCACCTCCCTGGGCAACCTCTGCCAGTGTTCCACCACCCTCCTGCTGCAGAACTTGTTCCTCACATCCAATCTCAATCTGCTCTGCTCTAGTTTGAAGCCATTGCCCCTGCTCCTGTCCCTGAAGGCCTTTGCCAACAGTCTCTCTGCAGCCTTCTTGTAGCCCACTTCAGGTCCTGGCAGGCTGCTCTTAGGTCTGCCTGGAGCCTTCTCCTCTCCAGGCTGAACACCCCCAGCTCCCTCAGCCTGTCCCATCAGCAGAGGTGCCCCTGCCCTTGGGCCATTTTTGTGGCCTCCTCTGGACCCTGTCCATCAGGTGCATGTCCTTCCAGTGTTGAGGGCTCCAGAGCTGGACATAGCACTGCAGGTGAGGTTTTTACAGAGCAAAGTGGCAGAATCACTTCTGTCCATCTGCTTTGGATGCAGAAACACTGAATTTGTGCAAGTCCTTCACAAAACAAGGCTAGGAGGAGCATCCTGCTAATATCTACCTGTAGGAAAGCTGCAGACCCACGACTGCTATAGGCATGAAACAAACTGTCAGAGAAATGTTTTGAATGCCATAAACCAATGATGGATAAGAATTCAAACTGAGGGATACAAACAAAAGCTGCAAGGCTGTTGGAGTCAGGCAGTGTTCATCACAACTGCTGCTGGTTTAATTCATAAAGGCTTCCCAGTAGCTTTCATACTCATGGAAAAGAACTCCCATGAGGACAGCCTGAGAGAGTTGGGGTTGTGCAGTCTGGAGAGGAGAAGGCTCCCAGGAGACCTAATTGTGGCCTTCCAGGATCTGAAGGGGGCTCCAAGAAAGCTGGGGAGGGACTATTGAGGGTGTGAGGGAGGGATAGGACTGGGGAAATGGAGCAAAAGTAGAAGTGGGGAGATTGAGATTGGCTGTGAGGAAGAAGTTGTTCATAGTTTCATAGTTTCATAGTTTCATTCAGGGTTGGAAGGGACCACAAGGATCATCTAGTTCCAACCCCCCTGCCACGGGCAGGGACACCCCACACTAGATCAGCCTGGCCACAGCCTCATCCAGCCTGGGCTTAAACACCCCCAGGGACAGGGCCCCAACCACCTCCCTGGACAACCCATTCCAGGGCTTCACCACTCTCATGGGGAAGAATCTCCTCCTCACATCTAGCCTGAATCTCCCCTCCTCCAGCTTCATTCCATTCCCCCTAGTCCTATCACTCCCTGAGATCCTGAGCAGTCCCTCCCCAGCCTTCCTGTAGCCCCCTTCAGATCCTGGAAGGCCACAATGAGGTCACCTGGGAGCCTTCTCTTCTCCAGACTGAACAGCCCCAACTCCTTCAGTCTGTCCTCACAGGAGAGGTGCTCCAGCCCTCTGCTCCTCCTCCTGGCCCTTCTCTGGACACCTTCCAGCACCTCCACATCCCTCTTGTAATAGGGGCTCCAGAACTGGACACAGTACTCCAGGTGGGGTCTCACCAGGGCTGAGTAGAGGGGGAGGATCACCTCCCTCGACCTGCTGGCCACACTTCTCCTGATGCAGCCCAGGATCTGATTGGCTTTGCGGGCTGCAAGTGCACACTGAGAGCTCCTGTTGAGCTTTTTGTCCTCCAGCACCCCCAAGTCTCTCTCTTCAGGGCTACTTTCCAGCCAGTCCCTGCCCAGCCTGGATTTGTGCCTGGGATTGCCTCCACCCAGCTGCAGGACCCTGCACTTGCTCTTATTGAACTTCATGAGGTTGGCTTGTGCCCACCTCTCCAGCCTGTCCAGGTCCCTCTGGATGGATCCTTCCCTCCAGCTGTCTGCTGCACCACACAGCTTGGTGTCATCAGCAAACTTGCTGAGGGTGCACTCAGTGCCACTGCCCATGGCACCCACAAAGATGTTGAACAAGACAGGTCCCAGGACTGATCCCTGAGGGACTCCACATGTCCCTGGCCTCCACTGGGACATGGAGCCATTGACAGCCACTCTTTGGGTGCGGCCATCAAGCCAGTTCCTTATCCTTCCCCATGAGGGTGGTGAGAGCCTGGCACAGGTTGCCCAGGGAGGTGGTGGAAGCCTCCTGCCTGGAGGTGTTTGCAGCCAGGCTGGAGGTGGCTGTGAGCAACCTGCTGTAGTGTGAGGTGTCCCTGGCCATGGCAGGGGGGTTGGAGCTGGCTGATCCCTGAGGTCTCTTCCAGCCTTGACAGTTCCATGATTCTATGATTCCCTGCTTGAGAGGCTGCATAACAGGATCCTGGTCACTAGGATGCAATGAAGCAACCCCTAATGAAATGCATCTGTGTAAAGAACAAATCACAGTCCCAGGGAAAACTACATCCAGTTCCTAGTTCACAACCAGGGTTTTTATTTCATTTGTTCAAAGCAAACCCCAAAGTTAATAGGTTAGGAAATGTATCAAGTGAACACCACAGCAATTCCAGTGATGCATGAGAAGAATTTACTCTTATTAATGAAAGCAAATGCTGAGGAGAGGAATACCATCAGGAGGGCTGAAAGAGAAGATGTAACCCTGGGTTCATTTAAGAGCTGTTTTTACTGTCCCAGATGCTGTGACAGCCCAGAACAGTTGCCCAGTGTTTGTCTCAGCTGCTCAGGAGGTGACTGCTCAGCTTCAGAGACAGATGTTGCAGGGCACAGGACAGCTTTCCTTTGTTTGCTCCTCTCACTTTCAGTGAAGATTCTTTGGCAGCACAGCAATGTGAAATTTTGGGTGTGATTTAAGGTTATCCAAGTAGATAAATGATTATCAATGATAATCACCCTGGTCACCAAGTGAGAAATGTACAGGCTCCCTGGCTGCATGGCCACACTCAGAGCTGCAGTCAATGGCTTAACATCCAGATGGAGACCAGTGACCAGTGGCATCCCTCAGGGATCAGTGCTGGGACCAGTGCTGTTTGACATCCTGTTCAGTGACACAGGCAGTGGCACTGAGGCACCCTCAGCAGGTTTGCTGATGACACCAAGCTGTGTGGTGCAGCAGACAGCTGGAGGGAAGGGATCCATCCAGAGGGAGCTGGGCAGGCTGCAGAGCTGGGCCCAGGACAACCTCAGGAGGTTCAAGAAGACCAAGGGCAAGGTTCTGCAGCTGGGTCAGGGCAATCCCAAGCACAAATCCAGGCTGGATGAGGAGTTGCTCAAGAGCAGTGTGGAGCAGAAGGACCTGGGCTATCAGCTGGTGACAAAGTCCCCAGGAGCCAGCAGTGGTCCCTGGCAGCCCAGCAGGCAGCTGTGTGCTTAGCTGCAGCCAGAGCAGGGAGAGCAGCAGCACAGGGAGGGGATTCTGCCCCTCTGCTCTGCTCTGCTCAGACCCCACCTGCAGCACTGCCTCCAGTTGTGGGACCTGGAGCTGCTGGAGAGGGACCAGAGGAGGCCATGAGGATGACCAGAGGGCTGAGAACCTCCCCTGTGGGGACAGGCTGAGAGAGTTGGGGCTGTTCAGCCTGGAGAAGAGAAGGCTGCAGGGAGACCTTAGAGCAGCCTTCCAGTACCTGAAGAGGCTAGAGGAGAGCTGGGAAGGGACTTTTGACAAGGGCTGGGAGTGATAGGACAAGGGGCAATGGATTGAAGCTTGAAGAAGGCAGATTGAAAGTGGAGATTAGGAAGAAATTCTTTGCAGTGAGGGCTGTGAGACTCTGGCACAGGCTGCCCAGGGAGGCTGTGGCTGCCTCCTCCCTGGAGGTGTTCAAGGCCAGGCTGGATGAGGCCTTGAGCAACCTGGGCTGGTGGGAGGTGTCCCTGCCCATGGCAGGGGGTTGGAACTGAATGATGTTTAATGTCCCTTCCAACTCAACCCATTCTGTGACTCTATGACCTGTGCCACACAGAAGCAATGTGTTCTCAGAGGTTTTGTCACATTGAGCAGCTCACTCCAAGAGCTGCTCTGACTCAGCTGTACTTGCTGCAATAACCATGGCACTCCTGTTAATGTCTTGTTAAATGTCATCTCTCAATGAACATGATGAATCTGGAGGCAGCAAAAAGAGAGGAGAGCCCAACATGAGCAGTCTGTGAGTTCATACCCTTCTCTCTGTACACTTTGTCTCCACTGTTTCTATTTCTCTCCTTTCATGTATTTTCTCCGTCCCCAGTTCATGTTTCTGGCCTCTGTCCATCTCCTGCATGCCATACTCCCAACAATACCAAACCTGCTCTCTGTGAACATCTACCCTGCACTACAGGGTAGCCCAATTTCATTGGCATGAGGTAACCTACCCTAGAATGGGTGCACATCATCAAACAAGCCCCGTGAGGAGAAGCTAAGAAAGCTGGGGGTGCTTAGCTGGGAGAAGAGGAGGCTTAGGAGAGACCTTATTGCTCTCTACAGCTACCTGATGGGAGGTTGTAGCCAGGTGGGGGTTGGTCTCTTCTCCCAGGCAGCCAGCACCAGAACAAGAGGACACAGTCTCGAGCTGTGCCAGGGGAAGTTTAGACTCGAGGTGAGGAGAAATGTCTTCCCAGCAAGAGAGATTGGCCCTTGGGATGTGCTGCCCAGGGAGGTGGTGGAGTCACCATCCCTGGAGGTGTTCAAGGGGGGATTGGACGTGGCACTTGGAGCCATGGTTGAGTTGATCAGATGGTGTTGGGTGACAGGTTGGACTTGATGATCTCTGAGGTCTTTTCCAACCTGGTTGATTCTGTGATTCTATGACTTCTTCCTCTGGCCTTTGTAGATGCAAGACGTTCTGAGCTCAAGGTAGGAGTAGGATCTTCAGAAAGTTGTAATGAGTTATAAAGAGCTTAACCTGCACCTCTCACTGACCCTTGTAGAGATAAGTGTCCCCACCACTCTGTGCTGGCACTGCTCGTCTGAGCGCTTCTTGATCCACTTTGGCCAAAACTCAGCTGGCTGCCATTAAGAGGGAAGCATTTGGTGTTTACTAAGCAAGAGCAGTTTTAGCTGGAAAGGGTTAGGGATCTCTCAAGCAAGGGGTGCCAGAGGGGATGTCTGGTTGGACAGGTTGGACTTGATGATCTTTGAAGTCTTTTCCGACCTTACTGATTCTATGATTCTATGAATCCATGTAAACTACCATGCAGGTAGCTATGAGAGGCATAGGCAATTGTGTCACAGAGAAGAAGACTTAGACTGGAGATAAGAAAGAAGTTCTTTACTGTGAGGGTGGTGGACACTGGAACAGGTTGTCCAAACAAAGTGTGGCTTCCTCCTCCCTGGAAGTGTTCAAGGCCAGGTTGGGTGAAGCCTCCTGCCTGGAGGTGTTTGCAGCCAGGCTGGCTGTGGCTGTGAGCAACCTGCTGTAGTGTGAGGTGTCCCTGGCCATGGCAGGGGGTTGGAGCTGGATGAGCCTTGAGGCTCCTTCCAACCCAAACCATTCTATGAATCTCTCAACCTCTGAATCTCTGATGCTTGTCACAGCACCTCAGCAGCACTCATCGAATCAAACACTTTTTGCTTTCCCAGCACAAAGCTTAGCTTAGGCTCATGAGGAGTTTAGCCATAATTCACAAATTCAAGATGGGTTCCACTGGCTGATCCTTGAGGTCCCTTCCAAGCCTGACAGTTCTGTGCTCCTGTGAAATGTCACAAGCTCACTGCCCCACGCTGTAGAGCAGGATATTCTCTTGTCCCTTTCCAACCAATCTATTTGTTTCAGTGCCTAAAATTTGACCAATGATAGTTCTGTATCCACTTTATCCTCAACCTTCATCACTTTATAACCACCACCAATGTCTCTCATCAGGATTCTCTTGTTCAGATCCAAGTGTTTTGCTTCCAGTTTCTGTCTCACAAGACAGTTGCTGTATCCCTAAATAATTTTCATTGATTCATTGCATGGGTTGGGCTGGAAGAGAACTGAAAGCTCATCCAGTTCCAACCCCCCTGCCATGGGCAGGGATACCTCCCACCAGCCCAGGCTGCTCAAGGCCTCATCCAACCTGGCCTTGAACAGCACCCACAGCCTCCCTGGGCAACCTGTTCCAGTGTCTCATCACCCTCACTCTAAACAATTTCTTCCAAATCCCCAGTCTCAATCTGCCCTCCTCAAGCTCACAGCCACTGCCCCCTGCCCCTGCTCCTGTCTCTGTAAGTCCATTCCCAGCTATCCTGTAGCCCCCTTCAGGTACTGGAAGGCTGCTCCAAGGTCTCCCTGGAGCCTTCTCTTCTCCAAGCTGAACAGCCCCATCTCTCTCAGCCTGTCCCCACAGGGGAGGTTCTCAGCCCTCTGAGCATCCTCAGGGCCTCCTCTGGCCCCTCTCCAGCAGCTCCAGGTCCTTCTTGTGCTGGGGGCCCCAGAGCTGGAGGCAGTGCTGCAGGTGGGGTCTGAGCAGAGCAGAGCAGAGGGGCAGAATCCCCTCCCTGTGCTGCTGCTCTGCCTGCTCTGGATGCAGCTCAGCACACAGCTGCCTGCTGGGCTGCCAGGGACCGTTTCCCTCTCAGTTCTCAAGGGTGGTGCTCAGTGTTGATGGCTGCCAAGTCTGCCTTGACTCTCCAGTGTTCCTGAGGAATGCAAGCTTGTCTGAATGAATTTCTCTCTCTGTCCCTCCCCCCTCTTAATCCTCTGCCACTTCCTGAAGTTCTCCTTTTCCAACTGCTCCTTGTTAATATGCTTCTAAGGCACCAAATGCAATCTGTGGTGCACTTAAGGAATTAGCATGTTCCCAACCTGCAACTCTTCAGTTACATTGCTTACTTCAAGCTTTGTACAGAGGAGTGATTTTCCCTTTAAGCTGCTGCCTTTCAGGTTCCAGCTAGCTCCCTATAAACACTGGAGACAATAGAGCACATTTTCAACACAGATTGCATTTGCAAACACCATTAGTCTAAAAGCAAAAGGAATTTGAAATGCATATCTAGCAACTCATGGGAAAGAGAGGTTTTTAGCTTTGTGGACCTGAGCAGGCCAAGGGCAGCCTGGGCTGCATCCAAAGCAGCTTGGCCAGAGATGGAGAGAGAGGATCCTACCCCTCTGCTCTGCTCTGCTCTGGGGAGAATTTACCTGCAGTGCTGTGTCCAGCTCTGGACACAGGAAGGACAGGAAGGACCTGGACCTGATGGACAGGTCCATAGGAGGCCAAGAAAATGCTCAGGGGGTTGGAGCAGCTCTGCTGCAAGGACAGGCTGAGGGAGCTGGGGGTGTTCAGCCTGGAGAAGAGAAGGCTCAAGGGAGACCTAATAACAGCATTCCAGTACCTGAAGGGGCTACAAGAAGGCTGCAGAGAGACTGTTTGCAAAGGCCTGCAGGGACAGGAGCAGGGACAGTGGCTTCAAACTGGAGCAGAGCAGATTGAGATTGGATGTGAGGAACAAGTTCTGCACCAGGAGGGTGGTGGAACACTGGCACAGGTTGCCCAGGGAGGTGGCTGAGGCTCCATGCTTGAGGATATTCAAGGTGAGGCTGGACAGGGCTCTGGGCAACCTGATCTAGCTGGGGATGTCCCTGCTGAGTGCAGAGGGCTTGGACTGGATGAGCTTTGGAAGTTCCTTCCAACCCAACCCATTCTGTGATTCCGTGATTCAGAGCCCTGTATTAATTATTCCTTTCTCTGATTCATCACAGCTGGGAAAAGGTGAGTTCTATTTTTGCCTGGAAGGGTGGCACTCACTGCAGCTGCCCAGCAGTGCTGTGCTACAGACACAAAGCCAAGGGGAAAGGCTCACATGAGTGAAGCTGCCCTGTACTGCAGTGCTGAGCTTGGGAAATGACTGCTCCAGGCTGGCAATAAATCAGCCTGTGTTTGATGTACAGCACTGGGCTGATGTTTGATAGAAACCTCTCCCTCTAAGACAAACTAACTGTGCAAATCCATAACAAGTGCCTTTAATTGTCACTTGAAAATATGTCTTTCTTCACAAGCTCTTCACCTGCCACACCAAACCTTACAGCTGCCACAGCTCCTTCCTGCTACAGCTTTTCAATCATATTCCGTTTGCCTAATCATTCTCTGTGGGGAATGCCCAAAAGACAGAAAGGCTGAAACCTCTGCTAGGTTTCTAAGGCTGTGATGAATGTCAAAGCCTTTCTGTAGTGCCACTTCTGCCATTCCAAAGCCAATTTCAATACAGAAATCAACTCAGTGGCTGGGAGTGACATTTGCTGTGCACAATCCGTCACAACAGATGGCTCAGTTCCCTCAGACACGTTCTCAAGGCAAGGCAGATGAAGCATAGCAGCCTGATGCTCATCAATGGTTGGGCTGAAAGTCATCAGTTCACCTCATCTGTCATGCTGATGGAAGGCTCCAGACCTTGCAGGAACTACCTGGGGTAGAGCTCACTTGACTGGAGTGAGCACAGCCCACACAAGGGGCAGTAGTGGAAGCTGAGGCAGAGGAAGTGCCATGGCAACAGGAGGGAGAAGTATTTCATTGTGAGGGTGACAGAGGCCTGGAGCAGGCTGCCCAGGGGGGTTGTGGGGTCTCCTTCTCTGGAGATATTCAGAACTTGCCTGGATGTGTTCCTGTGTGAGCTGCTCTGGGTGCTCCTGCTCTGGCAGGGGGGTTGGACTGGATGAGCTTTTGAGGTCCCTTCCAGCCCCTTATATTCTGTGAAGAGTGCAAACACAACAGAGCAGAACAGAACAGAATAGAATAGAGTAGAGTAGAATAGAATAGAGTAGAGTAGAGTAGAATAGAATAGAATAGAGTAGAATAGAATAGAATAGAATAGAATAGAATAGAATAGAATAGAATAGAATAGAATAGAATAGAATAGAATAAGACAGGTTGGAAGAGACCTTCAGGATCATCGCGTCCAGCCCATCAACCAATCCAACACCACCTAAACAACTAACCCATGGCACCAAGCACCCCATCAAGTCTCCAATACTGAGCTCCAGTTGGAATCCTGCATCCTTCTGGAACGGGGGAGCCCAGAACTGCACCAAATTCTCCAGATTAGGTCTCACCAGGACAGAGAAGCTCCCACAGCCTGCTTGCAAGCTGATGCATGCCAGGATCCTTCTTGGCCCCAAGGACACATTGCTGGCTCATGGTCATCAGCACTCCCAGGGCTTTTCACCACAGAGCTGCTTTCCAGCAGCTCTGCCCCCAGCCTCTGCTGCTCCATGGGGTTACTCTTCACTGGATGCAGTACCCTCCACTTGCCCTTCTTGAACTTCATTCTCCTTTACTTTATAAAACTGGAAAGAGCTTCCCCTGTGTGAAGTTCCTATCTCACATTTCCCTTTCATAACTCATTTATTTTGCAATTACCAAGTCTCCCATGCAAAGGAGAAGAAATACTCTTCAGAAAACTCAGAATATCATGTAGGGGTGCAGAATTTGGCACAGATGTCTGTGAAAGCTTCATTTGGGTATAAGAATTTAGCTGCAGTTGAAGACTGCAATTCCTCCTTGAAAGCAAGTGTGGTAGACTTGCTGTTATGCAACTGGAAAGAAAATCACAGAACCAGTGTCAGGGGCTGGAAGGGACCTCAGAAACTCATCCAGCCCAACCCCCCTGCCAGGGAAGGTGCACCCAGGGCAGGTCACACATGAACACATCCAGGAGGGTTTGAATACCTCCAAAGCAGGTGACTCCACAACCCCCCTGGGCAGCCTGCTCCAGGCCTCCAGCACCCTCACAGGGAAAAAATTCTTCCTCCTGTTTCCATGGCACTTCCTCTGCCTCAGCTTCCACCACTGCCCCTTGTGCTGGCATTGGGCAGCACCCAGCAGAGCCTGGCTCCAGCCTCTGGGCACTCCCCCTGCACATCTTGAGCAGCAGCAAGGAGGTCACCCTCAAGCTCCTCCCCTCCAAGCCTAAGAGCCCTCAGCTCCCTCAGGCTCTCCTCATGAGGAAGATCTTCCACTGCCTGCAGCAGCTCTGTGCCTCTGTGCTGGACTCTCTCAAGCAGTTCCCTGAGGTCCTTCTTGAGCTGAGGGGCCCAGAACTGGACACAATATTCCAGATGTGGCCTCAGCAGGGCAGAGTAGAGGGGGAGAAAAACCTCTCTCAGCCTACTAATCAGAACCATTCTAATGCCCCCAGGATGCCCTTGGCCTTCTTGGCCACCAGAGCACTTTGCCGGCTCATGGTCAACCTTCCACCCACCAGGACCCCCAGGTCCTTTTCCCCTTCTCTGCTCTCCAGCAGCTCAGTCCCCAGCCTCTCCTGCCCCATGGGGCTGTTCTTTCCCAGATGCAGGACTCTCCCCTTGCCCTTGTTGGATTCCATTCCATTTCTCCCTGCCCAGCTCTCAGCCTGTCCAGGTCTGGCTGAATGGCAGCACAACCTTCGGATTATTTCTTCACCTAATTTTTTTTGCTACTCAACCTGAAACCCATCTGATGTGAGCATGAAGATGAACCTGGGAGTGGAAATTGCTCTATGAACTTTTACAGCTTCCTATTGTTACAACAAACCAATCCTTCACTTAATAATAGCTTCAAATTGTTTGACCTGAATAACAAATATCTGAAGCAAGAAGTAACCTGCAAAGCACTAGTGAGACGAGAGGAACAGAAGAGTTTTCCTCTAAGAGAGGATTTGTCCCTAAATTGCTGGCTTTGTCTTGGATGCTTAGTCAGTGACAAAGCCAATTTTGTTAATATTGATCCCAGCTTGTCAGTTAAACACATTCCAGGCAAACAAGGGGTAGCACCTGAAGCAGGGTTTGTTTCAACAGCCTTAGCTGAGCACAAAATCCAAGCATCTCAGTATCAGAATCACAGAATGTCAGGGGTTGGAAGGGACCTCCAGAGATCACCCAGTCCAACCCCCCTGCCAGAGCAGCAGCACCCAGGGCAGGTCACACAGGAACACATCCAGGTGGGGATGGAAAGTCTCCAGAGAAGGAGACTCCACAACCTCTCTGGGCAGCCTGCTCCAGGCCTCCAGCACCCTCGCACCACAAAAGTTTCTTCCTCATGCTGAGGTGGAACCTCCTGGGTTCCAGCTTGTGCCTCTTGTTCCTTGTCCTATCACTGGGCACCACCAAACAGAGCCTGACCCCCAGCCCTCAGCTATTGATAGACATTGATCAGATCCCTCTCAGCCTTCTCCTCTCCAGACTAAACAGCCCCAGGGCTCTCAGCCTTTCACAGTATCCCAGTATCGCAGTATCACAGTATAACTAAGGTTGGAAGAGACCTCGAGGATCATCGAGTCCAACCTATCAACACAGACCTCATGACTAGACCATGGCACCAAGTGCCACATCCAATCCCCCCTTGAACACCTCCAGGGATGGGGACTCCACCACTTCCCTGGGCAGCACATTCCAATGACCAATGACTCGCTTGGTGAAGAACTTTCTCCTCACCTCGAGTCTAAACCTCCCCTGGCACAGCTTGAGACTGTGTCCTCTTGTTCTGGTGCTGCTTGCCTGGGAGAAGATACCAACCCCCACCTGGCTACAACCTCCCTTCAGGGAGTTGTAGAGGGCAATGAGGTCACCCCTGAGTCTCCTCTTCTCCCAGCTAAGCAACCCCAGCTCCCTCAGCCTCTCCTCACAGGGCTGTGCTCCAGGCCTCTCCCCAGGCTCGTTGCCCTTCTCTGGGCACCTTCAAGTCTCTCAATGTCCTTCTTAAACTGAGGGGCCCAGAACTGGACACAGGACTCAAGGTGTGGCCTAACTAGTGCTGAGCACAGGGCACAAGGACTTCCCTGCTCCTGCTGGCCACACTGTTCCTGATGCAGGCCAGGATGTCATTGGCCCTCTTGGCCACCTGGGCACACTGGTGGCTCATGTTCAGGCAGCTGACAATCAGCACCCCCAGGTCCCTCTCTGTTTGGCAGCTCTCAGCCACTCTGACCCCAGCCTGTAGCTCTGCGTGGGGTTGTTGTGGCCAAAGTGCAGCCCCTGGCACTTGGACTTGTTGAATGCCATCCTGTTGGCCTCTGCCCATCTGTCCAGTCGGTCGAGGTCCCTCTGCAGAGCCCTTCAGCCCTCTAACTGACCAACATCTGCCCCTAACTTGGTGTCATCTGCAAACTTGCTGATGACTGACTCGACCCCCTCATCCAGATCATCAATGAAGATGTTAAAGAGGATAAAGAGGATGGGGCCCAGCAGAGCTGTTCCAGTTCCTTCATCATCCTCATGCTCTCTGCTGGACTCTCTCCAGTAAATCTCTGCCCCAAACTGGACACGTCATTCCAGGAGCAATGCTTCAAGTGTATTCCAGGTGTGACTCAGAGGTGTCAGCTTCTTCTTCAAATCAATATTTCATCTACTTTCATCAGCCTTTTTGTTTCCATTTTTGTCCTACAGTACACAGCATGCCACCAGCTCCTGCCTCTTCAGGGGAGTTGACTCATACAATGCTTTTGCTCACCTGCCAGTTCTGAGATGTCAAAAACTTGACAGGCTTACATCGCCTCAGCATTTGCAAGAGGGCAGTGCAAGCCTCAGCTGAATGGAGAGCTGTAAGCTACACAAATCCAGCGAGCTTGTACAGAAGCTTATACAGAACTAACCAGGTTGGAAAAGACCTTCCAGATCATCAAGTATCATAGTATCATAGTATCAGTCAGGGTTGGAAGGGACCACAAGGATCATCCAGTTCCAACCCCCCTGCCATGGGCAGGGACACCCCACACTACATCAGCCTGGCCACAGCCTCAGCCAGCCTGGGCTTAAATACCTCCAGGGACAGGGCCCCAACCACCTCCCTGGACAACCTATTCCAGGGCTTCACCACTCTCATGGGGAAGAACTTCCTCCTCCCCTCCAGCCTGAGTCTCCCCACCTCCAGCTTCATTCCATTCCCCCTAGTCCTATCACTGCCTGAGATCCTGAGCAGTCCCTCCCCAGCCTTCCTGGAGCCCCCTTCAGATACTGGAAGGCCACAATGAGGTCACCTGGGAGCCTTCTCTTCTGCAGACTGAACAGCCCCAACTCCTTCAGTCTGTCCTCATAGGAGAGGTGCTCCAGCCCTCTGCTCATCCTTGTGGCCCTTCTCTGGACACCTTCCAGCACCTCCAGATCCCTCTTGTCATAGAGGCTCCAGAACTGGAGGCAGTACTCCAGGTGGGGTCTCCCCAGAGCTGAGCAGAGGGGGAGAATCACCTCCCTTGCCCTGCTGGCCACACTTCTCCTGATGCAGCCCAGGCTCTGGTTGGCTTTCTGGGCTGCAAGTGCACACTGAGAGCTCCTGTTGAGCTTCTCCTCCCCCAGCACCTCCAAGTCTCTCTCCTCAGGGCTGCTTTCCAGCCAGTCCCTGCCCAGCCTGGATTTGTGCCTGGGATTGCCTCGACCCAGATGCAGGACCCTGCACTTGCTCTTATTGAACCTCCTGAGGTTGGCTTGTGCCCACCTCTCCAGCCTGTCCAGGTCCCTCTGGATGCCCTCCCTTCCCACCAGCCTGTCTGCTGCACCACACAGCTTGGTGTCATCAGCAACCCAGCACCATCTGATCAACCGAGCCATGGCACCAAGTGCCTCAGCCAGGCTCTTCCCAAACACCTCCAGGGATGGGGACTCCACCACCTCCCTGGGCAGCACATCCCAGTGGCAAATCTCTCTTGCTGGGAAGAACTTCTTCATTCTTTTGTTTTCTTTCCTACAGCACAAGTCCTACAGTAGCAGGAGAGGCAAAGCCTCACTGACAAAAGGGCTTCTCAGCTGATTGATTTCCAGCATGTCACAGAATCACACAGAATGGGCATCCATTCTCTAACTCTGCCAAGGCTGGGGCTAAACCATCTCCTTCATGGTTGGAGGTCTCTTCATTGAAAGGTATTCTGTGGTTACTGCTCCTACTGGTGCCTTTTTTCTCCAAAAAGCAGTGAGCTATGTGTGCCATGAGCAATCTCTTTCTTGTTCTTCTTCTTCTTCTCCTATCTATATCTTTAATCTCTATTTGAAGTCTCCCAAAGCCTTGTAGTCAACAGCATCTGAGCAAAGAGTTTTAAAAGACAAGAGAAGCAGGAGAAAATCAGTACCCCTAGCAGAGTACTCTGATGCTCTGTGATGTTGGCCATCACATTGCTCCTAAGTGCAATTCCATTTCACTGCTTAAAAACCTGTGAAGAAATGAATGCTCAGCATCAAAGTCAGGGAAAAAAAACCCACCAGCAAACACATCAAAAGAACCCCAAAAATCCATTTACTGAAAGCCAGTGAATGGATATTTACAGAAAGCCTAATAATGCAGTGAGAGATCTTCATCCTGAGGCTAAGAGCTGGAGATCCAAGTGCCCACATTTACATCCCCCAAGAGGGGCAGGCCTGCTGTGTGAACAAGCTGCTGAAACGGAGCCATGAGAGTTGCTGTTGGTTCTGTGTCACTAATTATCTAATGTGCTGTGCAGCTTTTGCAGACCTTCCTCACTTTGGAGGTTTAAAAGCAGTTAATGGAGCTTGGGCAGGCTTCTGTGGGCTGAACAGACATTATTATCCCTTTATTAGTGAGGCAGGAAGGTTTGGGATTGTCACCTAATGAGCTGATTACCAGAACCAACAGTGACTCACCCACGCACTGCTAATGTTGTACAAACTGACCCTAAGAGCCCCTGTGGTGCCCAGTGCCTGCCTGGAACACGAACGTGATGGTCCCGCGAGGCTTGAGAGAAGAAAGGGGGAAAAGAGAAGAGAGACAGAAGGCAATGATCATCTTCTGCTTCACTTGCAAGCCAAAAATGAGAAGCAGTGCAGGTACCAGATTGGACTGGACAAAGAGCTAATTGTAGCTGGAGAGAGAAGCGCAGGTCACTGTCTCAGCCTTCATCTGACAAATGAATGATGACATCTGAACTGCTTCCCTCTCGCCGCGGCTCAGCTGCTTGCCCCCAGCGTTCCCTGAAGGCAGGACCAGGCTGCCTGTCTCTGCAGGCACGTCCCGGACAGCTCCAGCAGCGCTAGCTCCCCGGGCGCCTCGCTGTCCCGCGGGGAACGCAAAGCTGCTGCCACACCAGCGCTGCGCCGGCTGCCGGGCTGCCACCAGCGCCAGCTCCATCGGCCCCCAAGCCCCGCAGAGCACAGGAGCCGGCCCGGGCCCGCTGCGCGCCTGCAGCCTGCCGCTCGCTCGCTAGATGGCGCCGGCGGCCTCGGCGCAAGCTGGAGCTGCACGGCCCGGCCGGATCGCGGCTGTGCCAGCCCGGCTGTGCCTGGCTGTGCCTGGCTGTGCCTGGTTGTGCCTGGCTGTGCCTGGCTGTGCCTGGCTGTGCCTGGCTGTGCCTGGTTGTGCCTAGTTTTGCCTGGCTGTGTCTGGCTGGCTGTGCCCGGCTGTGACTGGCCATGCCCGGCTGTGCCAGTCCAGCTGTGCCTGACTGTGTCCAGCTGTGCCTGGCTCTGCCAGCCCCATTTTTCCTGGCTGTACCTGGATGTGACCAGCCTGGCTGTGCCCAGCTTTGACTGCCTGTGCCCAGCTGTGCTGGCTGTGCCACCCCAACGTTGCCTGGCTGTGCCCAGATGTGTTGGCTGTGATTCTCCCCCTCTGATCCACTCTGCTGACACCACACCCTGAGCTCTGTGTCCAGTTCTGGAACCTCTGTGCCAGAAAGGATCTGGAGGTGCTGGAAGGTGTCCAGAAAAGGGCCAGGAAGATGAGCAGAGGGCTGGAGCACCTCTCCTGTGAGGACAGACTGAAGGAGTTGGGGCTGTTCAGTCTGGAGAAGAGAAGGCTCCCAGGTGACCTCATTGTGGCCTTCCAGTATCTGAAGGGGTCTCCAAGAAAGCTGGGGAGGGACTTTTGAGGGTGTGAGGGAGCGATAGGACTGGGGGGGATGGAGCAAAAGTAATAGTGGTAAGACTGAGATTGGATGTTAGGAAAAAGTTGTTCCCCAGGAGGGTGGTGAGAGCCTGGCACAGGTTGCCCAGGGAGGTGGTGGGAGCCTGTGGTGGGTTAATGCCCATTCTGAAACAAAACAAAAACAGGGGGAGGGCTTGCGAGTGCTTTGCCCTCCCTGCAGGGTGTTTTCCCCCTGGGAAACTGAGTCTGTTTCACTCTCCCCTCCCTGCCCAGCTAGGGTATAAAAAGCAGGTGTTGTGGTTTGGGAGAGCAATTCCCCCACCACTGGCAGAAATAAGGACTCAGACAAACAGATTGGAAAGAATGCTGCAAAGTTTAAATGGACAAACAATGCAAGTTTTACAGAAGACCACAGGCACCGTGACAAAGAGACAGAGATCCCAAAAAAACATACCCAAGAACGTCCCATCCCCACCTGGGGGTACACCCAACCCCCAGGTCTCTTTCTCCCCTCCCCCCCCCGCCCCTGCCTTGGGCATGGTTAGACCCAAGGGCTGCAGCTCAGCCATTTTACCTAGGCAGCAGCGAGGGAGGAAAGAGAGAGTGAAGACCTCGCGCTGATGTGTTATAGGGGAGCAGGGCATGAGGGGAATAGAATCCTGGGTTCCCATGACCACCCCCCTGGGCTGGGCCCACTCCGTGGGACATCCCAGGTATGGTCTGTGCAGCAGCATCCGGGCCAGCACCCAGCCTAAACCACCACAGCAGGACGTTGCAGTCATTAGGCCTACCTTTTGGCTCCTGCCTCTCAGCTCTTGCCTCTACTGGATGAGAGCTACACCGGCTGACTTCCGGCTCCTCTGCCACATGGTCAGGCCTGATTCTTCTCCCTGCTGCCTCCACGCCTCTTCAGAGAGAGACTGGTTTTGTATTCTTCTTCCTTGTCCCCCTTCCCCTCCCATCCATCCTTGTTCCTTGCCCTTGTGAGCCTTTCCTGTTATTGTTTTATATTAATATATATATATATATTGTTTAAAGAAAAGTATTTACCTCTCTACTTCCAAGCTGACTCCAAATTATTGCTTGGTGGACTTGCTCCTTCCCTTTCCTTTTTTTTTCCCTCCTTGTTGGGTTGGGAGGAGGGGGGAGCAGGGCAGAGATTCTCAGCCTTTCCCCCATCTGAGCTCTTAACTCCCAGTTAAGGCTTAAACCACCACATAGGTATTTTGTTTCAGACCCCTCCTTTGGGATTCCTGATACATAAAATCAAAGCTGGGGATAAAGTGTTAATAAAAGCATGGAGAGGAGAGTCACTAATTCCCCTCTGGGAGGGACCTTTATCTTGTGGTGTTAACAACAGACGCAGCTCTCTGTACTGCAGTAAAAGGGTGGACGCATGTTTCGTGAGCAAAAGGACCACTTCAGGAGTGTACCTCTGAACCTGACTGACTCTACAGAGAAAGCAAACCCTGCTTCAGCATGAATTCCACACTACTTATACAGATGGTTTGAAGTACCTCTGGGACTGCAGTTAGTGCTGACAGATCAGATAAGTCTTCGAATAAATGTAACACCTCAGTCTGAAGGCTCCGGAGCTCATGAGACAAACCCAGCTCTTGAAACATCTGACATTAGAATAGAATAGACCAGGTTGGAAGAGACCTTCAAGATCATCGAGTCCAACCTATCAACCAATCCAACACCACCTAATCAACTAACCCATGGCACCAAGCACCCTATCAAATCTCCTCCTGAACACCTCCAATGATGGTGACTCCACCACCACAGGTTGCTAGTTCTCAGCCTTGCTAATGCAAGGCCCATTCCCTCTGAGCTCCCCACATTGCAGGAAACATAACTGGCTCTTGGATTTACCAAGGAGAGATCCTGCCAGAATAGAATAGAATAGAATAGAATAGAATAGAATAGAATAGAATAGAATAGAATAGAATAGAATTAACCAGGTTGGAAAAGACCTTGGAGATCATCGTGTCCAACCTATCATCCAACACCACCTAATCAACTAACCCATGGCACCAAGCACCCCATCCAGTCTCCTCCTGAACGCCTCCAGTGATGGTGACTCCACCACCTCCTTGGGCAGCCCATTCCAATGGGCAATCACTCTCTCTGTGTAGAACTTATGCAAGTTATGTAATTAGGTTTCTTTGGATGATATTTCCTGTGGGTTAATAAAAAAATTAACTTCTTGAGCATCAAAGGTAAATTGGCTTGTTGGGATAATTGTAACACTGATCTACATCAATTTCTGTAACTGTTGCTTGGTGTTAATAAGTTGCAAGATGGTTATCATTTGGAACAAGATGGTTATCATTTGAAAGTGATTAGGACAGAGGAATCCAATCATGATCTGAAGAATCTGGAAGCGATAACACAAATCAATGGTCACAAAAAGAAAACGGGGGTCTGTTATAAATGCAATAGTGATTTGTGATTTGTGTTACACAGTAGAATTTCAGGGTGTTCTGGGACCAAGATTGGAGGGTGGGTTGTTTTGAGGATGGATGGTAAGCTGTGGCTCAGTTGGTAGCACCTAAGACCCTTAATGGGAAGGTCGTGAGTTCAAGCCTGCAGTGGGCAGTAGTGTCCTCCCTCCTCTAGTCATGAGGGCTGTGGTGACAGGTTGGACTCGATGATCTTTGAGGTCTCTTCCAACCTTAGTGATACTGAAACTGAAACACACTGTTGAGACTGTGTGTTGGTGAGAGAAAGGTCAGTTTCCCCCCACGGACAGAAAACACGGCTAACTCAGTTGGAGAAGCAACAGTGGAAGAGCTATATTTTACAAGCAGGATGAGATGCAGTGAATACATGCACAACATACACAATACATAGTACTTACACTTGTGACTGTTTGAGGCTGTGCCTTTAAGAAAGGGACAGCTGCTGGAACACTCTGGCTGAATGTTTTGAAAACAAAGATATTCTAAAGGAATTTCATTGGTAGACAGGTAAAATGCAGCTTTAAGTTTCAGTTCAGTTTGAATCTCAGTCTCAGTTCTGTCTGTCTTTTTCAGCCTGTCTGTTTCAGTCTCTCTCTGAGCGATAGCTGTTGGATGGAGTTAACCTTGAACTAACAGATGAGAAAACTAATTCTTGCATGCACTTTGAGGCCTAACAAGAATTTCCTCCTTAATAATTACCTTTTCTCTCTCTCTAACCCTTTTTTTTGGGAAAAAAGGGAGGTAGGGGGAGAGAGGAGGTACGGGAGGGGCCCCTCCTGGCTGGAGGAGGGAGTTTTGTTCTGTATTACGTTCTTTGCTGTATACTTCTGTATATATTGTAAATACTGTATATTGTGTATATAATTCACTGCATCTCATCCTGCTTGTAAATATAGCTTATTCATACCTTTGCTTCTCCGACTGAGTTAGCCATGGTTTCTTTGTGTGTTTGGGGGAGAACTGAACTTTCTCGCACCACCGCAACAATATATACAGAAATACATGGCAAAGAAGGTAACACAGAAAACCTGCCCTCCTCCAGAGAGAAGGGTCCCCCCCAAATCCTCTTCTTCCCCTTCCTCCCCTTTATTCCCCCAGAAAAGAGAGAGAGAAGCAATTATTAAGGAGGAAATTCTGATAGTTAAAAGAGTGTGCTAAGCAAAGAATTAGTTTCTTAGCTCGTCAGCTCAAGGTCAGCTCTATCCAGCACAGAGGAGAGAGAGCAGCTGCTCAGGCAGAGTGAAACAGGGAGAACTGACTGAAACACAAACTGAACTAAAACTAAAATTCAAAGTTGCATTCTACCAGTCCACCAATGAAATTCATTTAGAATATCTTTGTTTTCCTTATTACACCAAACCATTCAGCTAGAGTGTCTCAGTAACTGTCCTGTCTTAAAGGTGCAGTCTAAAACGGTCACTGACTGTTTTGGTTTCAAGGAGAGCCTGGGATGACAAATGGCAATTTTCTCAGGTCTGCAGAATGTTTACTTTAGATAAGGCAGTCCTGAACAGCTGTGCCTGTGTGAGAAGATGGGGTTATTTGGAGGACACATGAGAAAGACCTCCCCTACTTCATCTACAATCCCTGGGAAGACCCTTACCACAAGGAAAGCGCGTGCCCAAGAAAGCTCCACCTATCCCAGGAATTTGCTAGAACTCATTATCATATCCATATAATGGAATGAAGCTGGAGGTGGGGAGATTCAGGCTGGAGGGGAGGAGGAAGTTCTTCCCCATGAGAGTGGTGAAGACCTGGAATGGGTTGTCCAGGGAGGTGGTTGAGGCCCTGTCCCTGGAGGTATTTAAGCCCAGGCTGGATGAGGCTCTGGCCAGGCTGATCTAGTGTGGGGTGTCCCTGCCCATGGCAGGGGGGTTGGAACTAGATGATCCTTGTGGTCCCTTCCAACCCTGACTGATACTATGATACTATGATCCCTGCCTTCTATTAAGCATAAGAATGCCTATGTAGATGATGTAGCTATAGAAAGAAAAGATGATAATTATAAGGTTGCTCTTTGCAGAGCCTGGAGGTGTGCTGTGAGGGAGTCTCTGCAGCCCAGCACGTTGCTCTTCCTTGCTTCTATCTGTTTTTAATAAAACAACTTTCACAAGAAATGTGGACATTTTCTTGTGCAGCCTGTTCATAACAGTGCCTGTGCTGGCTTTGCCCTCTGACATCCTTTGTCTTTTCATCTCATTTCAGACACTTTAGTGCTAAACCGAGAGGTGTCTTTGTTAAAATTACACTTTTCCTGTCTGAGCTGGAGTATCTATATAGTATTGACATATAAATACCAGCTTACAATTTCGTACCATGACGGGGGTCTTTCCACTTGATTGCCTAGTTCTCACAGGTACTTAGACATAAGCTTCCTGTATAAGTACTGAGAATCCATTCACTCCAAAAGAAGTTCACTGTTGTAGGAAATGAAGGTTGTAACTGAGCTTCTTCTAGGGCACTTTATGTGGATTCGCTCTCCAATAATGTCTAAGACTTGCAGACTGCACTTCTCAGTGTGGTCAGTTGTGAGGCATGACTGCTGCTAGCTTTCTCAGTGGTGGTAAAGCTCCAGACTGACACCCAGTGGGAATCAAAATCCATATTTACTGTCCACGGAGTGTTCTCTGGGTGCAATTGATTTCAGCAGCCAGAAGCATCTACAGTGCAGACATCTGTGAATCATTTGCAATCTGAAAGAAATAGATACTTGTGGTGGTTCAGGCTGGGTGCTGGCCCCTGATGCCACCGCACAAGCCACACCTGGGATGTCCCAAAGGGGTCACAGGAAGCCAGGTATTTCATCCCATAATGCCCTGCTCCCCTATAAAACATCAGTGGGGGATCCTCACTTCCTCTTTCTTCCATCACCACTGCTTATGTAATGGGCTGAGCTGCCTCTCTTGGGCCTGCCTAGGACCAAGGCTGGGTTGGAGGGGGGGGAGAAAGAGCCCTGGGGGGTTTGGGTGTACCCCCAGGTGGGAGTGAGATGTTCTTGGGTATGTTTTGGGATCTCTCTTTCATCACAGTGCTTGTGGTTCTCTGTGAAACTTTCATTGTTTTCCCATTCAAACTTTCCACCATTTCTGCAATCCGTTTGTCTGAGTCTTTCATTTGCCCGTGGTGGGAGAATTGGTCTCTCAACCTACAACAATACTTTAAAGCATTGTTCCTCTGGCATGCTTGCACTGTCTGTTTTTCTGATAAGAAGATCTGCTCCCCAGGAAATCCACTTTCTCTCTTCTGATGCTAAGGAGAATCTCATCTGAAGACAGCTACGCTTCAGATGTCTCTAACTGGTCAGGCACCAGTCTGTGCTTACAACTTGAATGTCCACCAGCTGATTCAGCCTGAAACATGAGACTCACTTCTAAAAGTTCATCTTATGTAATTAGAACAGAATGTAAACCACATTGTAGCCAGGCAAAGGACATTCTTACACATACCCCTTCAGTCTGCAATGACTATGACCAAAATAATGTGCTTCTGGGGGAACACTTCTACCTCTGCCCTGTTAATACTGCGGCTAGATTTCTGAAAGGGAAAAGCTGATCAGATACTCAGTTTCTAGATACTTTTTTTTTCCCAGTCTTAACTAATTCCAGCCCAATTGAAAACATGTCTGCATTTATCAGCTCTGCCATGTTTACAACCCACCCAGAGCTGCACATCCATCTGACAGTGCATACAATTAAATGAATAGGATTTTAATACCAGCAGGGGGAAGTACTATAAAACCAAACATGATTATGTTACAGAAATTAAATCAGATTACTTCTCAGCTACCAAAGCCAATAGGAGAATGGAGGAATAGACTGTAGTAATTACAGAAGATGATGTTTAGACATGCATTCATGTCTATAAAAAGGCTGATACCAGCCTTTTGCAGTCATTGACTGAACCAACTACCGGGGTCAGAAGGCAAGGTACATTGTTGAAAGGGTAAAAATGCTGTCCTTTGAATTTGGCTTGCACAGAGGAACTGCTGCCACAGTGATTCTATATTGGAATGCTTTCTTTAGAGCATCTTCAACTGTTTTACTACAGTAAGGTTTGAACTGGGCTTTTAGAGCATGTCAACACTGGGTTTAGACTGGGGCTAAGAGCTAATAGACATTTCCAGTACTTTCTAGATTTTGCAGCCTGCTGAGAGCGAAGCTGTGATGCACAGCACAGACTCTCTGACAGCCCTTTGCTACGCATGGGCACGGGGGTAACACTTGCAGAGGAATGAAAATACCTAATCCTAAGAATCCTTATCCCTGATTTCTCTAAACTCATCTCAATAAAGCAAGTTTTGCATGATTCCCCATCAGAATACAAATGTTGTGGACCTCCAGCCTTGCAGTGGTGAAGTAAACCTAGATCTGAAAGGAAAACTGAAGCAGAGAGCGCAGGAATACTCCCTGTCAGCTTGCAAGCACATTTAGCTGCCTGTTGTGTTTCCTTTTGACAGAAGGTAAAAAAGTAAGAACCATCTGGAGGCAAGTTAAGGATTTACTGGGCATGATTAATCTCACACTGAAAATAAGTGTCTGAAAGAAGTCAAATCATATGCTGAATACCCTGTTTCTCTGTATTGCCCTTAGTAACCTCTTCAGCTACAGCTCTGCTACATCTGAGCTACATTCATCAGCCACAGCTCCGCTACATCTGTGCTACAATCATCATCTACAGCTCTGCTACATCTGAGCTACATCCATCAACAATGCAGGTATCTTATTTTATAGGAGATAGATAATCATAGGTTTAAACTGTAAGGTTATCCTGTAACAAAGGGGAAACAATTCATATTTTGATGTAAAGTTTCTACCCTTTAAACACAGGCACTCACACGTGTTGTGCTGCTGTCCACTAACATTTTTTCCTCTTCAGGGATGTTTTCAGCGTGATGGGAATGGACACAGTGACCAAGCGCATGATGAAAGTGGGTCAGAAAACTCTTTGCCAAGTCGGAGTTTCAACCATCCCTGCTTACTACGAAAATCATCTTACAAGGTATCACTCTTCCAGTGAACACAGAGAAAACGACATCTTTTTGTGAGACAAAAGTGGTTTCACTGGGTTTCTACCAGTTTGGAGGCTGGTTGGAAAGGACTAAATTGCGTGGAATCTACTTTGAACTGCATGCAGCTTATGTACAGTTCGTTCATAACTGTGTTCTGGCATCCAAATGTCATGAGAAATCCACAAGTTCAACTTTTCCATGGCTTCTGGACTTACCCTGGCTTTGTCTGTCTTTGCTAGGTGTTGAAAGTCCAGATGAGTACAAATTATGTCTTTTCCCCTTCTTGCTCATCTGATCACTGCAGATGCCCTTTGCCCTGCTTTTGACTATAAAGAGGAGATTCAGAGCTCTTAAACTCTGCATACTGGAATTAAACAATAATGCGAGGGTATCAGGCACCAATCACTTCAAACAACAACAAATGCCAATCTGGTATCATGTTAATCACTGATATTAGCCCTGCAGGAGAAAAAAAAACTCCATCAGCAGAACTGAGGATCTGGTATGAACTGGCATTTCTCCACTGAAACCAGTGGCACTGGACTCATTGCCTCCAGGGGAGGATTTGACCTATTGCGTTTTTATGTTTCTCCGCACTGCATTGCTGTTAAATGTGCCTTTGTCGTCTACCTTGTGTAGATGTGTGTCACACAAATCAATTATTATGATGGGCAAAACTGTGAACTCATCTTCTTTTTGCACTGTTGCAGATAATTTTTATTATAATTAGCTAAATAAAAAGAGAGAGACAAAAGGAACCTACTGGGCACAGATAAGGGTGCAAAGCAGAGCATGGTGTTTCAAGGGGAGACACATGTCTGAGTCCATGCCAGATGTTCTCTCTTATCATAGAAGGGTGTATTTGTTGAAGGGTGTATTAGTTGAAGGGTGTACCTGTTGAAGGGTGCAGCTGTTGAAGGGTGCATCTGTTGAAGAGTGTATCTGTTGAAGGGTGTATCTGTTGAAGGGTGCATCTGTTGAAGGGTGTATCTGTTGAAGGGTGCATCTGTTGAAGAGTGTATCTGTTGAAGGGTGTATCTGTTGAAGAGTGTATCTGTTGAAGGGTGTATCTGTTGAAGGGTGCATCTGTTGAAGGGTGTATCTGTTGAAGGGTGCATCTGTTGAAGAGTGTATCTGTTGAAGGGTGTATCTGTTGAAGGGTGCATCTGTTGAAGGGTGTATCTGTTGAAGGGTGCATCTGTTGAAGGGTGTATCTGTTGAAGGGTGTATGTGTTGAAGGGTGCCTCTGTGGAAGGGTGTATTCGTTGAAGGATGTATCTGTTGAAGGGTGTATTCATTGAAGGGTGTATTTTTTGAAGGGTGTATTCATTGAAGGGTGTATGTGTTGAAGGGTGTGTTCATTGAAGGGTGTATTCATTGAAGGGTGTATGTGTTGAAGGGTGTATCTGTTGAAGGGTGTATTCATTGGAGGGTGTATTTGTTGAAGGGTGTATTTGTTGAAGGATGTGTTCATTGAAGGGTGTATCTGTTGAAGGGTGTGTTCATTGAAGGGTGTATGTGTTGAAGGGTGTATCTGTTGAAGGGTGTATTCATTGAAGGGTGTATTTGTTGAAGGGTGTATTTGTTGAAGGATGTGTTCATTGAAGGGTGTGTTCATTGAAGGGTGTATGTGTTGAAGGGTGTATTAATTGAAGGGTGTATTCATTGAAGGGTGTATTCGTTGAAGGGCGTGTTCACTGAAGGGTGTGTTCACTGAAGGGTGTGTTCACTGAAGGGTGTATTCATTGAAGGGTTTATTCATTGAAGGGTGTATGTGTTTAAGGGTGTGTTCATTGAAGGGTGTATTCATTGCAGGGTGTATTTGTCCAGCAAATGGGAATGATCTGCCATGAATGTCTCTGGTTTTGAGAAGCTCCCTATACTGTGCTGACAGCAGATGGAAAGAAGTCCTCTGGGCTGGATGGAGAGTCCCACACTTCACAGCAGCCTGCACCTGCTACCCTGTGTTGCTGAGCAGGCTGCAGCGGACGCACACCTCCGGCGCTGGCCTGATGAGTGCTGAGCACAGTTGGGGAGACCCTGCCTGGGACCTGCAGGGCAGTTGCTACTGCAGAACGTGGCACCTGCCTGCTGCCAACTATAGACCTATGACTTAGAAACAACTCTTTCTCTATTGCAAACTAATTACACTACTTCAATCACAAAGCAACAACTTGGTTTTATTTATATTTTATTATGATATTTTATTTACAACTAATATTTTATTATTATCAGTTGCCATAATCCTGAATCTTACTTCAATTCCTGTCACCATTCTCTATTCTTATTACCTATTCCTATTACTTAGAATCATCCTGCATCACACCATGGTACCCTAGAATATTCTATTACTTATGTAACCATTGCTTAACCTATAGTATTCTTTTGTTTTATCTACTGTGACTTATTCTCTACTACTATAAACACATCATACTTATATCTTACTCCCACTGTCACTATTGTCTCTTATTACCTATGCTTATTAGAGTCCTCCTATGTTACACCATTGCTAACCTATAGTATTCTATTACTTAATTACTCATTATTTGTCCTACAACATGTTAAAACTTAATTACTGCAGACATTGGAAAAGCAAATCTCCATGCCAGGGTCTGCTGCAGGCCTGGCAGTGAATTTGTCTGTTTCCCGAGAAATGTCCTGGCCAGCGGTGGGCCCAAGTGGGGCAGGACCTTGCCTACGAAGAGGCTCTTCAAGAGCTCTGACCAGGGCTGGTGCTAATGGCAGAGCCTCTGTGAGCGCCACTGGTGCAGGAGACCTGCTCTGCACTTGCAAGTTCTCCAGCTGCCACTGCTGGGTCTTCCATGTTGGAGAGCCAGGCTCCTCCTGGGAAAAACTGCTGGGGCCCTTGTCCTGGTCGAACCAGAGCTGCTCTCCTCCTCCTCCAGTGCTGCTCCTGCCTGCATCGGGATCCATTTGTAGACCAGGATGTATCGTCTCCTTTTGTGTGCATTGTGTTGATTTTGTCCTCTTGTGTAGCTTCTGCCTTATTGTAGCTGGAGTCTTCCAGTCCATCCACCCGTGAGCTCAGTGAGCTCCAAGACCTCCAAAAGAAGGACAGTACTGGCAGGTTGTCCTCATGGCTGGACAAGTCCTGGCTCTGCCTGCCCTGCATTGAGCTTTCCTCAGGTGCTGTCTGCAGTTGTCTGTGGCACATCTGTGTGAGAGGCGTGATCCTGGTTGAGCTGTTGGACCAAGGGCATCTTGATCCATTTGTGGATCAGGATGTATCTTCGTTTTTAGTCTGCATTGTGTTGCTCTTGTCCTCATGTCTGGCTCCTGCCTGGACTGTTGCTGGAGTCTTCCAGTCTATCCAGCACCACCTCTTCTTTCTTGCTGGTGCTGTCTCCTCTTTGCTCGTCTCTCTCCAGCCTCTGTCTGCCCCAGGCTGTGGTACCTCACAGTCAGGATAGGTCCCAGTGGCTTCTGGGCAAGCTGGCGGTGGAGTTGGCTGTGCTCCAGGCCACTGTGCTGCCACTGCAGGGAGAATGTTGTCCTGAGCAGGGACAGTCTGTGTCTGCCGCAGGCAGTGCTGTTTCTTTTTGGCTCCTCCCCAGGCCTGGGCTTGTGCTGGAGGGAGAGGAGAGTCCAACACAGCACAGCAGGCTGCTCCCCCTGCACCTGCTCCCCTGCTCTGCTGACCAGGCAGCAGGGGACGCGCAGCACCGGTGCCTCAGGCTCTCAGACATCAATCTCTGCCCTGAGGCAGGACAAAGCGCGGAATGCACGGCGCAGAGCCCTCACAGTCCTCCTGAAGAGGGAGGGCCGGCGCTGCTTAGCTGGGCCCAGCTGGGCCATGCCAGTGTCTGCTGGAGGCATGGCAGCACAGGAAGGAGCCACCTCAGCCACCTCAGCCAAGAAGGACTCGGTGTGCTGAGGGGCTGCTGCTGGGGCTTCTGCTGCTTCGTCCTCGCTGTTTTGCTCAGGGTCTTCCTCGCTGATGACCACAGCCTGGCCTCTGATCTCCTCCCCAATGGCTTGATCGGAGGCCAGGAAAATGACCTGGCTGGCTGTGGGGCTGCATGGGGAAGGATCTTGGCACTCCTCCTCCTCCTCCTCCTCCTCCTCCACCACTGTGCCGACCTGCTCACCATGCACAGGAGACATACAAGCATCTTTGTCTTGCTCTTCTGCAGCAAGAGCAGGAGGAGCTGCATGTGTCTCCTCAGCCAAGGGGCACTGGGACTCAGAGTCCTGTAGGGCTGCCACCAGGGCTTGTTCTTCCTGGTTTTCCGTGACCATGAGCACAGCCAAAACGCCCAGCATGCTTCTCAAAACAAAACTCTCTCCTTCAAGCAAAATGTCCTGACTGGCTGTGGGGCTGACTGGGGCAGGAGCCTGCCTCTCAAGAGCATCCTCATGACCTCTGTCCATGGACAATGTCAACGGCAGGGCCTCCACTGGTGCAGGAGACCTGCTCTGCCCTTGCAGTTCTCCAGCTGCCACCTCTGGGTCTGGCATGCTGGACCCAGAGCTGGGCTCCTCCTGGAGAACAGTAGCAGGGCCCTGATCCTGGCTGACCTCTTGGAACAAGGGGTTGATCCATTTGTAGACCACAGTGTCTTCAGCAGGCACCGTGTCGCTCTTGTCCTCTTGCATGGCTCCTGCCTGATTGTTGCCGGAGCCTTCCAGTGCCTCCAGCACCACCTCTTCCTTGCTGGTGGTGTCCTCTTTGCAGGTCTCCTCCTGTGGCCCCAGGCCCTCATACTTCACCATCAGGATAGGTCCCAGTGGCTTCTGGGCAAGGCCCTGGTGGAGCTGGCTGTGCTGCAGGCCATGGTGCTGCCGCTGCAGGGTGACTCTTGTCCTGAGCGGGGACAGTCTGCGTCCACTGCGGGCAGCGCTGCTTCTCTTCGGCTCCTCCCCAGGCCTAGGCTTGGGCTGGATGGAGAGGAGAGTCCGACGCCTGACAGCAGGCTGCTCCTCCTCCTGCAGCTGCTGCCCGGTGCCGCTGACCAGGCGGCAGCGGACTCGCAGCACCGGTGCTACAGGCTCCAGCCATGCCGCTCGGCCCTGCCGCTGCTGCCCCGAGGCCACGTCCCTGCCTGGGGAGGACACTGCCGCAGCAGCACCGGCGCTGCCCCGAGGAGTGCTGAGCGCAGGTGCGGACACGCTGCCCGGCACCTCCCGTTCCACACCCCGGCTGGCCGCTCTCACCGCTGCACCAGTGGCTCTGTCATGGCCGTGTGGGGCCAGCCTCCTGCTGCTGCTCCCCTCCTCCGGCGTCTTCCCATCGCTTGCGCTGCCGGAGCACGTTTCCAGCCTGGTTCTGCTCCCGGCAGAGCTGGGAGTGGGAGCGATAGGAGGCAGGCGAACGGTGCCAGCACCTGGCAATGCGGGAGGTGAGGGCGGCTCCCGGGGGCTTGGCTTCCTGGTGAGCTCAGGCAGGAAGCTTTTGGCATTGCTAATGCTGAACCAGCTCAGCCTGCTGCTTCCAGACAGGATTGACCATGTCGCCTTGCTGTCACTGTCACTCTGCAAGAGAAGACGAGGGGATTGGCTGCATGTCGTGACTGTTGTGGGCCCTTGCCCTGTAGGTCCCTTGCACCAGCTGCAAGAGCTCCTGCAACAGGGCTCTCTCCCTGACACCTCCTCCGTCCCCCCTCAGCCCTCCCTCGGCCCCGGCTCCAGTTCTGCCCCCGCACCCCCAGGAGCAGCTGTGCCCACCCCCATATCCTCTCTTTTCCCGACCACCTCTCTGCCTGTCTGGTTCCTCAGGCTGCCTTACCTGCTGTGTGTGACTCCGAGCACCCAGTGAGCTCAGTGAGCTCAGTGAGCTCCAAGAGCAGGAAAGCCGTGGTGCCTTGCCCTCATGGCTGCACAAGTCCTGGCTCTGGCTGCCCTGCACTGAGCTTTCCTCAGGTGCTATTTGCACCTGTCTGTGGCACTCCTGTGAGGAAGAGGAGGAGGAGGAGGGGCTGGCACGGGATGGAGGCCGCTGTCTTGACCCAGTGGCCCTGTCCCTGCTCTGTCCTGTTCCTCCTGTCTCCTCTCTCATCTGGTTGTGCCTCTGCTGACGCCGGCTCAGCATCCCATTGCGGGGCTGGGAGCTGGAGCTTGCTTTCTCCTCCAAAGGCATCTTCAGCCTCTTGTACTTCCACGCTTCTCCAAGCACCCAGGATCTGCTGCCTCTTGAGAGAGGTGGCTCCTCTGGGAGTGCCACCCCAGGCAGCCAGCGCTCCTTAAATACCTTCCGGGCACTGGGTGGCTACGGCCTGGCCACACTCAGCATTAGGATGTCACAAAGGCCTGGCCACACTCATCACAACAACATCACAACAGCCTCTTCAGCTGCCAAGAACACCCCATCACCATGGGCACCGTGTCGCCGTGGGGATTGCTATGGAGGTGCCCACACCCATGGCCTGGCCTTTCCCTGCTGGGTCAGTTCAGCTCTTCCTCTGCCCTTCTCCAGCCCTGCTCCTCAAAAGAGCCCAAGCTGAAGGGCTTCACCTAGGCACCTGGTGCCAGCTCTGTCACACCTGCCTGCCTTCACTCCAGCTGACCTGTGCATGGTTACTGGCATTGCCAGCTTGGGCAGGGAGCAGTTGGGGAGGCTTCATCCCCCATCTCCCTTCTGTGCTTTAGGCAGGAGCTGACCCAGAACATCCCCCTCAGCTATGGTGGGGATGGACATTTGTGCCTCCTGGCAGCCACAGGTCCCAGCCAATCACCTGCAGGGACTCCCTGCCCTGGCTAAACCGCATCTGTGGTGAGTGCAAAGTAGTTACTGGTCCCACCACAGGTCGGTCCTGAGGTTCCTCTGCTGGACAAGGCCTGCACATGGTCCTGCAGAGGCCTCAGGTTGATGAATGCTGTCACTCCATGGGATAGGGATGCTGGCATCAGGTGCTGGGCAGCTGCTCTTCTGGAAGGTGGCACCTGCCTGCTGGCCCCTTCGGAGAAGGAGCCTGTGTGTTCTTGTGGGGAATGGGATTTAATTGGGGAAATGCTGGAACACAGCTGGGGGAGACTTAATTTCATGTGACCCAGTGTGCTGGGTGCTGGATTTCTGCTGAGCTCAGGGCCATGGCCAGCGCTGAGCAGCTGAGTTTGCTCTGTGGGAGCATAGAGGACGTTGGGAAATTCTGCTGGGGGTTTGCATTCCAGTTCCTGACTTTTTGTCTAATCTCTCCTTTTTGGTGATTTCACTGCTCTTTGCTCATGGAAATAAAGGACTCTGGAGGATGTAGGTGTTCTTTTTCTGCCAACAGAAGTCTTTCTCTTCCATTCATGGTCCAGCAGTGGAGACTGCTGATGTAAACTCAAAGGAGATGCACACAATGCCCTGTAAGCATGTCTTTGACTGACTGGCAGATGTTGTGAGTCCTACCTTCCTTAATCAGGGAGAAGATTGCAGAGTCAGAGAACAAAGATGAACTGAGCTGTGTTTAAACCTAGAGGAGATAAAAAGAAAGCAAAAGCTTTGGCCACAGCAACTCCATGCTGTGCTGCAGCCTGGGGTCAGAGTGGCTGGTCAGCAGTCAAACAAAAAGTGATCTGGGGGTACTGATTGGCAGCTGGCTGAATATGAGCCAGCAGGGTGGCCAGGAGGCCAAGACGGCCATTGGCATCCTGGCCTGTATCAGGAAGAGTGTGGCCAGCAGGAGCAGGGAAGTCATTGTGCCCTGCACTCAACACTGCTTAGGCCACACCTTGAGTCCTGTGTCCAGTTCTGGACTGGAACTCAAGAGCAACAAAGCTTGTGAGGGGTTTAGAACACAAACCCTATGAGGAGAGACTGAGGGAGCTGGGGTTGCTTAGCCTGGAGAAGAGGAGGCTCAGACGAGACCTTCTTGCTGTCTACAACTACCTGCAAGGAGATTGTAGCCAGGTGGGGGCTGGTCTGTTCTCAAAGGCAACCAGCACCTGAACAAGAGGACACAGTCTCCAGCTGTGGCAGGGGAGGTTTAGGATGGATGTTTGAGAGAATTTCTTCCCAACAAGAGAGATTGGCCATTGGAATGTGCTGCCCAGGGAGGTGGTGGAGTCCCCGTCACTGGAGGTGTTTAAGAAGAGACTGGATGAGGCACTTGGTGCCCTGGTTGATTTGATTGGATGGTGTTGGGTGATAGGTTGGACTTGATGATCTGAAAGATCTTTTCCAACCTGGTTAATTCTAGTCTAGTCTAGTCTAGTCTAGTCTATTCTTTGTATGTGTTGAGGGCAGCCCCATTATGATCACTGGGGGACAACCCACTCATGGGTTCTACCAGCTCTTGTCTTGGTCACCCCATTTGTTGGAGGTCTCCTGCAGGGTCCTGACTTCAGCAGCCCATCACAGACTGAGATCTTCAGGTGCGGTATGGTCTGGGCCAGCTCTGCCATTGCCAGCATCAGCCGAGGAACTCCTATGGGCTTGCACAGAGCCCCCGGTCATGAGGGAGGGTACCTCACTGACTGGGACAAGTGCTGTTTAAAATCCTCCTCAGTGATATGGACAGTGGGATCAAGTGTGCCCTCAGCAGATGACACCAAGCAGAGTGGTGCAGCCAATACACCAGAAGGACAGGGCATCATCCAGAGGGAGCTGCACAGGCTGGAGGAGTGGGCCCAGGTGAACCTCCTGAAGTTCAGCAAGGCCAAGTGCAAGGGCCTCCATCTGGGTCAAGACAGTGCCAATTAGCAATCCAGGCTGGGAGAGGATGTGATAGAGAGCAGTCCTTCTGGAAAAGCACCTGGGGGTACTGGCCAATTGCATCCTGGCCTGCATCAAAAGGAGTGTGGCCAGCAGATCAAGAGAGGTGATTCTGCCACTCTGTTCTGCTGTGCTCTGGTGACACCTCCCCTGCAGCACAGTTTCCAGCTCTGGGCTCAGCATGAAGAAGAAGATGCTGCTGCCAGAGTGGGTCCAGAGGAGGTCACGGAGATGATCAGAGGGCCGGAGCACCTCTCCTATTGAAGACAGGCTGAGGGAGTTAGGATTGTTCAGCCTGAAGAAGGGAAGGCTCTAGGGAGTCCTGATAGCAGCCTTCCTGTAGCTGATGCCCTGGGGCCTACATCCCTGGGCAGGGATTCTTTGCAAGGGCTTGTAGCAACAGGGAGAGGGGCAATGGCTTTAAAGTAGAGAAGGCTAGCTTCAGACTGGACAATAGGAAGAAGTTCTTTGCTTTGAGGTAGTGGTGGTGGTGGTGGAACACGAGGGGCAGAGGTTGCCCAAGAGAGGCTGTTGGAGGGTCCACACAGCGAGGTCAGGGGCTCAATGGGGCCTGATCAGCCTGATCTAGTTGGGGATGTCCCTGCTTAGGGCAGGGTGGGGAGTCGGAAGAGATGACCTGTAGAGGTCCCTTCCAACCCCCTGCGGTTTATGACCTGAGCCAGCTCTGCCAGTGTCACCAGGCAGTTCCCGTGGGCTTCACCAGGCAGGTCCCGTGGGCTTCACCAGGCAGGTCCCGTGGGCTTCACCAGACAGCTTGGTGTGCGTGGGGCACGGAATGGAGCAGGCAGAGAGAAGAATTGTGGGGAAAATAAATGAACTTTATTTCAGCTCAGACAGTGTCCAGGCCAGGGCCAGGCAGCGCTGGCAGTAGCACATGCTGAGGGCAGCTTCTGGGAGCCCTGGGAGCCAGGGGCAGATCCAGTTTTAGACCATGAGGTGCTGAGGGCTACATCTTGTCACTGTTCTTGTCCTCCTGTGCAGCGCTTGCCTCATTCTTCCTCTTCTCCAGTCACCTCAGCACCGCATCCTTCTTGCTGCTGCTCTCCTCTCTGCATGTCTTCTCTGTCTGCCCCAGGTTGTGTCACTTGATTGTCAGTGCCCAGGGCACGCTCCAGACCCCCAGCCTTCCCTTGGGGCTCAGTGTCCCCCACCATGAACACCGACTGCCTCTGGATGCTGAGGGAACGTTCAGAGGGCCAGGTGGAGACATCTCTGGGCACATCTTGTGAGCTTGCAAGCAGCTGTTAGTCACCAATCTGTGCCTTCATGCAGGACAAAGCACAGCATGCACACCTCAGAGACCCCACCGTGCTCCTCAGGACGGAGGGCCGTAGCTGCTTAGCTGGGCCCGGCTGGGCCATGCCAGTGTCTGCTGGAGGCATGGCAGCACATGAAGGAGATACCTCAGCCAATAAGGAGTCAGTGTGCTGAGGGGGCTGCCGCTGGTGCTGCTTCTTCTGGTGCATCATTGATCTTTTGGTTGAGGTCTTGCCGTGTGATGACCACAGCCTGGCCTATGATGTCCGCCGCAAGTGGTGGACTTGAGCCCCGGAAAATGTCCTGGCTGGCTGTGGGGCTGCATGGGGAAGGGTCTTGGCACTTCCTCCTCCTCCACTGTGCCGACCTGCTCAGCAAGCACAGGTGGCTCACAAGTGTCTTTTATCTTGCTCTGCTGCAGCAAGAGCAGGAGGAGCCGCATGTCTGCTCAGCCAAGGGGCACTGGGACTCAGAGTCCTGTAGGGCTGCTACCAGGGCTTTGGCAGCCCAAGGCTCATGCTGACTTGGGGCCAGGGCTTGCTCCTTCTGGCTTTTCGTGGTCACAACCACAGCCAACAAGCTCATCATGCTGCTCACAAGGAACTGGTCAGTTTCAAGCAAAATGTCTCAGCTGCCTGTGGGCCTGAGTGGAGCAACTACAGCCCTATGACTTATGAACAGCTCATTCTCTGTTAGAAACTACTCCAAGCCTATTGTAAGTACTCTACTCCAATCACAAAGCTTTCCATTCATTTACAACTATCAGTTCCACTCTTTTATTATTATCAATTGCTATAATCCTTATCAATCTTACTTCAATTCCTGTCACTATGGTCTGTTCTCATTATCTATGCTCACTACCTAAGTGATCATCCTATGTCACACCATGCTAACCTAGAGTATTCTATTACTTATGTGCTAGTGCTTATCCTATTATTGTTCTTTGTTGTTTATCTGCTATTACTTATTCTCCACTAGTATAAAGACATCATACTTATATTATCAATTCTTATTGCCTGTGCTCATTAATTAGATCCTCCTATCTTACACCATTCTAACCTACAGTATTCTATTACTTAGTATTCTATTAATTAATTACTCATTATTTTTCCCGCTCTTGCAACCTGACCTGCCCTTGCAGTTCTCCAGCTGCCACCTCTGGGTGTGGCATGCTGGATCCAGAGCTGGACGCCTCCTGGAGAAGGGCAGCAGGGCCCTGATCCTGATTGAGCGCTTGGACCAAGGGGTTGAGGCATTTGTAGACCATGGTGTCTTCAGCAGGCACTGTGCTGCTCTTCTCTTCTCCTCTTGTGTGGCTCCTGCCTGATTGTTGCCGGAGCCTTCCAGTCCCTCCAGCACCACCTCTTCCTTGCTGGTGGTGTCCTCTTTGCATGTCTCCTCTCTTTGCCCCAGGCTGTCATATCTCACTGTCAGAATAGGTCCCAGTGGCTTCTGTGCTGGTAGTACCATATCCTGCGAGCAGCAGAATGCCCAGGGCACTGTCCGTGCCCCCAGCTTCCCTTGGTGCCGTGTCCCTCACAACGACACAGCCTCTGGACGCTGAGGGCTCAGGGCCAGGTGGTGCCAGCACATCATGCTGCTCACAAAGGATTTGTCTGTTGCAAGCTCAGTGTCCTGGCTGGCTGTGGGGCTGGGTGGGGCAGGAGCCTGGCTCTCAAGAAGCTCTTCATGAGCTCTGTCCACGGTGATGCCAATGGCAGAGGGTCTGCGAGTCCCCCTGGTACGGGACACCTGCTCTGCAGCTCCCCAGCTGCCACCTCTGGCTCTGGCATGCTGGATGGAGAACTGGGCTTCTGTGGGACTGCGGCCGTTTAGGCTGGGTGTCTCCGACGAGAAGCCACAGAGGCGATGGCATCGCTGTGGCCACTTCCCCCCTCCGCGCGGCGCGGGACGCGGCGGTTGCAGGCAGAGCAGAGCCGCTCGGTCCCGCGGCGCTGCCAGCCGCGGCGGGGGAGACGAGCCGTGGTTCGATGCGCAGGGGTGGCGGTGGCTTTAGCCACCAGTGCCCTGGTGCTCGGGACTGCGGTTCAAAGAGAGAGCGCCGAGCCCCTGGCTCCGCCTCCCTTCCCGGCGGATCGCGGAACGCGGAGGCGCTTGGCGCAGCCGCTCGCTCTGCCGGGGCAGGGCCGGTGCGGTGCCGGGCCGGTGCGGTGCCGGGCCGGTGCGGTGCCGGGCCGGTGCGGTGCCGGGCCGGTGCGGTGCCGGGCCGGTGCGGTGCCGGGCCGGTGCGGTGCCGGGCCGGTGCGGTGCCGGGCCGGTGCGGTGCCGGGCCGGTGCGGTGCCGGGCCGGTGCGGTGCCGGGCGCGGCCATGCCTCCGTACGTTAGCTCAGCCGGGGGTAGGCAGCGCGCCTGGTGCGCAGCGCTTGTGGGCTCTGGCAGCCCGCGCTGGCCGCGCTCCGGGCAGCTGGAGGAACAACGCAGTTGTTTTCTGGCACTGGACGAAACCCATCCAGGGGTTGGGCTGATCCTGTTGTAGACCATGAAGTCCACGGCCTGCGTTTTGTTGCTGTGTGCGTTTTGCTGCGCTCTCCACCGTGCCCCATCAAGAAGAGCTCCTGCAACAGGGCTCCCCTGGCACCGTCCCTCCAGCACCACCTCTTCCTTGCTGGTGGTGTCCTCTTTGCAGGTCTCCTCCTGTGGCCCCAGGCCCTCATACTTCGCCATCAGGATAGGTCCCAGTGGCTTCTGGGCAAGGCCCTGGTGGAGCTGGCTGTGCTGCAGGCCATGGTGCTGCCGCTGCAGGGTGACTCTTGTCCTGAGCGGGGACAGTCTGCGTCCACTGCGGGCAGCGCTGCTTCTCTTTGGCTCCTCCCCAGGCCTGAGCTTGGGCTGGATGGAGAGGAGAGTCCGACGCCTGACAGCAGGCTGCTCCTCCTCCTGCAGCTGCTGCCCGGTGCCGCTGACCAGGCGGCAGCGGACTCGCAGCACCGGTGCTACAGGCTCCAGCCATGCCGCTCGGCCCTGCCGCTGCTGCCCCGAGGCCACGTCCCTGCCTGGGGAGGACACTGCCGCAGCAGCACCGGCGCTGCCCCGAGGAGTGCTGAGCGCAGGTGCGGACACGCTGCCCGGGACCTCCCGTTCCACACCCCGGCTGGCCGCTCTCACCGCTGTACCAGTGGCTCTGTCAAGGCCGTGTGGGGCCAGCCTCCTGCTGCTGCTCTTCTCCTCGGGCGCCTTGCCACTGCTTGTACTGCTGATGGTCATTTCCACACTGGTTCTGCTCCCACCAGAGCTGGAAGGCAGCGTGATGGGAGGCAGGCGAACGGTGCCAGCACCTTGCAGTGCTGGAGCTGTGCTTGGAACCGAGGGAAGTTGGCTTCCTGTTGAGGGCAGGCAGCAAGCTTGTGTCACTGCTGATGCTGTGCCAGCTGCTGCTGAGTCCATTGTCCATATCGTCCGGGTTTGACTATATCTCTGCATGAATAGATGAGGAGAGTGGCTGCGTGTCATGAAGGTGGTTGGTGGCCCTTGCCCTGTAGCTTCCATTGCCCCAGCTGGAAGAGCTCCTGCAACAGGGCTCTCTCCCTGACATCCCCCCCTAGCCAAGCTAGAGTGCAGGGCCAGCTGTGCCCACCCCCATTACCCCTTCTCCATTTGCTGCCTGCCTCTCTGGTCCCTCAGGCTGCCTTACCTGCTGTGTCAGTGTGAGCACACCGTGAGCTCAGTGAGCTCCAAGACCTCCAAAAGAAGGACAGTACTGGCAGGTTGTCCTCTCGGCTGGACAAGTCCTGGCTCTGCCTGCCCTGCACTGAGCTTTCCTCAGGTGCAGTCTGCAGTTGTCTGTGGCACATCTGTGTGACGAGGCGTGGTCCTGGTTGAGCTGTTGGGCCAAGGGCATCTTGATCCATTTGTGGATCAGGATGTATCTTCGTTTTTAGCCTGCATCGTGTTGCTCTTGTCCTTATGTCTGGCTCCTGCCTGGACTGTTGCTGGAGTCTTCCAGTCTATCCAGCACCACCTCTTCTTTCTTGCTGGTGCTGTCTCCTCTTTGCTTGTCTCTCTCCAGCCTCTGTCTGCCCCAGGCTGTGGTACCTCACAGTCAGGATAGGTCCCAGTGGCTTCTGGGCGAGCTGGCGGTGGAGTTGGCTGTGCTCCAGGCCACTGTGCTGCCACTGCAGGGAGAATGTTGTCCTGAGCAGGGACAATCTGTGTCTGCCGCAGGCAGTTCTGCTTCTTTTTGGCTCCTCCCCAGGCCTGGGCTTGGGCTGGAGGGAGAGGAGAGTCCAACACATCACAGCAGGCTGCTCCCCCTGCACCTGCTCCCCTGCTCTGCTGACCAGGCAGCAGGGGCCGAGCAGCACCGGTGCCTCAGGCTCTCAGTCATCAATCTCTGCCTTGAGGCAGGACAAAGCACGGAATGCACGGCGCAGAGCCCTCACAGTCCTCCTGAAGAGGGAGGGCCGGCGCTGCTTAGCTGGGCCCAGCTGGGCCATGCCAGTGTCTGCTGGAGGCAGGGCAGCACAGGAAGGAGCCACCTCAGCCACCTCAGCCAAGAAGGACTCGGTGTGCTGAGGGGCTGCTGCTGGGGCTTCTGCTGCTTCGTCCTCGCTGTTTTGGTCAGGGTCTTCCTCGCTGATGACCACAGCCTGGCCTGTGATCTCCTCCCCAATGGCTTGATCAGAGGCCAGGAAAATGACCTGGCTGGCTGTGGGGCTGCATGGGGAAGGATCTTGGCACTCCTCCTCCTCCTCCACCACTGTGCCGACCTGCTCCCCAAGCACAGGAGACATACAAGCATCTTTGTCTTGCTCTTCTGCAGCAAGAGCAGGAGGAGCTGCATGTGTCTCCTCAGCCAAGGGGCACTGGGACTCAGAGTCCTGTAGGGCTGCCACCAGGGCTTGTTCTTCCTGGTTTTCCGTGACCATGAGCACAGCCAAAACGCTCAGCATGCTTCTCAAAACAAAACTCTCTCCTTCAAGCAAAATGTCCTGACTGGCTGTGGGGCTGACTGGGGCAGGAGCCTGCCTCTCAAGGGCATCTTCATGACCTCTGTCCATGGGCAATGTCAACGGCAGGGCCTCTCTCAGCTCCACTGGTGCAGGAGACCTGCTCTGCCCTTGCAGTTCTCCAGCTGCCACCTCTGGGTCTGGCATGCTGGATCCAGAGCTGGGCTCCTCCTGGAGAACAGTAGCAGGGCCCTGATCCTGGTTGACCTCTTGGAACAAGGGGTTGATCCACCTGTAGACCACGGTGTCTTCAGCAGGCACCGTGTCGCTCTTGTCCTCTTGCATGGCTCCTGCCTGATTGTTGCCGGAGCCTTCCAGTGCCTCCAGCACCACCTCTTCCTTGCTGGTGGTGTCCTCTTTGCAGGTCTCCTCCTGTGGCCCCAGGCCCTCATACTTCACCATCAGGATAGGTCCCAGTGGCTTCTGGGCAAGGCCCTGGTGGAGCTGGCTGTGCTGCAGGCCATGGTGCTGCCGCTGCAGGGTGACTCTTGTCCTGAGCGGGGACAGTCTGCGTCCACTGCGGGCAGCGCTGCTTCTCTTCGGCTCCTCCCCAGGCCTGGGCTTGGGCTGGATGGAGAGGAGAGTCCGACGCCTGACAGCAGGCTGCTCCTCCTCCTGCAGCTGCTGCCCGGTGCCGCTGACCAGGCGGCAGCGGACTCGCAGCACCGGTGCTACAGGCTCCAGCCATGCCGCTCGGCCCTGCCGCTGCTGCCCCGAGGCCACGTCCCTGCCTGGGGAGGACACTGCCGCAGCAGCACCGGCGCTGCCCCGAGGAGTGCTGAGCGCAGGTGCGGACACGCTGCCCGGCACCTCCCGTTCCACACCCCGGCTGGCCGCTCTCACCGCTGCACCAGTGGCTCTGTCAAGGCCGTGTGGGGCCAGCCTCCTGCTGCTGCTCCCCTCCTCCGGCGTCTTCCCATCGCTTGCGCTGCCGGAGCACGTTTCCAGCCTGGTTCTGCTCCCGGCAGAGCTGGGAGTGGGAGCGATAGGAGGCAGGCGAACGGTGCCAGCACCTGGCAATGCGGGAGGTGCGGGCGGCTCCCGGGGGCTTGGCTTCCTGGTGAGCTCAGGCAGGAAGCTTTTGGCATTGCTAATGCTGAACCAGCTCAGCCTGCTGCTTCCAGACAGGATTGACCATGTCGCCTTGGTGTCACTGTCACTCTGCAAGAGAAGACGAGGGGATTGGCTGCATGTCGTGACTGTTGTGGGCCCTTGCCCTGTAGGTCCCTTGCACCAGCTGGAAGAGCTCCTGCAAGAGGGCTCTCTCTCTAACACCTCCCCCGACCCCCCTCAACCCTCCCTCGGCCCCGGCTCCAGTTCTGCCCCCGCACCCCCAGGAGCAGCTGTGCCCACCCCCATATCCTCTCTTTTCCCGACCACCTCTCTGCCTGTCTGGTTCCTCAGGCTGCCTTACCTGCCGTGTGTGACTCCGAGCACCCAGTGAGCTCAGTGAGCTCAGTGAGCTCCAAGAGCAGGAAAGCCGTGGTGCCTTGCCCTCATGGCTGCACAAGTCCCGGCTCTGGCTGCCCTGCACTGAGCTTTCCTCAGGTGCTATTTGCACCTGTCTGTGGCACTCCTGTGAGGAAGAGGAGGAGGAGGAGGAGCTGGCACGGGATGGAGGCCGCTGCCTTGACCCAGTGGCCCTGTCGCTGCTCTGTCCTGTTCCTCCTGTCTCCTCTCTCATCTGGTTGTGCCTCTGCTGACGCCGGCTCAGCATCCCATTGCGGGGCTGGGAGCTGGAGCTTGCTTTCTCCTCCAAAGGCATCTTCAGCCTCTTGTACTTCCACCCTTCTCCAAGCACCCAGGATCCGCTGCCTCTTGAGAGAGGTGGCTCCTCTGGGAGTGCCACCCCAGGCAGCCAGCGCTCCTTAAATACCTTCCGGGCACTGGGTGGCTACGGCCTGGCCACACTCAGCATTAGGACGTCACAAAGGCCTGGCCACACTCATCACAACAACATCACAACAGCCTCTTCAGCTGCCAAGAACACCCCATCACCATGGGCACCGTGTCGCCGTGGGGATTGCCGTGGAGGTGCCCACACCCATGGCCTGGCCTTTCCCTGCTGGGGACAGTTCAGCTCTTCCTCTGCCCTTCTCCAGCCCTGCTCCTCAAAAGAGCCCAAGCTGAAGGGCTTCACCTAGGCACCTGGTGCCAGCTCTGTCACACCTGCCTGCCTTCACTCCAGCTGACCTGTGCATGGTTACTGGCATTGCCAGCTTGGGCAGGGAGCAGCTGGGGAGGCTTCATCCCCCATCTCCCTTCTGTGCTTTAGGCAGGAGCTGACCCAGAGCATCCCCTCAGCTGTGGTGGGGATGGACATCTGTGCCTCCTGGCAGCCACAGGTCCCAGCCAACATCTGCAGGGACTCCCTGCCGTGGCTAAACCGCAGCTGTGGTGAGTGCAGAGTAGTTACTGGTCCCACCACAGGTCGGTCCTGAGGTTCCTCTGCTGGACAAGGCCTGCACATGGTCCTGCAGAGGCCTCAGGTTGGTGCATGCTGTCACTCCATGGGATAGGGATGCTGGCATCAGGTGCTGGGCAGCTGCTCTTCTGGAAAGTGGCAGCTGCCTGCTGGCCCCTTCGGAGAAGGAGCCTGTGTGTTCTTGTGGGGAATGGGATTTAATTGGGGAAATGCTGTAACACAGCTGGGGGAGACTTAATTTCATGTGACCCAGTGTGCTGGGTGCTGGATTTCTGCTGAGCTCAGGGCCGTGGCCAGCGCTGAGCAGCTGAGTTTGCACTGTGGGAGCATAGAGCACGTTGGGAAATTCTGCTGGGGGTTTGCATTCCAGTTCCTGACTTTTTGTCTAATCTCTCCTTTTTGGTGATTTCACTGCTCTTTGCTCATGGAAATAAAGCTTTTTGGAGGATGTAGGTGTTCTTTTTCTGCCACCAGAAGTCTTTCTCTTCCATTCATGGTCCAGCAGTGGAGACTGCTGATGTAAACTCAAAGGAGATGCACACAATGCCCTGTAAGCATGTCTTTGACTGACTGGCAGATGTTGTGAGTCCTACCTTCCTTAATCAGGGAGAAGATTGCAGAGTCAGAGAACAAAGATGAACTGAGCTGTGTTGAAACCTAGAGGAGATAAAACCAAAGCAAAAGGTTTGGCCACAGCAACCCCATGGTGTGCTACAGCCTGGGGTCGGAGTGGCTGGTCAGCAGTCAAAGAGAAAGTGACCTGGGGGTACTGATTGATAGTTGGCTGAATAGGAGCCAGCAGTGTGCCCAGGCAGCCAAGAAGGCCAGTGGCATCCTGGCCTGTATCAGGAATAGTGTGGCCAGCAGGAGCAGGGAAGTCATTGTGCCCTGTACACAGCACTGGTTAGGCCACACCTTGAGTCCTGTGTCCAGTTCTGGGCTTCTCAGTTTAGGAAAGATGTTGAGATGCTGGAACTCAAGGGCAACAAAGCTTGTGAGGGGTTTGGAATACAAACCCTATGAGGAGAGACTGAGGAAGCTGGGGTTGCTCAGAGGAGACCTTCTTGCTCTCTCCAACTCCCTGAAGGGAGGTTGTAGCCAGGTGGGAGTTGGTCTCTAATCTCCCAGGCAATCAGCACCTGAACAAGAGGACACAGTCTCCAGCTGTGGCAGGGAAGGTTTAGGCTGGATATTAGGAAGAAGTTCTTCCCTGAAAGAGAGATTGGCCACTGGGATGTGCTGCCCAGGGAGGTGGTGGAGTCCCCATCACTGGAGGTGTTTAAGAAGAGACTGGATGAGGCACTTGGTGCCCTGGTTGATTTGATTGGATGGTGTTGGGTGATAGGTTGGACTTGATGATCTCAAAGATCTTTTCCAACCTGGTTAATTCTATTCTAGTCTAGTCTAGTCTAGTCTAGTCTATTCTTTGTATGTGTTGAGGGCAGCCCCATTATGATCACTGGGGGACAACCCACTCATGGGTTCTACCAGCTCTTGTCTTGGTCACCCATTCAACAGTCATGGCAGTCTGGGGCAGTCCTCACAGACTGGAAAGAGGGAAACATTACCCCCATTTTCAAAAAGGGTAAGAAGGAGGAACCAGGGAACTCCAGGCCAGTCAGTCTCACCTCTGCCCAGAAAGATCATGGAGCAGATCCTGCTGGAGGCACTACAGGTTCAGAAGAATAGTGAAGAGGTGATTGGGAACAGTCAGCATGGCTTTGCCAAGGGCAAATCCTTCCTGACCAACCTGGTGGCCTTGTATGAGCAGTTAACAACATCAATAGCTGAGGGGAGAGCAACTGCTGTCGTTTACCTGGCCCTGAGCAAAGCCTTCGACACTGTCCCACACCACATCTTGGTCTCCAGGCTGGTGACACATGGGTGTGATGGGTGACCACTAGATGGATAAGGAACTGGTTTGAGGGCTGCACCCAAAGAGTGGCTGACAATGGCTCCATGTCCCAGTGGAGGCCAGGGACAAGCAGAGTCCCTCACGGATCAGTCCTGGCACCAGGCTTGTTCAACATCTCTGTGGGTGCCATGGACAGTGGCACTGAGTGCACCCTCAGCAAGTTTGCTGATGACACCAAGCTGTGTGGTGCAGCAGACAGCTGGAGGGAAGGGAGGCCATCCAGAGGGAGCTGGACAGGCTGGAGAGGTGGGCACAAGCCAACCTCATGAGGTTCAACAAGACCAAGGGCAGGGTCCTGCATCTGGTTGGAGGCAATCCCAGGTACAAATCCAGGCTGGGCAGGGACTGGCTGGAAAGCAGCCCTAAGGAGAGAGCCTTTGGTGTGCTGGTGGACAAGAAGCTCACCAGGAGCTCTCAGTGTGCACTTGCAGCCCAGAAAGCCAATCAGATCCTGGGCTGCAGCAGGAGAAGTGTGGCCAGCAGGGCAAGGGAGGTGATTCTCCCCCTCTGCTCAGCTCTGCTGAGACCCCACCTGGAGTACTGCCTCCAGTTCTGGACCCCTATTGCAAGAGGGATCTGGAGGTGCTGGAAGGTGTCCAGAGAAGGGCCACAAGGATGATCAGAGGGCTGGAGCACCTCTCCTGTGAGGACAGACTGAAGGAGTTGGGGCTGTTCAGTCTGGGGAAACTAAGGCTCTGAGGTGACCTCATTGTGGCCTTCCAGTAGCTGCAGGGGGCTACAGGAAGGCTGGGGAGGGACTGCTCAGGATCTCAGGCAGTGATAGGACTAGGGGGAATGGAATGAAGCTGGAGGTGGGGAGATTCAGGCTGGAGGGGAGGAGGAAGTTCTTCCCCATGAGAGTGGTGAAGCCCTGGAATGGGTTGTCCAGGGAGGTGGTTGGGGCCCTGTCCCTGGAGGTGTTTAAGCCCAGGCTGGCTGAGGCTGTGGGCAGCCTGATCTAGTGTGGGGTGTCCCTGCCCATGGCAGGGGGGTTGGAACTAGATGATCCTTGTGGACCCTTCCAACCCTGACTGATTCTATGATACTATTTGTTGGAGGTCTCCTGCAGGGTCCTGACTTCAGCAGCCCATCACAGTCTGAGATCTTCAGGTGCGGTATGGTCTGGGCCAGCTCTGCCATTGCCAGCATCAGCCGCGTAGCTCCCATGGGCTTGCACAGAGCCCCCGGTCATGAGGGAGGGTACCTCACTGACTGGGACAAGTGCTGTTTAAAATCCTCCTCAGTGATATGGACAGTGGGATCAAGTGTGCCCTCAGCAGATGACACCAAGCAGAGTGGTGCAGCCAATACACCAGCAGGACAGGGCATCATCCAGAGGGAGCTGCACAGGCTGGAGGAGTGCTCCCAGGTGAACCTCCTGAAGTTCAGCAAGGCCAAGTGCAAGGCCCTGCATCTGGGTCAAGACAGTGCCAATTACCAATCCAGGCTGGGAGAGGATGTGATAGAGAGCAGTCCTTCTGGAAAAGCACCTGGGGGTACTGGCCAATTGCATCCTGACCTGCATCAAAAGAAGTGTGGCCAGCGCATCAAGAGAGGTGATTCTGCCACTCTGTTCTGCTGTGCTCTGCTGACACCTCCCCTGCAGCACAGTTTCCAGCTCTGGGGCTCTGCACTAAGAAGAAGATGCTCCTGCCAGAGTGGGTCCAGAGGAGGTCACCAAGATGATCAGAGGGCCGGAGCACCTCTCCCATTGAAGACAGGCTGAGGGAGTTAGGATTGTTCATCCTGAAGAAGGGAAGGCTCTGGGGAGCCCTGATAGCAGCCTTCCCGTAGCTGATGCCCTGGGGCCTACATCCCTGGGCAGGGATGCTTTGCAAGGGCTTGTAGCAAAAGGGAGAGGGGCAATGGCTTTAAAGTAGAGAAGGCTAGCTTCAGACTGGGCAATAGGAAGAAGTTCTTTGCTTTGAGGTAGTGGTGGTGGTGGTGGAACACGAGGGGCAGAGGTTGCCCAAGAGAGGCTGTTGGAGGGTCCACCCAGCGAGGTCAGGGGCTTGATGACCCTGATCAGCCTGATCTAGTTGGGGATGTCCCTGCTTAGGGCAGGGTGGGGAGTCGGAAGAGATGACCTGTAGAGGTCCCTTCCAACCCCCTGCGGTTCATGACCTGAGCCAGCTCTGCCAGTGTCACCAGGCAGTTCCCGTGGGCTTCACCAGGCAGGTCCCGTGGGCTTCACCAGACAGCTTGGTGTGCGTGGGGCACGGAATGGAGCAGGCAGAGAGAAGAATTGTGGGGAAAATAAATGAACTTTATTTCAGCTCAGACAGTGTCCAGGCCAGGGCCAGGCAGCGCTGGCAGTAGCACATGCTGAGGGCAGCTTCTGGGAGCCCTGGGAGCCAGGGGCAGATCCAGTTTTAGACCATGAGGTGCTGAGGGCTACATCTTGTCACTGTTCTTGTCCTCCTGTGCAGCGCTTGCCTGATTCTTCCTCTTCTCCAGTCACCTCAGCACCGCATCCTTCTTGCTGCTGCTCTCCTCTCTGCATGTCTTCTCTGTCTGCCCCAGGTTGTGTCACTTGATTGTCAGTGCCCAGGGCACGCTCCAGACCCCCAGCCTTCCCTTGGGGCTCAGTGTCCCCCACCATGAACACCGACTGCCTCTGGATGCTGAGGGAACGTTCAGAGGGCCAGGTGGAGACATCTCTGGGCACATCTTGTGAGCTTGCAAGCAGCTGTTAGTCACCAATCTGTGCCTTCATGCAGGACAAAGCACAGCATGCACACCTCAGAGACCCCACCGTGCTCCTCAGGACGGAGGGCCATAGCTGCTTAGCTGGGCCCGGCTGGGCCATGCCAGTGTCTGCTGGAGGCATGGCAGCACATGAAGGAGATACCTCAGCCAATAAGGAGTCAGTGTGCTGAGGGGGCTGCCGCTGGTGCTGCTTCTTCTGGTGCATCATTGATCTTTTGGTTGAGGTCTTGCCGGGTGATGACCACAGCCTGGCCTATGATGTCCGCTGCAAGTGGTGGACTTGAGCCCCGGAAAATGTCCTGGCTGGCTGTGGGGCTGCATGGGGAAGGGTCTTGGCACTTCCTCCTCCTCCTCCACTGTGCCGACCTGCTCAGCAAGCACAGGTGGCTCACAAGTGTCTTTTATTTTGCTCTGTTGCAGCAAGAGCAGGAGGAGCCGCATGTCTGCTCAGCCAAGGGGCACTGGGACTCAGAGTCCTGTAGGGCTGCTACCAGGGCTTTGGCAGCCCAAGGCTCATGCTGATTGGGGCCAGGGCTTGCTCCTTCTGGCTTTTCGTGGTCACAACCACAGCCAACAAGCTCATCATGCTGCTCACAAGCAACTGGTCAGTTTCAAGCAAAATGTCTCAGCTGCCTGTGGGCCTGAGTGGAGCAACTACAGCCCTATGACTTATGAACAGCTCATTCTCTATTAGAAACTACTCCAAGCCTATTGTAAGTACTCTACTCCAATCACAAAGCTTTCCATTCATTTACAACTATCAGTTCCACTCTTTTATTATTATCAATTGCTATAATCCTTATTAATCTTACTTCAATTCCTGTCACTATGGTCTGTTCTCATTATCTATGCTCATTACCTAAGTGATCATCCTATGTCACACCATGCTAACCTAGAGTATTCTATTACTTATGTGCTAGTGCTTATCCTATCATTGTTCTTTGTTTATCTGCTATTACTTATTCTCCACTAGTATAAAGACATCATACTTATATTATCTGTTCTTATTGCCTATGCTCATTAATTAGATCCTCCTATCTTACACCATTCTAACCTATAGTATTCTATTACTTAGTATTCTATTACTTAATTACTCATTATTTTTTCCACTCTTACAACCTGCCCTGCCCTTGCAGTTCTCCAGCTGCCACCTCTGGGTCTGGCATGCTGCATCCAGAGCTGGGCTCCTCCTGGAGAACGGCAGCAGGGCCCTGATCCTGGTTGACCTCTTGTAACAAGGGGTTGATCCATTTGTAGACCACGGTGTCTTCAGCAGGCACTGTGCTGCTCTTCTCTTCTCCTCTTGTGTGGCTCCTGCCTGATTGTTGCCGGAGCCTTCCAGTCCCTCCAGCACCACCTCTTCTTTGCTGGTGGTGTCCTCTTTGCATGTCTCCTCTCTTTGCCCCAGGCTGTCATATCTCACTGTCAGAATAGGTCCCAGTGGCTTCTGTGCTGGTAGTACCATATCCTGCGAGCAGCAGAATGCCCAGGGCACTGTCCGTGCCCCCAGCTTCCCTTGGTGCTGTGTCCCTCACAATGACACAGCCTCTGGATGCTGAGGGCTCAGGGCCAGGTGGTGCCAGCACATCATGCTGCTCACAAAGGATTTGTCTGTTGCAAGCTAAGTGTCCTGGCTGGCTGTGGGGCTGGGTGGGGCAGGAGCCTGGCTCTCAAGAAGCTCTTCATGAGCTCTGTCCACGGTGATGCCAATGGCAGAGGGTCTGCGAGCCCCCCTGGTACGGGACACCTGCTCTGCAGCTCCCCAGCTGCCACCTCTGGCTCTGTCATGCTGGATGGAGAACTGGGCTTCTGTGGGACTGCGGCCGTTTAGGCTGGGTGTCTCCGACGAGAAGCCACAGAGGCGATGGCATCGCTGTGGCCACTTCCCCCCTCCGCGCGGCGCGGGACGCGGCGGTTGCAGGCAGAGCAGAGCCGCTCGGTCCCGCGGCGCTGCCAGCCGCGGCGGGGGAGACGAGCCGTGGTTCGATGCGCAGGGGTGGCGGTGGCTTTAGCCACCAGTGCCCGGGTGCTCGGGACTGCGGTTCAAAGAGAGAGCGCCGAGCCCCTGGCTCCGCCTCCCTTCCCGGCGGATCGCGGAACGCGGAGGCGCTTGGCGCAGCCGCTCGCTCTGCCGGGGCAGGGCCGGTGCGGTGCCGGGCCGGTGCGGTGCCGGGCCGGTGCGGTGCCGGGCCGGTGCGGTGCCGGGCCGGTGCGGTGCCGGGCCGGTGCGGTGCCGGTGCGGTGCCGGGCCGGTGCGGCCATGCCTCCGTACGTTAGCTCAGCCGGGGGTAGGCAGCGCGCCTGGTGCGCAGCGCTTGTGGGCTCTGGCAGCCCGCGCTGACCGCGCTCCTAGCAGCTGGAGGAACAACGCAGTTGTTTTCTGGCACTGGACGAAACCCATCCAGGGGTTGGGCTGATCCTGTTGTAGACCATGAAGTCCACGGCCTGCGTTTTGTTGCTGTGTGCGTTTTGCTGCGCTCTCCACCGTGCCCCATCAAGAAGAGCTCCTGCAACAGGCCTGCCCTGGCACCGTCCCTCCAGCACCACCTCTTCCTTGCTGGTGGTGTCCTCTTTGCATGTCTCCTCCTGTGGCCCCAGGCCCTCATACTTCACCATCAGGATAGGTCCCAGTGGCTTCTGGGCAAGGCCCTGGTGGAGCTGGCTGTGCTGCAGGCCATGGCGCTGCCGCTGCAGGGTGACTCTTGTCCTGAGCGGGGACAGTCTGCGACCACTGCGGGCAGCGCTGCTTCTCTTTGGCTCCTCCCCAGGCCTGGGCTTGGGCTGGATGGAGAGGAGAGTCCGACGCCTGACAGCAGGCTGCTCCTCCTCCTGCAGCTGCTGCCCGGTGCCGCTGACCAGGCGGCAGCGGACTCGCAGCACCGGTGCTACAGGCTCCAGCCATGCCGCTCGGCCCTGCCGCTGCTGCCCCGAGGCCACGTCCCTGCCTGGGGAGGACACTGCCGCAGCAGCACCGGCGCTGCCCCGAGGAGTGCTGAGCGCAGGTGCGGACACGCTGCCCGGCACCTCCCGTTCCACACCCCGGCTGGCCGCTCTCACCGCTGCACCAGTGGCTCTGTCAAGGCCGTGTGGGGCCAGCCTCCTGCTGCTGCTCCCCTCCTCCGGCGTCTTCCCATCGCTTGCGCTGCCGGAGCACGTTTCCAGCCTGGTTCTGCTCCCGGCAGAGCTGGGAGTGGGAGCGATAGGAGGCAGGCGAACGGTGCCAGCACCTGGCAATGCGGGAGGTGCGGGCGGCTCCCGGGGGCTTGGCTTCCTGGTGAGCTCAGGCAGGAAGCTTTTGGCATTGCTAATGCTGAACCAGCTCAGCCTGCTGCTTCCAGACAGGATTGACCATGTCGCCTTGCTGTCACTGTCACTCTGCAAGAGAAGACGAGGGGATTGGCTGCATGTCGTGACTGTTGTGGGCCCTTGCCCTGTAGGTCCCTTGCACCAGCTGCAAGAGCTCCTGCAACAGGGCTCTCTCCCTGACACCTCCCCCGACCCCCCTCAGCCCTCCCTCGGCCCCGGCTCCAGTTCTGCCCCCGCACCCCCAGGAGCAGCTGTGCCCACCCCCATATCCTCTCTTTTCCCGACCACCTCTCTGCCTGTCTGGTTCCTCAGGCTGCCTTACCTGCTGTGTGTGACTCCGAGCACCCAGTGAGCTCAGTGAGCTCAGTGAGCTCCAAGAGCAGGAAAGCCGTGGTGCCTTGCCCTCATGGCTGCACAAGTCCCGGCTCTGGCTGCCCTGCACTGAGCTTTCCTCAGGTGCTATTTGCACCTGTCTGTGGCACTCCTGTGAGGAAGAGGAGGAGGAGGAGGAGCTGGCACGGGATGGAGGCCGCTGCCTTGACCCAGTGGCCCTGTCCCTGCTCTGTTCTGTTCCTCCTGTCTCCTCTCTCATCTGGTTGTGCCTCTGCTGACGCCGGCTCAGCATCCCATTGCTGGGCTGGGAGCTGGAGCTTGCTTTCTTCTCCAAAGGCATCTTCAGCCTCTTGTACTTCCACGCTTCTCCAAGCACCCAGGATCCGCTGCCTCTTGAGAGAGGTGGCTCCTCTGGGAGTGCCACCCCAGGCAGCCAGCGCTCCTTAAATACCTTCCGGGCACTGGGTGGCTACGGCCTGGCCACACTCAGCATTAGGACGTCACAAAGGCCTGGCCACACTCATCACAACAACATCACAACAGCCTCTTCAGCTGCCAAGAACACCCCATCACCATGGGCACCGTGTCGCCGTGGGGATTGCCATGGAGGTGCCCACACCTATGGCCTGGCCTTTCCCTGCTGGGGACAGTTCAGCTCTTCCTCTGCCCTTCTCCAGCCCTGCTCCTCAAAAGAGCCCAAGCTGAAGGGCTTCACCTAGGCACCTGGTGCCAGCTCTGTCACACCTGCCTGCCTTCACTCCAGCTGACCTGTGCATGGTTACTGGCATTGCCAGCTTGGGCAGGGAGCAGCTGGGGAGGCTTCCTTCCCCATCTCCCTTCTGTGCTTTAAGAAGGAGCTGACCCAGAGCATTCCCCTCAGCAGTGGTGGGGATGGACATCTGTGCCTCCTGGCAGCCACAGGTCCCAGCCAATCACCTGCAGGGACTCCCTGCCGTGGCTAAACCGCATCTGTGGTGAGTGCAAAGTAGTTACTGGTCCCACCACAGGTCGGTCCTGAGGTTCCTCTGCTGGACAAGGCCTGCACATGGTCCTGCAGAGGCCTCAGGTTGGTGCATGCTGTCACTCCCTGGGATAGGGATGCTGGCATCAGGTGCTGGGCAGCTGCTCTTCTGGAAAGTGGCAGCTGCCTGCTGGCCCCTTCGGAGAAGGAGCCTGTGTGTTCTTGTGGGGAATGGGATTTAATTGGGGAAATGCTGGAACACAGCTGGGGGAGACTTAATTTCATGTGACCCAGTGTGCTGGGTGCTGGATTTCTGCTGAGCTCAGGGCCATGGCCAGCGCTGAGCAGCTGAGTTTGCTCTGTGGGAGCATAGAGAACGTTGGGAAATTCTGCTGGGGGTTTGCATTCCAGTTCCTGACTTTTTGTCTAATCTTTCCTTTTTGGTGATTTCACTGCTCTTTGCTCATGGAAATAAAGGACTCTGGAGGATGTAGGTGTTCTTTTTCTGCCACCAGAAGTCTTTCTCTTCCATTCATGGTCCAGCAGTGGAGACTGCTGATGTAAACTCAAAGGAGATGCACACAATGCCCTGTAAGCATGTCTTTGACTGACTGGCAGATGTTGTGAGTCCTACCTTCCTTAATCAGGGAGAAGATTGCAGAGTCAGAGAACAAAGATGAACTGAGCTGTGTTTAAACCTAGAGGAGATAAAACCAAAGCAAAAGCTTTGGCCACAGCAACCCCATGCTGTGCTACAGCAGTCAAACAGAAAGGGACCTGGGGGTACTGATTGACAGCTGGCTGAATAGGAGCCAGTCATTCTGCCCTGTACTCAGCACTGGTTAGGTCACACTTTGAGTCCTGTGTCCAGTTCTGTGTTTCTCTGTTTAGGAAAGATGTTGAGATGCTGGAACTCAAGGGCAACAAAGCTTGTGAGGGGTTTGGAACACAAACTCTGTAAGGAGAGGCTGAGGGAGCTGGGGTTGCTTAGCCTGGAGATGAGGAGGCTCAGGGGAGACCTTCTTGCTCTCTCCAACTCCCTGAAGGGAGGTTGTAGCCAGGTGGGGGTTGGTCTCTTCTCCCAGGCAATCAGGACCTGAACAAGAGGACACAGTCTCCAGCTGTGCCACGGAAGGTTTAGGCTGGATGTTAGGAAGAAGTTCTTCCCTGAAAGAGAGATTGGCCACTGGGATGTGCTGCCCAGGGAGGTGGTGGATTCCCCATCACTGGAGGTGTTTAAGAAGAGACTGGATGAGGCACTTGGTGCCCTGGTTGATTTGATTGGATGGTGTTGGGTGATAGGTTGGACTTGATGATCTCAAAGATCTTTTCCAACCTGGTTAATTCTATTCTATTCTAGTCTAGTCCAGTCTAGTCTATTCTTTGTACGGGTTGAGGGCAGCCCCATTATGATCACTGGGGGACAACCCACTCATGGCTTCTACCAGCTCTTGTCTTGGTCACCCATTCAACAGTCATGGCAGTCTGGGGCAGTCCTCGCAGACTGGAAAAAGGGAAACATTGCCCCCATTTTCAAAAAGGGTAAGAAGGAGGAACCAGGGAACTCCAGGCCAGTCAGTCTCACCTCTGCCCGGAAAGATCATGGAGCTGGTCCTCCTGGAGGCACTACTCACTCAAAAAAGAATAGTGAAGAGGTGATTGGGAACAGTCAGCATGGCTTCACCAAGGGCAAATCCTGCCTGACCAACCTGGTGGCCTTGTATGAGCAGGTGACAAAATTAATAGCTGAGGGGCGAGCAACTGATGTCATTTACCTGGGCCTGAGCAAAGCCTTCGACACTGTCCCGCACCACATCCTGGTCTCCAGGCTGGTGACACGTGGGTGTGATGGGTGACCACTAGATGGATAAGGAACTGGCTTGATGGCTGCACCCAAAGAGTGGCTGTCCATGGCTCCATGTCCCAGTGGAGGCCAGGGACAAGCAGAGTCCCTCAGGGATCAGTCCTGGGACCTGTCTTATTCAACATCTCTGTGGGTGCCATGGACAGTGGCACTGAGTGCACCCTCAGCAGGTTTGCTGATGACACCAAGCTGTGTGGTGCAGCAGACAGCTGGAGGGAAGGGAGGCCATCCAGAGGGAGCTGGACAGGCTGGAGAGGTGGGCACAAGCCAACCTCATGAGGTTCAACAAGACCAAGGGCAGGGTCCTGCAGCTGGGTGGAGGCAATCCCAGGCACAAATCCAGGCTGGGCAGGACTGGCTGGAAAGCAGCCCTGAGGAGAGAGACTTGGGGGTGCTGGGGGAGGAGAAGCTCACCAGGAGCTCTCAGTGTGCACTTGCAGCCCAGAAAGCCAACCAGATCCTGGGCTGCATCAGGAGAAGTGTGGCCAGCAGGGCAAGGGAGGTGATCCTCCCCCTCTGCTCAGCTCTGGGGAGACCCCACCTGGAGTACTGCCTCCAGTTCTGCAGCCCCTATGACAAGAGGGATGTGGAGGCGCTGGAAGGTGTCCAGAGAAGGGCCAGGAGGATGATCAGAGGGCTGGAGCACCTCTCCTGTGGGGACAGACTGAAGGAGTTGGGGCTGTTCAGTCTGGAGAAGAGAAGGCTCTGAGGTGACCTCATTGTGGCCTTCCAGGATCTGAAGGGGGCTCCAGGAAGGCTGGGGAGGGACTGCTCAGGATCTCAGGGAGTGATAGGACTAGGGGGAATGGAATGCAGCTGGAGCTGGGGAGATTCAGGCTGGAGGGGAAGAGGAAGTTCTTGCCCATGAGAGTGGTGAAGCCCTGGAATGGGTTGTCCAGGGAGGTGGTTGGGGCCCCGTCCCTGGAGGTGTTTAAGCCCAGGCTGGATGAGGCTGTGGCCAGGCTGATGTAGTGTGGGGTGTCCCTGCCCATGGCAGGGGGGTAGGAACTAGATGATCCTTGTGGTCCCTTCCAACCCTGACTGGTTCTATGATACTATTTGTTGGAGGTCTCCTGCAGGGTCCTGACTTCAGCAGCCCATCACAGACTGAGATCTTCAGGTGCGGTATGGTCTGGGCCAGCTCTGCCATTGCCAGCATCAGCCGCGTAGCTCCCATGGGCTTGCACAGAGCCCCCGGTCATGAGGGAGGGTACCTCATTGACTGGGACAAGTGCTGTTTAAAATCCTCCTCAGTGATATGGACAGTGGGATCAAGTGTGCCCTCAGCAGATGACACCAAGCAGAGTGGTGCAGCCAATACACCAGAAGGACAGGGCATCATCCAGAGGGAGCTGCACAGGCTGGAGGAGTGCTCCCAGGTGAACCTCCTGAAGTTCAGCAAGGCCAAGTGCAAGGCCCTGCGTCTGGGTCAAGACAGTGCCAATTACCCATCCAGGCTGGGAGAGGATGTGATAGAGAGCAGTCCTTCTGGAAAAGCACCTGGGGGTACTGGCCAATTGCATCCTGGCCTGCATCAAAAGGAGTGTGGCCAGCAGATCAAGAGAGGTGATTCTGCCACTCTGTTCTGCTGTGCTCTGCTGACACCTCCCCTGCAGCACAGTTTCCAGCTCTGGGGCTCTGCACTAAGAAGAAGATGCTGCTGCCAGAGTGGGTCCAGAGGAGGTCACCAAGATGATCAGAGGGCCGGAGCACCTCTCCCATTGAAGACAGGCTGAGGGAGTTAGGATTGTTCATCCTGAAGAAGGGAAGGCTCTGGGGAGCCCTGATAGCAGCCTTCCCGTAGCTGATGCCCTGGGGCCTACATCCCTGGGCAGGGATGCTTTGCAAGGGCTTGTAGCAACAGGGAGAGGGGCAATGGCTTTAAAGTAGAGAAGGCTAGCTTCAGACTGGGCAATGGGAAGAAGTTCTTTGCTTTGAGGTAGTGGTGGTGGTGGTGAAACACGAGGGGCAGAGGTTGCCCAAGAGAGGCTGTTGGAGGGTCCACCCAGTGAGGTCAGGGGCTCAATGGGGCCTGATCAGCCTGATCTAGTTGGGGATGTCCCTGCTTAGGGCAGGGTGGGGAGTCGGAAGAGATGACCTGTAGAGGTCCCTTCCAACCCCCTGCGGTTCATGACCTGAGCCAGCTCTGCCAGTGTCACCAGGCAGGTCCCGTGGGCTTCACCAGACAGCTTGGTGTGCGTGGGGCACGGAATGGAGCAGGCAGAGAGAAGAATTGTGGGGAAAATAAATGAACTTTATTTCAGCTCAGACAGTGTCCAGGCCAGGGCCAGGCAGCGCTGGCAGTAGCACATGCTGAGGGCAGCTTCTGGGAGCCCTGGGAGCCAGGGGCAGATCCAGTTTTAGACCATGAGGTGCTGAGGGCTACATCTTGTCACTGTTCTTGTCCTCCTGTGCAGCGCTTGCCTGATTCTTCCTCTTCTCCAGTCACCTCAGCACCGCATCCTTCTTGCTGCTGCTCTCCTCTCTGCATGTCTTCTCTGTCTGCCCCAGGTTGTGTCACTTGATTGTCAGTGCCCAGGGCACGCTCCAGACCCCCAGCCTTCCCTTGGGGCTCAGTGTCCCCCACCATGAACACCGACTGCCTCTGGATGCTGAGGGAACGTTCAGAGGGCCAGCTGGAGACATCTCTGGGGACATCTTGTGAGCTTGCAAGCAGCTGTTAGTCATCCCTCTGTGCCTTCATGCAGGACAAAGCACAGCATGCACACCTCAGAGACCCCACCGTGCTCCTCAGGACGGAGGGCCGTAGCTGCTTAGCTGGGCCCGGCTGGGCCATGCCAGTGTCTGCTGGAGGCATGGCAGCACATGAAGGAGATACCTCAGCCAATAAGGAGTCAGTGTGCTGAGGGGGCTGCCGCTGGTGCTGCTTCTTCTGGTGCATCATTGATCTTTTGGTTGAGGTCTTGCCGGGTGATGACCACAGCCTGGCCTATGATGTCCGCCGCAAGTGGTGGACTTGAGCCCTGGAAAATGTCCTGGCTGGCTGTGGGGCTGCGTGGGGAAGGATCTTGGCACTTCCTCCTCCTCCTCCACTGTGCCGACCTGCTCAGCAAGCACAGGTGGCTCACAAGTGTCTTTTATCTTGCTCTGCTGCAGCAAGAGCAGGAGGAGCTGCATGTCTCCTGAGCCAAGGGGCACTGGGACTCAGAGTCCTGTAGGGCTGCTACCAGGGCTTTGGCAGCCCAAGGCTCATGCTGACTTGGGGCCAGGGCTTGCTCCTTCTGGCTTTTCGTGGTCACAACCACAGCCAACAAGCTCATCATGCTGCTCACAAGGAACTGGTCAGTTTCAAGCAAAATGTCTCAGCTGCCTGTGGGCCTGAGTGGAGCAACTACAGCCCTATGACTTATGAACAGCTCATTCTCTATTAGAAACTACTCCAAGCCTATTGTAAGTACTCTACTCCAATCACAAAGCTTTCCATTCATTTACAACTATCAGTTCCACTCTTTTATTATTATCAATTGCTATAATCCTTATCAATCTTACTTCAATTCCTGTCACTATGGTCTGTTCTCATTATCTATGCTCATTACCTAAGTGATCATCCTATGTCACACCATGCTAACCTAGAGTATTCTATTACTTATGTGCTAGTGCTTATCCTATCATTGTTCTTTTCTGTTTATCTGCTATTACTTATTCTCCACTAGTATAAAGACATCATACTTATATTATCTATTCTAATTGCCTATGCTCATTAATTAGATCCTCCTATCTTACACCATTCTGACCTATAGTATTCTATTACTTAGTATTCTATTACTTAATTACTCATTATTTTTCCCACTCTTACAACCTGCCCTGCCCTTGCAGTTCTCCAGCTGCCACCTCTGGGTCTGGCATGCTGGATCCAGAGCTGGGCTCCTCCTGGAGATCGGCAGCAGGGCCCTGATCCTGGTTGAGCGCTTGGACCAAGGGGTTGATCCATTTGTAGACCACGGTGTCTTCAGCAGGCACTGTGCTGCTCTTCTCTTCTCCTCTTGTGTGGCTCCTGCCTGATTGTTGCCGGAGCCTTCCAGTCCCTCCAGCAGCGCCTCTTCCTTGCTGGTGGTGTCCTCTTTGCATGTCACCTCTCTTTGTCCCAGGCTGTCATATCTCACTGTCAGAATAGGTCCCAGTGGCTTCTGTGCTGGCAGTACCATATCCTGCGAGCAGCGGAATGCCCAGGGCACTGTCCGTGCCCCCAGCTTCCCTTGGTGCTGTGTCCCTCACAACGACACAGCCTCTGGATGCTGAGGGCTCAGGGCCAGGTGGTGCCAGCACATCATGCTGCTCACAAAGAATTTGTCTGTTGCAAGCTCAGTGTCCTGGCTGGCTGTGGGGCTGGGTGGGGCAGGAGCCTGGCTCTCAAGAAGCTCTTCATGAGCTCTGTCCACGGTGATGCCAATGGCAGAGGGTCTGCGAGTCCCCCTGGTACGGGACACCTGCTCTGCAGCTCCCCAGCTGCCGCCTCTGGCTCTGGCATGCTGGATGCAGAACTGGGCTTCTGTGGGACTGCGGCCGTTTAGGCTGGGTGTCTCCGACGAGAAGCCACAGAGGCGATGGCATCGCTGTGGCCACTTCCCCCCTCCGCGCGGCGCGGGACGCGGCGGTTGCAGGCAGAGCAGAGCCGCTTGGTCCCGCGGCGCTGCCAGCCGCGGCGGGGGAGACGAGCCGTGGTTCGATGCGCAGGGGTGGCGGTGGCGTTAGCCACCAGTGCCCGGGTGCTCGGGACTGCGGTTCAAAGAGAGAGCGCCGAGCCCCTGGCTCCGCCTCCCTTCCCGGCGGATCGCGGAACGCGGAGGCGCTTGGCGCAGCCGCTCGCTCTGCCGGGGCAGGGCCGGTGCGGCGCCGGGCCGGTGCGGTGCCGGGCCGGTGCGGCCATGCCTCCGTACGTTAGCTCAGCCGGGGGTAGGCAGCCCGCCTGGTGCGCAGCGCTTGTGGGCTCTGGCAGCCCGCGCTGGCCGCGCTCCGGGCAGCTGGAGGAACAACGCAGTTGTTTTCTGGCACTGGACGAAACCCATCCAGGGGCTGGGCTGATCCTGTTGTAGACCATGAAGTCCACGGCCTGCGTTTTGTTGCTGTGTGCGTTTTGCTGCGCTCTCCACCGTGCCCCATCAAGAAGAGCTCCTGCAACAGGCCTCCCCTGGCACCGTCCCTCCAGCACCACCTCTTCCTTGCTGGTGGTGTCCTCTTTGCATGTCTCCTCCTGTGGCCCCAGGCCCTCATACTTCACCATCAGGATAGGTCCCAGTGGCTTCTGGGCAAGGCCCTGGTGGAGCTGGCTGTGCTGCAGGCCATGGTGCTGCCGCTGCAGGGTGACTCTTGTCCTGAGCGGGGACAGTCTGCGTCCACTGCGGGCAGCGCTGCTTCTCTTCGGCTCCTCCCCAGGCCTGGGCTTGGGCTGGATGGAGAGGAGAGTCCGACGCCTGACAGCAGGCTGCTCCTCCTCCTGCAGCTGCTGCCCGGTGCCGCTGACCAGGCGGCAGCGGACTCGCAGCACCGGTGCTACAGGCTCCAGCCATGCCGCTCGGCCCTGCCGCTGCTGCCCCGAGGCCACGTCCCTGCCTGGGGAGGACACTGCCGCAGCAGCACCGGCGCTGCCCCGACGAGTGCTGAGCGCAGGTGCGGACACGCTGCCCGGCACCTCCCGTTCCACACCCCGGCTGGCCGCTCTCACCGCTGCACCAGTGGCTCTGTCAAGGCCGTGTGGGGCCAGCCTCCTGCTGCTGCTCTTCTCCTCGGGCGCCTTGCCACTGCTTGTGCTGCTGATGGTCATTTCCACACTGGTTCTGCTCCCACCAGAGCTGGAAGGCAGCGTGATGGGAGGCAGGCGAACGGTGCCAGCACCTTGCAATGCTGGAGCTGTGCTTGGAACCGAGGGGTTTGGCTTCCTGTTGAGGGCAGGCAGCAAGCTTGTGTCACTGCTGATGCTGTGCCAGCTGCTGCTGAGTCCATTGTCCATATCGTCCGGGTTTGACTATATCTCTGCATGAATAGATGAGGAGAGTGGCTGCGTGTCATGAAGGTGGTTGGTGGCCCTTGCCCTGTAGCTTCCATTGCCCCAGCTGGAAGAGCTCCTGCAACAGGGCTCTCTCCCTGACATCCCCCCCTAGCCAAGCTAGAGTGCAGGGCCAGCTGTGCCCACCCCCATTACCCCTTCTCCATTTGCTGCCTGCCTCTCTGGTCCCTCAGGCTGCCTTACCTGCTGTGTCAGTGTGAGCACACCGTGAGCTCAGTGAGCTCCAAGACCTCCAAAAGAAGGACAGTACTGGCAGGTTGTCCTCTCGGCTGCACAAGTCCTGGCTCTGCCTGCCCTGCACTGAGCTTTCCTCAGGTGCAGTCTGCAGTTGTCTGTGGCACATCTGTGTGACGAGGCGTGGTTCTGGTTGAGCTGTTGGGCCAAGGGCATCTTGATCCATTTGTGGATCAGGATGTATCTTTGTTTTTAGTCTGCATTGTGTTGCTCTTGTCCTCATGTCTGGCTTCTGCCTGGACTGTTGCTGGAGTCTTCCAGTCTATCCAGTACCACTTCTTACTTGCTGTTGCTGTCTCCTCTTTGCTTGTCTCTCTCCAGCCTCTGTCTGCCCCAGGCTGTGGTACCTCACAGTCAGGATAGGTCCCAGTGGCTTCTGGGCAAGCTGGCGGTGGAGTTGGCTGTGCTCCAGGCCACTGTGCTGCCACTGCAGGGAGAATGTTGTCCTGAGCAGGGACAGTCTGTGTCTGCTGCAGGCAGTGCTGCTTCTTTTTGGCTCCTCCCCAGGCCTGGGCTTGGGCCGGAGGGAGAGGAGAGTCCAACACATCACAGCAGGATGCTCCCCCTGCACCTGCTCCCCTGCTCTGCTGACCAGGCAGCAGCGGACGCCCAGCACCGGTGCCTCAGGCTCTCAGTCATCAATCTCTGCCTTGAGGCAGGACAAAGCGCGGAATGCACGGCGCAGAGCCCTCACAGTCCTCCTGAAGAGGGAGGGCCGGCGCTGCTTAGCTGGGCCCAGCTGGGCCATGCCAGTGTCTGCTGGAGGCAGGGCAGCACAGGAAGGAGCCACCTCAGCCACCTCAGCCAATAAGGACTCGGTGTGCTGAGGGGCTGCTGCTGGGGCTTCTGCTGCTTCGTCCTCGCTGTTTTGCTCAGGGTCTTCCTCGCTGATGACCACAGCCTGGCCTCTGATCTCCTCCCCAATGGCTTGATGGGAGGCCAGGAAAATGACCTGGCTGGCTGTGGGGCTGCATGGGGAAGGATCTTGGCACTCCTCCTCCTCCTCCTCCACCACTGTGCCGACCTGCTCACCATGCACAGGAGACATACAAGCATCTTTGTCTTGCTCTTCTGCAGCAAGAGCAGGAGGAGCTGCATGTGTCTCCTCAGCCAAGGGGCACTGGGACTCAGAGTCCTGTAGGGCTGCCACCAGGGCTTGTTCTTCCTGGTTTTCCGTGACCATGAGCACAGCCAAAACGCTCAGCATGCTTCTCAAAACAAAACTCTCTCCTTCAAGCAAAATGTCCTGACTGGCTGTGGGGCTGACTGGGGCAGGAGCTTGCCTCTCAAGAGCATCTTCATGACCTCTGTCTATGGGCAATGTCAACGGCAGGGCCTCTCTCAGCTCCACTGGTGCAGGAGACCTGCTCTGCCCTTGCAGTTCTCCAGCTGCCACCTCTGGGTCTGGCATGCTGCATCCAGAGCTGGGCTCCTCCTGGAGAACAGTAGCAGGGCCCTGATCCTGGGTTGACCTCTTGGAACAAGGGGTTGATCCACCTGTAGACCACGGTGTCTTCAGCAGGCACCGTGTCGCTCTTGTCCTCTTGCATGGCTCCTGCCTGATTGTTGCCGGAGCCTTCCAGTGCCTCCAGCACCACCTCTTCCTTGCTGGTGGTGTCCTCTTTGCATGTCTCCTCCTGTGGCCCCAGGCCCTCATACTTCACCATCAGGATAGGTCCCAGTGGCTTCTGGGCAAGGCCCTGGTGGAGCTGGCTGTGCTGCAGGCCATGGTGCTGCCGCTGCAGGGTGACTCTTGTCCTGAGCGGGGACAGTCTGCGTCCACTGCGGGCAGCGCTGCTTCTCTTTGGCTCCTCCCCAGGCCTGGGCTTGGGCTGGATGGAGAGGAGAGTCCGACGCCTGACAGCAGGCTGCTCCTCCTCCTGCAGCTGCTGCCCGGTGCCGCTGACCAGGCGGCAGCGGACTCGCAGCACCGGTGCTACAGGCTCCAGCCATGCCGCTCGGCCCTGCCGCTGCTGCCCCGAGGCCACGTCCCTGCCTGGGGAGGACACTGCCGCAGCAGCACCGGCGCTGCCCCGAGGAGTGCTGAGCGCAGGTGCGGACACGCTGCCCGGCACCTCCCGTTCCACACCCCGGCTGGCCGCTCTCACCGCTGCACCAGTGGCTCTGTCAAGGCCGTGTGGGGCCAGCCTCCTGCTGCTGCTCCCCTCCTCCGGCGTCTTCCCATCGCTTGCGCTGCCGGAGCACGTTTCCAGCCTGGTTCTGCTCCCGGCAGAGCTGGGAGTGGGAGCGATAGGAGGCAGGCGAACGGTGCCAGCACCTGGCAATGCGGGAGGTGCGGGCGGCTCCCGGGGGCTTGGCTTCCTGGTGAGCTCAGGCAGGAAGCTTTTGGCATTGCTAATGCTGAACCAGCTCAGCCTGCTGCTTCCAGACAGGATTGACCATGTCGCCTTGCTGTCACTGTCACTCTGCAAGAGAAGACGAGGGGATTGGCTGCATGTCGTGACTGTTGTGGGCCCTTGCCCTGTAGGTCCCTTGCACCAGCTGGAAGAGCTCCTGCAACAGGGCTCTCTCCCTGACACCTCCCCCGACCCCCCTCAGCCCTCCCTGGGCCCCGGCTCCAGTTCTGCCCCCGCACCCCCAGGAGCAGCTGTGCCCACCCCCATATCCTCTCTTTTCCCGACCACCTCTCTGCCTGTCTGGTTCCTCAGGCTGCCTTACCTGCTGTGTGTGACTCCGAGCACCCAGTGAGCTCAATGAGCTCCAAGAGCAGGAAAGCCGTGGTGCCTTGCCCTCATGGCTGCACAAGTCCTGGCTCTGGCTGCCCTGCACTGAGCTTTCCTCAGGTGCTATTTGCACCTGTCTGTGGCACTCCTGTGAGGAAGAGGAGGAGGAGGAGGAGCTGGCACGGGATGGAGGCCGCTGCCTTGACCCAGTGGCCCTGTCCCTGCTCTGTTCTGTTCCTCCTGTCTCCTCTCTCATCTGGTTGTGCCTCTGCTGACGCCGGCTCAGCATCCCATTGCTGGGCTGGGAGCTGGAGCTTGCTTTCTTCTCCAAAGGCATCTTCAGCCTCTTGTACTTCCACGCTTCTCCAAGCACCCAGGATCCGCTGCCTCTTGAGAGAGGTGGCTCCTCTGGGAGTGCCACCCCAGGCAGCCAGCGCTCCTTAAATACCTTCCGGGCACTGGGTGGCTACGGCCTGGCCACACTCAGCATTAGGACGTCACAAAGGCCTGGCCACACTCATCACAACAACATCACAACAGCCTCTTCAGCTGCCAAGAACACCCCATCACCATGGGCACCGTGTCGCCGTGGGGATTGCTATGGAGGTGCCCACACCCATGGCCTGGCCTTTCCCTGCTGGGGACAGTTCAGCTCTTCCTCTGCCCTTCTCCAGCCCTGCTCCTCAAAAGAGCCCAAGCTGAAGGGCTTCACTTAGGCACCTGGTGCCAGCTCTGTCACACCTGCCTGCCTTCACTCCAGCTGACCTGTGCATGGTTACTGGCATTGCCAGCTTGGGCAGGGAGCAGCTGGGGAGGCTTCATCCCCCATTTACCTTCTGTGCTTTAGGCAGGAGCTGACCCAGAGCATCCCCTCAGCTGTGGTGGGGATGGACATCTGTGCCTCCTGGCAGCCACTGGTCCCAGCCAATCACCTGCAGGGACTCCCTGCCGTGGCTAAACCGCATCTGTGGTGAGTGCAAAGTAGTTACTGGTCCCACCACAGGTCGGTCCTGAGGTTCCTCTGCTGGACAAGGCCTGCACATGGTCCTGCAGAGGCCTCAGGTTGGTGCATGCTGTCACTCCCTGGGATAGGGATGCTGGCATCAGGTGCTGGGCAGCTGCTCTTCTGGAAAGTGGCAGCTGCCTGCTGGCCCCTTCGGAGAAGGAGCCTGTGTGTTCTTGTGGGGAATGGGATTTAATTGGGGAAATGCTGGAACACAGCTGGGGGAGACTTAATTTCATGTGACCCAGTGTGCTGGGTGCTGGATTTCTGCTGAGCTCAGGGCCGTGGCCAGCGCTGAGCAGCTGAGTTTGCTCTGTGGGAGCATAGAGAACGTTGGGAAATTCTGCTGGGGGTTTGCATTCCAGTTCCTGACTTTTTGTCTAATCTCTCCTTTTTGGTGATTTCACTGCTCTTTGCTCATGGAAATAAAGCTTTCTGGAGGAGGTAGGTGTTCTTTTTCTGCCAACAGAAGTCTTTCTCTTCCATTCATGGTCCAGCAGTGGAGACTGCTGATGTAAACTCAAAGGAGATGCACACAATGCCCTGTAAGCATGTCTTTGACTGACTGGCAGATGTTGTGAGTCCTACCTTCCTTAATCAGGGAGAAGATGGCAGAGTCAGAGAACAAAGATGAACTGAGCTGTGTTTAAACCTAGAGGAGATAAAAAGAAAGCAAAAGCTTTGGCCACAGCAACTCCATGCTGTGCTGCAGCCTGGGGTCAGAGTGGCTGGTCAGCAGTCAAACAAAAAGTGATCTGGGGGTACTGATTGGCAGCTGGCTGAATATGAGCCAGCAGGGTGCCCAGGAGGCCAAGACGGCCATTGGCATCCTGGCCTGTATCAGGAACAGTGTGGCCAGCAGGAGCAGGGAAGTCATTGTGCCCTGCACTCAACACTGCTTAGGCCACACCTTGAGTCCTGTGTCCAGTTCTGGACTGGAACTCAAGAGCAACAAAGCTTGTGAGGGGTTTAGAACACAAACCCTATGAGGAGAGACTGAGGGAGCTGGGGTTGCTTAGCCTGGAGAAGAGGAGGCTCAGAGGAGACCTTCTTGCTCTCTACAACTACCTGCAAGGAGATTGTAGCCAGGTGGGGGCTGGTCTGTTCTCCCAGGCAACCAGCACCTGAACAAGAGGACACAGTCTCCAGCTGTGGCAGGGGAGGTTTAGGATGGATGTTTGGGAGAAGTTCTTCCCAACAAGAGAGATTGGCCATTGGAATGTGCTGCCCAGGGAGGTGGTGGAGTCCCCGTCACTGGAGGTGTTTGAGACTGGATGAGGCACTTGGTGCCATGATTGATTTGATTGGATGGTGTTGGGTGATAGGTTGGACTTGATGATCTGAAAGATCTTTTCCAACCTGGTTAATTCTAGTCTAGTCTAGTCTAGTCTAGTCTATTCTTTGTATGGATTGAGGGCAGCCCCATTATGATCACTGAGGGACAACCCACTCACGGGTTCAACCAGCTCTTGTCTTGGTCACCCCATTTGTTGGAGGTCTCCTGCAGGGTCCTGACTTCAGCAGCCCATCACAGACTGAGATCTTCAGGTGCGGTATGGTCTGGGCCAGCTCTGCCATTGCCAGCATCAGCCGCGTAGCTCCCATGGGCTTGCACAGAGCCCCCGGTCATGAGGGAGGGTACCTCATTGACTGGGACAAGTGCTGTTTAAAATCCTCCTCAGTGATATGGACAGTGGGATCAAGTGTGCCCTCAGCAGATGACACCAAGCAGAGTGGTGCAGCCAATACACCAGAAGGACAGGGCATCATCCAGAGGGAGCTGCACAGGCTGCAGGAGTGCTCCCAGGTGAACCTCCTGAAGTTCAGCAAGGCCAGGTGCAAGGCCCTGCATCTGGGTCAAGACAGTGCCAATTACCAATCCAGGCTGGGAGAGGATGTGATAGAGAGCAGTCCTTCTGGAAAAGCACCTGGGGGTACTGGTCAACTGCATCCTGGTCTGCATCAAAAGAAGTGTGGCCAGCAGAGCAAGAGAGGTGATTCTGCCACTCTGTTCTGCTGTGCTCTGCTGACACCTCCCCTGCAGCACAGTTTCCAGCTCTGGGGCTCTGCACTAAGAAGAAGATGCTGCTGCCAGAGTGGGTCCTGAGGAGGTCACGGAGATGATCAGAGGGCCGGAGCACCTCTCCTATTGAAGACAGGCTGAGGGAGTTGGGGCTGTTCAGCCTGAAGAAGGGAAGGCTCTGGGGAGTCCTGATAGCAGCCTTCCCGTAGCTGATGCCCCGGGGCCTACATCCCTGGGCAGGGATGCTTTGCAAGGGCTTGTAGCAACAGGCAGAGGGGCAATGGCTTTAAAGTAGAGAAGGCTAGCTTCAGACTGGACAATAGGAAGAAGTTCTTTGCTTTGAGGTAGTGGTGGTGGTGGTGGAACACGAGGGGCAGAGGTTGCCCAAGGGAGGCTGTTGGAGGGTCCACCCAGCGAGGTCAGGGGCTTGATGACCCTGATCAGCCTGATCTAGTTGGGGATGTCCCTGCTTAGGGCAGGGTGGGGAGTCAGAAGAGATGACCTGTAGAGGTCCCTTCCAACCCCCTGCGGTTTATGACCTGAGCCAGCTCTGCCAGTGTCACCAGGCAGGTCCCGTGGGCTTCACCAGGCAGGTCCCGTGGGCTTCACCAGACAGCTTGGTGTGCGTGGGGCACGGAATGGAGCAGGCAGAGACAGGAATTATGGGGAAAATAAATGAACTTTATTTCAGCTCAGACAGTGTCCAGGCCAGGGCCAGGCAGCGCTGGCAGTAGCACATGCTGAGGGCAGCTTCTGGGAGCCCTGGGAGCCAGGGGCAGATCCAGTTTTAGACCATGAGGTGCTGAGGGCTACATCTTGTCACTGTTCTTGTCCTCCTGTGCAGCGCTTGCCTCATTCTTCCTCTTCTACAGTCACCTCAGCACCGCATCCTTCTTGCTGCTGCTCTCCTCTCTGCATGTCTTCTCTGTCTGCCCCAGGTTGTGTCACTTGATTGTCAGTGCCCAGGGCACGCTCTACACCCCCAGCCTTCCCTTGGGGCTCAGTGTCCCCCACCATGAACACCGACTGCCTCTGGATGCTGAGGGAACGTTCAGAGGGCCAGGTGGAGACATCTCTGGGGACATCTTGTGAGCTTGCAAGCAGCTGTTAGTCATCCATCTGTGCCTTCATGCAGGACAAAGCACAGCATGCACACCTCAGAGACCCCACCGTGCTCCTCAGGACGGAGGGCCGTAGCTGCTTAGCTGGGCCCGGCTGGGCCATGCCAGTGTCTGCTGGAGGCATGGCAGCACATGAAGGAGATACCTCAGCCAATAAGGAGTCAGTGTGCTGAGGGGGCTGCCGCTGGTGCTGCTTCTTCTGGTGCATCATTGATCTTTTGGTTGAGGTCTTGCCGTGTGATGACCACAGCCTGGCCTATGATGTCCGCTGCAAGTGGTGGACTTGAGCCCTGGAAAATGTCCTGGCTGGCTGTGGGGCTGCATGAGGAAGGCTCTTGGCACTTCCTCCTCCTCCACTGTGCCGACCTGCTCAGCAAGCACAGGTGGCTCACAAGTGTCTTTTATCTTGCTCTGCTGCAGCAAGAGCAGGAGGAGCCGCATGTCTGCTCAGCCAAGGGGCACTGGGACTCAGAGTCCTGTAGGGCTGCTACCAGGGCTTTGGCAGCCCAAGGCTCATGCTGACTTGGGGCCAGGGCTTGCTCCTTCTGGCTTTTCGTGGTCACAACCACAGCCAACAAGCTCATCATGCTGCTCACAAGGAACTGGTCAGTTTCAAGCAAAATGAATCAGCTGCCTGTGGGCCTGAGTGGAGCAACTACAGCCCTATGACTTATGAACAGCTCATTCTCTGTTAGAAACTACTCCAAGCCTATTGTAAGTACTCTACTCCAATCACAAAGCTTTCCATTCATTTGCAACTATCAGTTCCACTCTTTTATTATTATCAATTGCTATAATCCTTATCAATCTTACTTCAATTCCTGTCACTATGGTCTGTTCTCATTATCTATGCTCATTACCTAAGTGATCATCCTATGTCACACCATACTAACCTAGAGTATTCTATTACTTATGTGCTAGTGCTTATCCTATTATTGTTCTTTGTTGTTTATCTGCTATTACTTATTCTCCACTAGTATAAAGACATCATACTTATATTATCTATTCTGATTGCCTGTGCTCATTAATTAGATCCTCCTATCTTACACCATTCTAACCTATAATATTCTATTACTTAGTATTCTATTACTTAATTACTCATTATTTTTCCCACTCTTACAACCTGCCCTGCCCTTGCAGTTCTCCAGCTGCCACCTCTGGGTCTGGCATGCTGGATCCAGAGCTGGGCTCCTCCTGCAGAACAGTAGCAGGGCCCTGATCCTGGTTGACCTCTTGGAACAAGGGGTTGATCCATTTGTAGACCACGGTGTCTTCAGCAGGCACTGTGCTGCTCTTCTCTTCTCCTCTTGTGTGGCTCCTGCCTGATTGTTGCCGGAGCCTTGTCTCCTCCTGAACACCTCCAATGACGGCAACTCCACCACCTCCCCAGTCAGCCCACTCCAAAGGGCAATCACTCAAGGTGTGGCCTAACCAGTGCTGAGCACAGGGGCAGAATGACCTCCCTGCTCCTGCTGGCCACACTCTTCCTGATGCAGGCCAGGATGCCATTGGCCCTCTTGGCTGCCTGGGCACACTGCAGGCTCATGTTCAGCCTGCCATCGACCAGTACCCCCATGGGGTTGTTGTGGCCAATGTGCAGTACCTGGCACTTGGATGTGTTCAATCCAATGCTGTTGGATTCTGCCCAACTGTTCATCTCTGCTCCCTGAGGCTGCCTTACCTGCTGTGTCAGTGTGAGCACACTGTGAGCTCAGTGAGCTCCAAGACCTCCAAAAGAAGGACAGTACTGGCAGGTTGTCCTCTCGGCTGGACAAGTCCTGGCTCTGCCTGCCCTGCACTGAGCTTTCCTCAGGTGCAGTCTGCAGTTGTCTGTGGCACATCTGTGTGACGAGGCGTGGTCCTGGTTGAGCTGTTGGACCAAGGGCATCTTGATCCATTTGTGGATCAGGATGTATCTTCGTTTTTAGTCTGCATCGTGTTGCTCTTGTCCTCATGTCTGGCTCCTGCCTAGACTGTTGCTGGAGTCTTCCAGTCTATCCAGCACCACCTTTTCTTTCTTGCTGGTGCTGTCTCCTCTTTGCTTGTCTCTCTCCAGCCTCTGTCTGCCCCAGGCTGTGGTACCTCACAGTCAGGATAGATCCCAGTGGCTTCTGGGCAAACTGGCGGTGGAGTTGGCTGTGCTCCAGGCCACTGTGCTGCCACTGCAGGGAGAATGTTGTCCTGAGCAGGGACAGTCTGTGTCTGCTGCAGGCAGTGCTGCTTCTTTTTGGCTCCTCCCCAGGCCTGGGCTTGGGCTGGAGGGAGAGGAGAGTCCAACACATCACAGCAGGCTGCTCCCCCTGCACCTGCTCCCCTGCTCTGCTGACCAGGCAGCAGCGGACGCGCAGCACCGGTGCCTCAGGCTCTCAGTCATCAATCTCTGCCTTGAGGCAGGACAAAGCGCGGAATGCACGGCGCAGAGCCCTCACAGTCCTCCTGAAGAGGGAGGGCCGGCGCTGCTTAGCTGGGCCCAGCTGGGCCATGCCAGTGTCTGCTGGAGGCAGGGCAGCACAGGAAGGAGCCACCTCAGCCACCTCAGCCAATAAGGACTCGGTGTGCTGAGGGGCTGCTGCTGGGGCTTCTGCTGCTTCGTCCTCGCTGTTTTGCTCAGGGTCTTCCTCGCTGATGACCACAGCCTGGCCTCTGATCTCCTCCCCAATGGCTTGATCGGAGGCCAGGAAAATGACCTGGCTGGCTGTGGGGCTGCATGGGGAAGGATCTTGGCACTCCTCCTCCTCCTCCACCACTGTGCCGACCTGCTCTCCAAGCACAGGAGACATACAAGCATCTTTGTCTTGCTCTTCTGCAGCAAGAGCAGGAGGAGCTGCATGTGTCTCCTCAGCCAAGGGGCACTGGGACTCAGAGTCCTGTAGGGCTGCCACCAGGGCTTGTTCTTCCTGGTTTTCCGTGACCATGAGCACAGCCAAAACGCTCAGCATGCTTCTCAAAACAAAACTCTCTCCTTCAAGCAAAATGGCCTGACTGGCTGTGGGGCTGACTGGGGCAGGAGCCTGCCTCTCAAGAGCATCTTCATGACCTCTGTCCATGGACAATGTCAACGGCAGGGCCTCTCTCAGCTCCACTGGTGCAGGAGACCTGCTCTGCCCTTGCAGTTCTCCAGCTGCCACCTCTGGGTCTGGCATGCTGCATCCAGAGCTGGGCTCCTCCTGGAGAACAGTAGCAGGGTCCTGATCCTGGTTGACCTCTTGGAACAAGGGGTTGATCCATTTGTAGACCACGGTGTCTTCAGCAGGCACCGTGTCGCTCTTGTCCTCTTGCATGGCTCCTGCCTGATTGTTGCCGGAGCCTTCAAGTCCCTCCAGCACCACCTCTTCCTTGCTGGTGGTGTCCTCTTTGCAGGTCTCCTCCTGTGGCCCCAGGCCCTCATACTTCACCATCAGGATAGGTCCCAGTGGCTTCTGGGCAAGGCCCTGGTGGAGCTGGCTGTGCTGCAGGCCATGGTGCTGCCGCTGCAGGGTGACTCTTGTCCTGAGCGGGGACAGTCTGCGTCCACTGCGGGCAGCGCTGCTTCTCTTCGGCTCCTCCCCAGGCCTGGGCTTGGGCTGGATGGAGAGGAGAGTCCGACGCCTGACAGCAGGCTGCTCCTCCTCCTGCAGCTGCTGCCCGGTGCCGCTGACCAGGCGGCAGCGGACTCGCAGCACCGGTGCTACAGGCTCCAGCCATGCCGCTCGGCCCTGCCGCTGCTGCCCCGAGGCCACGTCCCTGCCTGGGGAGGACACTGCCGCAGCAGCACCGGCGCTGCCCCGAGGAGTGCTGAGCGCAGGTGCGGACACGCTGCCCGGCACCTCCCGTTCCACACCCCGGCTGGCCGCTCTCACCGCTGCACCAGTGGCTCTGTCAAGGCCGTGTGGGGCCAGCCTCCTGCTGCTGCTCCCCTCCTCCGGCGTCTTCCCATCGCTTGCGCTGCCGGAGCACGTTTCCAGCCTGGTTCTGCTCCCGGCAGAGCTGGGAGTGGGAGCGATAGGAGGCAGGCGAACGGTGCCAGCACCTGGCAATGCGGGAGGTGAGGGCGGCTCCCGGGGGCTTGGCTTCCTGGTGAGCTCAGGCAGGAAGCTTTTGGCATTGCTAATGCTGAACCAGCTCAGCCTGCTGCTTCCAGACAGGATTGACCATGTCGCCTTGCTGTCACTGTCACTCTGCAAGAGAAGACGAGGGGATTGGCTGCATGTCGTGACTGTTGTGGGCCCTTGCCCTGTAGGTCCCTTGCACCAGCTGGAAGAGCTCCTGCAACAGGGCTCTCTCCCTGACACCCCTCCCGTCCCCCCTCAGCCCTCCCTCGGCCCCGGCTCCAGTTCTGCCCCCGCACCCCCAGGAGCAGCTGTGCCCACCCCCATATCCTCTCTTTTCCCGACCACCTCTCTGCCTGTCTGGTTCCTCAGGCTGCCTTACCTGCTGTGTGTGACTCCGAGCACCCAGTGAGCTCAGTGAGCTCAGTGAGCTCCAAGAGCAGGAAAGCCGTGGTGCCTTGCCCTCATGGCTGCAGAAGTCCTGGCTCTGGCTGCCCTGCACTGAGCTTTCCTCAGGTGCTATTTGCACCTGGCTGTGGCACTCCTGTGAGGAAGAGGAGGAGGAGGAGGAGCTGGCACGGGATGGAGGCCGCTGCCTTGACCCAGTGGCCCTGTCCCTGCTCTGTCCTGTTCCTCCTGTCTCCTCTCTCATCTGGTTGTGCCTCTGCTGACGCCGGCTCAGCATCCCATTGCTGGGCTGGGAGCTGGAGCTTGCTTTCTTCTCCAAAGGCATCTTCAGCCTCTTGTACTTCCACGCTTCTCCAAGCACCCAGGATCCGCTGCCTCTTGAGAGAGGTGGCTCCTCTGGGAGTGCCACCCCAGGCAGCCAGCGCTCCTTAAATACCTTCCGGGCACTGGGTGGCTACGGCCTGGCCACACTCAGCATTAGGATGTCACAAAGGCCTGGCCACACTCATCACAACAACATCACAACAGCCTCTTCAGCTGCCAAGAACACCCCATCACCATGGGCACCGTGTCGCCGTGGGGATTGCTATGGAGGTGCCCACACCCATGGCCTGGCCTTTCCCTGCTGGGTCAGTTCAGCTCTTCCTCTGCCCTTCTCCAGCCCTGCTCCTCAAAAGAGCCCAAGCTGAAGGGCTTCACCTAGGCACCTGGTGCCAGCTCTGTCACACCTGCCTGCCTTCACTCCAGCTGACCTGTGCATGGTTACTGGCATTGCCAGCTTGGGCAGGGAGCAGTTGGGGAGGCTTCATCCCCCATCTCCCTTCTGTGCTTTAGGCAGGAGCTGACCCAGAACATCCCCCTCAGCTATGGTGGGGATGGACATTTGTGCCTCCTGGCAGCCACAGGTCCCAGCCAATCACCTGCAGGGACTCCCTGCCCTGGCTAAACCGCATCTGTGGTGAGTGCAAAGTAGTTACTGGTCCCACCACAGGTCGGTCCTGAGGTTCCTCTGCTGGACAAGGCCTGCACATGGTCCTGCAGAGGCCTCAGGTTGATGAATGCTGTCACTCCATGGGATAGGGATGCTGGCATCAGGTGCTGGGCAGCTGCTCTTCTGGAAGGTGGCACCTGCCTGCTGGCCCCTTCGGAGAAGGAGCCTGTGTGTTCTTGTGGGGAATGGGATTTAATTGGGGAAATGCTGGAACACAGCTGGGGGAGACTTAATTTCATGTGACCCAGTGTGCTGGGTGCTGGATTTCTGCTGAGCTCAGGGCCATGGCCAGCGCTGAGCAGCTGAGTTTGCTCTGTGGGAGCATAGAGGACGTTGGGAAATTCTGCTGGGGGTTTGCATTCCAGTTCCTGACTTTTTGTCTAATCTCTCCTTTTTGGTGATTTCACTGCTCTTTGCTCATGGAAATAAAGGACTCTGGAGGATGTAGGTGTTCTTTTTCTGCCAACAGAAGTCTTTCTCTTCCATTCATGGTCCAGCAGTGGAGACTGCTGATGTAAACTCAAAGGAGATGCACACAATGCCCTGTAAGCATGTCTTTGACTGACTGGCAGATGTTGTGAGTCCTACCTTCCTTAATCAGGGAGAAGATTGCAGAGTCAGAGAACAAAGATGAACTGAGCTGTGTTTAAACCTAGAGGAGATAAAAAGAAAGCAAAAGCTTTGGCCACAGCAACTCCATGCTGTGCTGCAGCCTGGGGTCAGAGTGGCTGGTCAGCAGTCAAACAAAAAGTGATCTGGGGGTACTGATTGGCAGCTGGCTGAATATGAGCCAGCAGGGTGCCCAGGAGGCCAAGACGGCCATTGGCATCCTGGCCTGTATCAGGAAGAGTGTGGCCAGCAGGAGCAGGGAAGTCATTGTGCCCTGCACTCAACACTGCTTAGGCCACACCTTGAGTCCTGTGTCCAGTTCTGGACTGGAACTCAAGAGCAACAAAGCTTGTGAGGGGTTTAGAACACAAACCCTATGAGGAGAGACTGAGGGAGCTGGGGTTGCTTAGCCTGGAGAAGAAGAGGCTCAGAGGAGACCTTCTTGCTCTCTACAACTACCTGCAAGGAGATTGTAGCCAGGTGGGGGCTGGTCTGTTCTCCCAGGCAACCAGCACCTGAACAAGAGGACACAGTCTCCAGCTGTGGCAGGGGAGGTTTAGGATGGATGTTTGGGAGAAGTTCTTCCCAACAAGAGAGATTGGCCATTGGAATGTGCTGCCCAGGGAGGTGGTGGAGTCCCCGTCACTGGAGGTGTTTAAGAAGAGACTGGATGAGGCACTTGGTGCCATGGTTGATTTGATTGGATGGTGTTGGGTGATAGGTTGGACTTGATGATCTGAAAGATCTTTTCCAACCTGGTTAATTCTAGTCTAGTCTAGTCTAGTCTAGTCTATTCTTTGTATGGATTGAGGGCAGCCCCATTATGATCACTGGGGGACAACCCACTCATGGGTTCTACCAGCTCTTGTCTTGGTCACCCCATTTGTTGGAGGTCTCCTGCAGGGTCCTGACTTCAGCAGCCCATCACAGACTGAGATCTTCAGGTGTGATATGGTCTGGGCCAGCTCTGCCATTGCCAGCATCAGCCGAGGAACTCCTATGGGCTTGCACAGAGCCCCCGGTCATGAGGGAGGGTACCTCACTGACTGGGACAAGTGCTGTTTAAAATCCTCCTCAGTGATATGGACAGTGGGATCAAGTGTGCCCTCAGCAGATGACACCAAGCAGAGTGGTGCAGCCAATACACCAGAAGGACAGGGCATCATCCAGAGGGAGCTGCACAGGCTGGAGGAGTGAGCCCAGGTGAACCTCCTGAAGTTCAGCAAGGCCAAGTGCAAGGCCCTGCATCTGGGTCAAGACAGTGCCAATTACCAATCCAGGCTGGGAGAGGATGTGATAGAGAGCAGTCCTTCTGGAAAAGCACCTGGGGGTACTGGCCAATTGCATCCTGGCCTGCATCAAAAGGAGTGTGGCCAGCGCATCAAGAGAGGTGATTCTGCCACTCTGTTCTGCTGTGCTCTGCTGACACCTCCCCTGCAGCACAGTTTCCAGCTCTGGGCTCAGCATGAAGACGATGCTGCTGCCAGAGTGGGTCCTGAGGAGGTCACCAAGATGATCAGAGGGCCGGAGCACCTCTCCTATTGAAGACAGGCTGAGGGAGTTAGGATTGTTCAGCCTGAAGAAGGGAAGGCTCTGGGGAGCCCTGATAGCAGCCTTCCCGTAGCTGATGCCCTGGGGCCTACATCCCTGGGCAGGGATGCTTTGCAAGGGCTTGTAGCAACAGGCAGAGGGGCAATGGCTTTAAAGTAGAGAAGGCTAGCTTCAGACTGGACAATAGGAAGAAGTTCTTTGCTTTGAGGTAGTGGTGGTGGTGGTGGAACACGAGGGGCAGAGGTTGCCCAAGGGAGGCTGTTGGAGGGTCCACCCAGCGAGGTCAGGGGCTCAATGGGGCCTGATCAGCCTGATCTAGTTGGGGATGTCCCTGCTTAGGGCAGGGTGGGGAGTCAGAAGAGATGACCTGTAGAGGTCCCTTCCAACCCCCTGCGGTTTATGACCTGAGCCAGCTCTGCCAGTGTCACCAGGCAGTTCCTGTGGGCTTCACCAGGCAGGTCCCGTGGGCTTCACCAGACAGCTTGGTGTGCGTGGGGCACGGAATGGAGCAGGCAGAGACAGGAATTATGGGGAAAATAAATGAACTTTATTTCAGCTCAGACAGTGTCCAGGCCAGGGCCAGGCAGCGCTGGCAGTAGCACATGCTGAGGGCAGCTTCTGGGAGCCCTGGGAGCCAGGGGCAGATCCAGTTTTAGACCATGAGGTGCTGAGGGCTACATCTTGTCACTGTTCTTGTCCTCCTGTGCAGCGCTTGCCTGATTCTTCCTCTTCTCCAGTCACCTCAGCACCGCATCCTTCTTGCTGCTGCTCTCCTCTCTGCATGTCTTCTCTGTCTGCCCCAGGTTGTGTCACTTGATTGTCAGTGCCCAGGGCACGCTCCAGACCCCCAGCCTTCCCTTGGGGCTCAGTGTCCCCCACCATGAACACCGACTGCCTCTGGATGCTGAGGGAACGTTCAGAGGGCCAGGTGGAGACATCTCTGGGGACATCTTGTGAGCTTGCAAGCAGCTGTTAGTCACCAATCTGTGCCTTCATGCAGGACAAAGCACAGCATGCACACCTCAGAGACCCCACCGTGCTCCTCAGGACGGAGGGCCGTAGCTGCTTAGCTGGGCCCGGCTGGGCCATGCCAGTGTCTGCTGGAGGCATGGCAGCACATGAAGGAGATACCTCAGCCAATAAGGAGTCAGTGTGCTGAGGGGGCTGCCGCTGGTGCTGCTTCTTCTGGTGCATCATTGATCTTTTGGTTGAGGTCTTGCCGTGTGATGACCACAGCCTGGCCTATGATGTCCGCTGCAAGTGGTGGACTTGAGCCCCGGAAAATGTCCTGGCTGGCTGTGGGGCTGCATGGGGAAGGATCTTGGCACTTCCTCCTCCTCCTCCACTGTGCCGACCTGCTCAGCAAGCACAGGTGGCTCACAAGTGTCTTTTATCTTGCTCTGCTGCAGCAAGAACAGGAGGAGCCGCATGTCTGCTCAGCCAAGGGGCACTGGGACTCAGAGTCCTGTAGGGCTGCTACCAGGGCTTTGGCAGCCCAAGGCTCATGCTGATTGGGGCCAGGGCTTGCTCCTTCTGGCTTTTCGTGGTCACAACCACAGCCAACAAGCTCATCATGCTGCTCACAAGCAACTGGTCAGTTTCAAGCAAAATGAATCAGCTGCCTGTGGGCCTGAGTGGAGCAACTACAGCCCTATGACTTATGAACAGCTCATTCTCTATTAGAAACTACTCCAAGCCTACTGTAAGTACTCTACTCCAATCACAAAGCTTTCCATTCATTTACAACTATCAGTTCCACTCTTTTATTATTATCAATTGCTATAATCCTTAGCAATCTTACTTCAATTCCTGTCACTATGGTCTGTTCTCATTATCTATGCTCACTACCTAAGTGATCATCCTATGTCACACCATGCTAACCTAGAGTATTCTATTACTTATGTGCTAGTGCTTATCCTATTATTGTTCTTTGTTGTTTATCTGCTATTACTTATTCTCCACTAGTATAAAGACATCATACTTATATTATCTATTCTTATTGCCTATGCTCATTAATTAGATCCTCCTATCTTACACCATTCTGACCTATAGTATTCTATTGCTTAGTATTCTATTACTTAATTACTCATTATTTTTCCCACTCTTACAACCTGCCCTGCCCTTGCAGTTCTCCAGCTGCCACCTCTGGGTCTGGCATGCTGGATCCAGAGCTGGGCTCCTCCTGGAGATTGGCAGCAGGGCCCTGATCCTGGTTGAGCGCTTGGACCAAGGGGTTGATCCATTTGTAGACCACGGTGTCTCAGCAGGCACTGTGCTGCTCTTCTCTTCTCCTCTTGTGTGGCTCCTGCCTGATTGTTGCCGGAGCCTTCCAGTCCCTCCAGCAGCGCCTCTTCCTTGCTGGTGGTGTCCTCTTTGCATGTCTCCTCTCTTTGCCCCAGGCTGTCATATCTCACTGTCAGAATAGGTCCCAGTGGCTTCTGTGCTGGCAGTACCATATCCTGAGAGCAGCAGAATGTCCAGGGCACTGTCCGTGCCCCCAGCTTCCCTTGGTGCTGTGTCCCTCACAACGACACAGCCTCTGGATGCTGAGGGCTCAGGGCCAGGTGGTGCCAGCACATCATGCTGCTCACAAAGAATTTGTCTGTTGCAAGCTCAGTGTCCTGGCTGGCTGTGGGGCTGGGTGGGGCAGGAGCCTGGCTCTCAAGAAGCTCTTCATGAGCTCTGTCCACGGTGATGCCAATGGCAAAGGGTCTGCGAGTCCCCCTGGTACGGGACACCTGCTCTGCAGCTCCCCAGCTGCCGCCTCTGGCTCTGGCATGCTGGATGGAGAACTGGGCTTCTGTGGGACTGCGGCCGTTTAGGCTGGGTGTCTCCGACGAGAAGCCACAGAGGCGATGGCATCGCTGTGGCCACTTCCCCCCTCCGCGCGGCGCGGGACGCGGCGGTTGCAGGCAGAGCAGAGCCGCTCGGTCCCGCGGCGCTGCCAGCCGCGGCGGGGGAGACGAGCCGTGGTTCGATGCGCAGGGGTGGCGGTGGCTTTAGCCACCAGTGCCCGGGTGCTCGGGACTGCGGTTCAAAGAGAGAGCGCCGAGCCCCTGGCTCCGCCTCCCTTCCCGGCGGATCGCGGAACGCGGAGGCGCTTGGCGCAGCCGCTCGCTCTGCCGGGGCAGGGCCGGTGCGGTGCCGGGCCGGTGCGGTGCCGGGCCGGTGCGGTGCCGGGCCGGTGCGGTGCCGGGCCGGTGCGGTGCCGGGCCGGTGCGGTGCCGGGCCGGTGCGGTGCCGGGCCGGTGCGGTGTGGGCTCGGCCATGCCTCCGTACGTTAGCTCAGCCGGGGGTAGGCAGCGCGCCTGGTGCGCAGCGCTTGTGGGCTCTGGCAGCCCGCGCTGGCCGCGCTCCGGGCAGCTGGAGGAACAACGCAGTTGTTTTCTGGCACTGGACGAAACCCATCCAGGGGTTGGGCTGATCCTGTTGTAGACCATGAAGTCCACGGCCTGTGTTTTGTTGCTGTGTGCGTTTTGCTGCGCTCTCCACCGTGCCCCATCAAGAAGAGCTCCTGCAACAGGGCTCCCCTGGCACCGTCCCTCCAGCACCACCTCTTCCTTGCTGGTGGTGTCCTCTTTGCATGTCTCCTCCTGTGGCCCCAGGCCCTCATACTTCACCATCAGGATAGGTCCCAGTGGCTTCTGGGCAAGGCCCTGGTGGAGCTGGCTGTGCTGCAGGCCATGGTGCTGCCGCTGCAGGGTGACTCTTGTCCTGAGCGGGGACAGTCTGCGTCCACTGCGGGCAGCGCTGCTTCTCTTTGGCTCCTCCCCAGGCCTGGGCTTGGGCTGGATGGAGAGGAGAGTCCGACGCCTGACAGCAGGCTGCTCCTCCTCCTGCAGCTGCTGCCCGGTGCCGCTGACCAGGCGGCAGCGGACTCGCAGCACCGGTGCTACAGGCTCCAGCCATGCCGCTCGGCCCTGCCGCTGCTGCCCCGAGGCCACGTCCCTGCCTGGGGAGGACACTGCCGCAGCAGCACCGGCGCTGCCCCGACGAGTGCTGAGCGCAGGTGCGGACACGCTGCCCGGCACCTCCCGTTCCACAGCCCGGCTGGCCGCTCTCACCGCTGCACCAGTGGCTCTGTCAAGGCCGTGTGGGGCCAGCCTCCTGCTGCTGCTCTTCTCCTCGGGCGCCTTGCCACTGCTTGTGCTGCTGATGGTCATTTCCACACTGGTTCTGCTCCCACCAGAGCTGGAAGGCGGCGTGATGGGAGGCAGGCGAACGGTGCCAGCACCTTGCAATGCTGGAGCTGTGCTTGGAACCGAGGGGTTTGGCTTCCTGTTGAGGGCAGGCAGCAAGCTTGTGTCACTGCTGATGCTGTGCCAGCTGCTGCTGATTCCATTGTCCATATCGTCCGGGTTTGACTATATCTCTGCATGAATAGATGAGGAGAGTGGCTGCGTGTCATGAAGGTGGTTGGTGGCCCTTGCCCTGTAGCTTCCATTGCCCCAGCTGGAAGAGCTCCTGCAACAGGGCTCTCTCCCTGACATCCCCCCCTAGCCAAGCTAGAGTGCAGGGCCAGCTGTGCCCACCCCCATTACCCCTTCTCCATTTGCTGCCTGCCTCTCTGGTCCCTCAGGCTGCCTTACCTGCTGTGTCAGTGTGAGCACACCGTGAGCTCAGTGAGCTCCAAGACCTCCAAAAGAAGGACAGTACTGGCAGGTTGTGCTCTCGGCTGGACAAGTCCTGGCTCTGCCTGCCCTGCACTGAGCTTTCCTCAGGTGCAGTCTGCAGTTGTCTGTGGCACATCTGTGTGACGAGGCGTGGTCCTGGTTGAGCTGTTGGACCAAGGGCATCTTGATCCATTTGTGGATCAGGATGAATCTTCGTTTTTAGTCTGCATTGTGTTGCTCTTGTCCTCATGTCTGGCTTCTGCCTGGACTGTTGCTGGAGTCTTCCAGTCTATCCAGTACCACTTCTTCCTTGCTGTTGCTTGTCTCTCTCCAGCCTCTGTCTGCCCCAGGCTGTGGTACCTCACAGTCAGGATAGGTCCCAGTGGCTTCTGGGCAAGCTGGCGGTGGAGTTGGCTGTGCTCCAGGCCACTGTGCTGCCACTGCAGGGAGAATGTTGTCCTGAGCAGGGACAGTCTGTGTCTGCTGCAGGCAGTGCTGCTTCTTTTTGGCTTCTCCCCAGGCCTGGGCTTGGGCTGGAGGGAGAGGAGAGTCCAACACAGCACAGCAGGCTGCTCCCCCTGCACCTGCTCCCCTGCTCTGCTGACCAGGCAGCAGCGGACGCGCAGCACCGGTGCCTCAGGCTCTCAGTCATCAATCTCTGCCTTGAGGCAGGACAAAGCGCGGAATGCACGGCGCAGAGCCCTCACAGTCCTCCTGAAGAGGGAGGGCCGGCGCTGCTTAGCTGGGCCCAGCTGGGCCATGCCAGTGTCTGCTGGAGGCAGGGCAGCACAGGAAGGAGCCACCTCAGCCACCTCAGCCAATAAGGACTCGGTGTGCTGAGGGGCTGCTGCTGGGGCTTCTACTGCTTCGTCCTCGCTGTTTTGGGCAGGGTCTTCCTCGCTGATGACCACAGCCTGGCCTCTGATCTCCTCCCCAATGGCTTGATCGGAGGCCAGGAAAATGACCTGGCTGGCTGTGGGGCTGCATGGGGAAGGATCTTGGCACTCCTCCTCCTCCTCCACCACTGTGCCAACCTGCTCCCCAAGCACAGGAGACATACAAGCATCTTTGTCTTGCTCTTCTGCAGCAAGAGCAGGAGGAGCTGCATGTGTCTCCTCAGCCAAGGGGCACTGGGACTCAGAGTCCTGTAGGGCTGCCACCAGGGCTTGTTCTTCCTGGTTTTCCGTGACCATGAGCACAGCCAAAACGCTCAGCATGCTTCTCAAAACAAAACTCTCTCCTTCAAGCAAAATGTCCTGACTGGCTGTGGGGCTGACTGGGGCAGGAGCCTGCCTCTCAAGGGCATCTTCATGACCTCTGTCCATGGACAATGTCAACGGCAGGGCCTCTCTCAGCTCCACTGGTGCAGGAGACCTGCTCTGCCCTTGCAGTTCTCCAGCTGCCACCTCTGGGTCTGGCATGCTGGATCCAGAGCTGGGCTCCTCCTGGAGAACAGTAGCAGGGTCCTGATCCTGGTTGACCTCTTGGAACAAGGGGTTGATCCATTTGTAGACCACGGTGTCTTCAGCAGGCACCGTGTCGCTCTTGTCCTCTTGCATGGCTCCTGCCTGATTGTTGCCGGAGCCTTCCAGTCCCTCCAGCACCACCTCTTCCTTGCTGGTGGTGTCCCCTTTGCAGGTCTCCTCCTGTGGCCCCAGGCCCTCATACTTCACCATCAGGATAGGTCCCAGTGGCTTCTGGGCAAGGCCCTGGTGGAGCTGGCTGTGCTGCAGGCCATGGTGCTGCCGCTGCAGGGTGACTCTTGTCCTGAGCGGGGACAGTCTGCGTCCACTGCGGGCAGCGCTGCTTCTCTTCGGCTCCTCCCCAGGCCTGGGCTTGGGCTGGATGGAGAGGAGAGTCCGACGCCTGACAGCAGGCTGCTCCTCCTCCTGCAGCTGCTGCCCGGTGCCGCTGACCAGGCGGCAGCGGACTCGCAGCACCGGTGCTACAGGCTCCAGCCATGCCGCTCGGCCCTGCCGCTGCTGCCCCGAGGCCACGTCCCTGCCTGGGGAGGACACTGCCGCAGCAGCACCGGCGCTGCCCCGAGGAGTGCTGAGCGCAGGTGCGGACACGCTGCCCGGCACCTCCCGTTCCACACCCCGGCTGGCCGCTCTCACCGCTGCACCAGTGGCTCTGTCAAGGCCGTGTGGGGCCAGCCTCCTGCTGCTGCTCCCCTCCTCCGGCGTCTTCCCATCGCTTGCGCTGCCGGAGCACGTTTCCAGCCTGGTTCTGCTCCCGGCAGAGCTGGGAGTGGGAGCGATAGGAGGCAGGCGAACGGTGCCAGCACCTGGCACTGCGGGAGGTGCGGGCGGCTCCCGGGGGCTTGGCTTCCTGGTGAGCTCAGGCAGGAAGCTTTTGGCATTGCTAATGCTGAACCAGCTCAGCCTGCTGCTTCCAGACAGGATTGACCATGTCGCCTTGCTGTCACTGTCACTCTGCAAGAGAAGACGAGGGGATTGGCTGCATGTCGTGACTGTTGTGGGCCCTTGCCCTGTAGGTCCCTTGCACCAGCTGGAAGAGCTCCTGCAACAGGGCTCTCTCCCTGACACCTCCTCCGTCCCCCCTCAACCCTCCCTGGGCCCCGGCTCCAGTTCTGCCCCCGCACCCCCAGGAGCAGCTGTGCCCACCCCCATATCCTCTCTTTTCCCGACCACCTCTCTGCCTGTCTGGTTCCTCAGGCTGCCTTACCTGCTGTGTGTGACTCCGAGCACCCAGTGAGCTCAGTGAGCTCAGTGAGCTCCAAGAGCAGGAAAGCCGTGGTGCCTTGCCCTCATGGCTGCACAAGTCCCGGCTCTGGCTGCCCTGCACTGAGCTTTCCTCAGGTGCTATTTGCACCTGTCTGTGGCACTCCTGTGAGGAAGAGGAGGAGGAGGAGGAGCTGGCACGGGATGGAGGCCGCTGCCTTGACCCAGTGGCCCTGTCCCTGCTCTGTTCTGTTCCTCCTGTCTCCTCTCTCATCTGGTTGTGCCTCTGCTGACGCCGGCTCAGCATCCCATTGCTGGGCTGGGAGCTGGAGCTTGCTTTCTTCTCCAAAGGCATCTTCAGCCTCTTGTACTTCCACGCTTCTCCAAGCACCCAGGATCCGCTGCCTCTTGAGAGAGGTGGCTCCTCTGGGAGTGCCACCCCAGGCAGCCAGCGCTCCTTAAATACCTTCCGGGCACTGGGTGGCTACGGCCTGGCCACACTCAGCATTAGGACGTCACAAAGGCCTGGCCACACTCATCACAACAACATCACAACAGCCTCTTCAGCTGCCAAGAACACCCCATCACCATGGGCACCGTGTCGCCGTGGGGATTGCCATGGAGGTGCCCACACCCATGGCCTGGCCTTTCCCTGCTGGGGACAGTTCAGCTCTTCCTCTGCCCTTCTCCAGCCCTGCTCCTCAAAAGATCCCAAGCTGAAGGGTTTCACCTAGGCACCTGGTGCCAGCTCTGTCACACCTGCCTGCCTTCACTCCAGCTGACCTGTGCATGGTTACTGGCATTGCCAGCTTGGGCAGGGAGCAGCTGGGGAGGCTTCATCCCCCATCTCCCTTCTGTGCTTTAGGCAGGAGCTGACCCAGAACATCCCCCTCAGCTGTGGTGGGGATGGACATCTGTGCCTCCTGGCAGCCACAGGTCCCAGCCAATCACCTGCAGGGACTCCCTGCCGTGGCTAAACCGCATCTGTGGTGAGTGCAAAGTAGTTACTGGTCCCACCACAGGTCGGTCCTGAGGTTCCTCTGCTGGACAAGGCCTGCACATGGTCCTGCAGAGGCCTCAGGTTGGTGCATGCTGTCACTCCCTGGGATAGGGATGCTGGCATCAGGTGCTGGGCAGCTGCTCTTCTGGAAAGTGGCAGCTGCCTGCTGGCCCCTTCGGAGAAGGAGCCTGTGTGTTCTTGTGGGGAATGGGATTTAATTGGGGAAATGCTGGAACACAGCTGGGGGAGACTTAATTTCATGTGACCCAGTGTGCTGGGTGCTGGATTTCTGCTGAGCTCAGGGCCATGGCCAGCGTTGAGCAGCTGAGTTTGCTCTGTGGGAGCATAGAGAACGTTGGGAAATTCTGCTGGGGGTTTGCATTCCAGTTCCTGACTTTTTGTCTAATCTCTCCTTTTTGGTGATTTCACTGCTCTTTGCTCATGGAAATAAAGCTTTCTGGAGGAGGTAGGTGTTCTTTTTCTGCCAACAGAAGTCTTTCTCTTCCATTCATGGTCCAGCAGTGGAGGCTGCTGATGTAAACTCAAAGGAGATGCACACAATGCCCTGTAAGCATGTCTTTGACTGACTGGCAGATGTTGTGAGTCCTACCTTCCTTAATCAGGGAGAAGATGGCAGAGTCAGAGAACAAAGATGAACTGAGCTGTGTTGAAACCTAGAGGAGATAAAACCAAAGCAAAAGGTTTGGCCACACCAACCCCATGGTGTGCTACAGCCTGGGGTCGGAGTGGCTGGTCAGCAGTCAAAGAGAAAGTGACCTGGGGGTACTGATTGGCAGTTGGCTGAATATGAGCCAGCAGTGTGCCCAGGCAGCCCAGAAGGCCAGTGGCATCCTGGCCTGTATCAGGAATAGTGTGGCCAGCAGGAGCAGGGAAGTCATTGTGCCTTGTACACAGCACTGGTTAGGCCACACCTTGAGTCCTGTGTCCAGTTCTGGGCTTCTCAGTTTAGGAAAGATGTTGAGATGCTGGAACTCAAGGGCAACAAAGCTTGTGAGGGGTTTGGAATACAAACCCTATGAGGAGAGACTGAGGAAGCTGGGGTTGCTCAGAGGAGACCTTGCTCTCTCCAACTCCCTGAAGGGAGGTTGTAGCCAGGTGGGAGTTGGTCTCTAATCTCCCAGGCAATCAGCACCTGAACAAGAGGACACAGTCTCCAGCTGTGGCAGGGAAGGTTTAGGCTGGATGTTAGGAAGAAGTTCTTCCCTGAAAGAGAGATTGGCCACTGGGATGTGCTGCCCAGGGAGGTGGTGGAGTCCCCATCACTGGAGGTGTTTAAGAAGAGACTGGATGAGGCACTTGGTGCCATGGTTGATTTGATTGGATGGTGTTGGGTGATAGGTTGGACTTGATGATCTCAAAGATCTTTTCCAACCTGGTTAATTCTATTCTATTCTAGTCTAGTCTAGTCCAGTCTAGTCTATTCTTTGTACGGGTTGAGGGCAGCCCCATTATGATCACTGGGGGACAACCCACTCATGGGTTCTACCAGCTCTTGTCTTGGTCACCCATTCAACAGTCATGGCAGTCTGGGGCAGTCCTCGCAGACTGGAAAAAGGGAAACATTGCCCCCATTTTCAAAAAGGGTAAGAAGGAGGAACCAGGGAACTCCAGGCCAGTCAGTCTCACCTCTGCCCGGAAAGATCATGGAGCAGATCCTCCTGGAGGCACTACTCACTCAAAAAAGAATAGTGAAGAGGTGATTGGGAACAGTCAGCATGGCTTCACCAAGGGCAAATCCTGCCTGACCAACCTGGTGGCCTTGTATGAGCAGGTGACAAAATTAATAGCTGAGGGGCGACCAACTGCTGTCATTTACCTGGGCCTGAGCAAAGCCTTCAACACTGTCCCACACCACATCCTGGTCTCCAGGCTGGTGACACATGGGTGTGATGGGTGACCACAAGATGGATAAGGAACTGGCTTGATGGCTGCACCCAAAGAGTGGCTGACAATGGCTCCATGTCCCAGTGGAGGCCAGGGACAAGCAGAGTCCCTCACGGATCAGTCCTGGCACCAGGCTTGTTCAACATCTCTGTGGGTGCCATGGACAGTGGCACTGAGTGCACCCTCAGCAAGTTTGCTGATGACACCAAGCTGTGTGGTGCAGCAGACAGCTGGAGGGAAGGGAGGCCATCCAGAGGGAGCTGGACAGGCTGGAGAGGTGGGCACAAGCCAACCTCATGAGGTTCAACAAGACCAAGGGCAGGGTCCTGCATCTGGTTGGAGGCAATCCCAGGTACAAATCCAGGCTGGGCAGGGACTGGCTGGAAAGCAGCCCTAAGGAGAGAGCCTTTGGGGTGCTGGTGGACAAGAAGCTCACCAGGAGCTCTCAGTGTGCACTTGCAGCCCAGAAAGCCAACCAGAGCCTGGGCTGCAGCAGGAGAAGTGTGGCCAGCAGGGCAAGGGAGGTGATTCTCCCCCTCTGCTCAGCTCTGGGGAGACCCCACCTGGAGTACTGCCTCCAGTTCTGGACCCCTATTGCAAGAGGGATCTGGAGGTGCTGGAAGGTGTCCAGAGAAGGGCCACAAGGATGATCAGAGGGCTGGAGCACCTCTCCTGTGAGGACAGACTGAATGAGTTGGGGCTGTTCTGTCTGGGGAAACGAAGGCTCTGAGGTGACCTCATTGTGGCCTTCCAGTAGCTGCAGGGGGCTACAAGAAGGCTGGGGAGGGACTGCTCAGGATCTCAGGGAGTGATAGGACTAGGGGGAATGCAATGAAGCTGGAGGTGGGGAGATTCAGGCTGGAGGGGAGGAGGAAGTTCTTCCCCATGAGAGTGGTGAAGCCCTGGAATGGGTTGTCCAGGGAGGTGGTTGGGGCCCTGTCCCTGGAGGTGTTTAAGCCCAGGCTGGATGAGGCTCTGGGCAGCCTGATCTAGTGTGGGGTGTCCCTGCCCATGGCAGGGGGGTTGGAACTAGATGATCCTTGTGGACCCTTCCAACCCTGACTGATTCTATAATACTATTTGTTGGAGGTCCCCTGCAGGGTCCTGACTTCAGCAGCCCATCACAGACTGAGATCTTCAGGTGTGGTATGGTCTGGGCCAGCTCTGCCATTGCCATCATCAGCTGAGTAACTCCCATGGGCTTGCACAGAGCCCCCGGTCATGAGGGAGGGTACCTCATTGACTGGGACAAGTGCTGTTTAAAATCCTCCTCAGTGATATGGACAGTGGGATCAAGTGTGCCCTCAGCAGATGACACCAAGCAGAGTGGTGCAGCCAATACACCAGAAGGACAGGGCATCATCCAGAGGGAGCTGCACAGGCTGGAGGAGTGGGCCCATGTGAACCTCCTGAAGTTCAGCAAGGCCAAGTGCAAGGGCCTGCATCTGGGTCAAGACAGTGCCAATTACCAATCCAGGCTGGGAGAGGATGTGATAGAGAGCAGTCCTTCTGGAAAAGCACCTGGGGGTACTGGTCAACTGCATCCTGGCCTGCATCAAAAGAAGTGTGGCCAGCGCATCAAGAGAGGTGATTCTGCCACTCTGTTCTGCTGTACTCTGCTGACACCTCCCCTGCAGCACAGTTTCCAGCTCTGGGGCTCTGCACTAAGAAGAAGATGCTCCTGCCAGAGTGGGTCCTGAGGAGGTCACCAAGATGATCAGAGGGCCGGAGCACCTCTCCTATTGAAGACAGGCTGAGGGAATTGGGATTGTTCAGCCTGAAGAAGGGAAGGCTCTGGGGAGCCCTGATAGCAGCCTTCCCGTAGCTGATGCCCTGGGGCCTACATCCCTGGGCAGGGATGCTTTGCAAGGGCTTGTAGCCACAGGGAGAGGGGCAATGGCTTTAAAGTAGAGAAGGCTAGCTTCAGACTGGGCAATAGGAAGAAGTTCTTTGCTTTGAGGTAGTGGTGGTGGTGGTGGAACACGAGGGGCAGAGGTTGCCCAAGAGAGGCTGTTGGAGGGTCCACCCAGCGAGGTCAGGGGCTCAATGGGGCCTGATCAGCCTGATCTAGTTGGGGATGTCCCTGCTTAGGGCAGGGTGGGGAGTCGGAAGAGATGACCTGTAGAGGTCCCTTCCAACCCCTTGCAGTTTATGACCTGAGCCAGCTCTGCCAGTGTCACCAGGCAGTTACCGTGGGCTTCACCAGGCAGGTCCCGTGGGCTTCACCAGACAGGTCCCGTGGGCTTCACCAGACAGCTTGGTGTGCGTGGGGCACGGAATGGAGCAGGCAGAGAGAAGAATTGTGGGGAAAATAAATGAACTTTATTTCAGCTCAGACAGTGTCCAGGCCAGGGCCAGGCAGCGCTGGCAGTAGCACATGCTGAGGGCAGCTTCTGGGAGCCCTGGGAGCCAGGGGCAGATCCAGTTTTAGACCATGAGGTGCTGAGGGCTACATCTTGTCACTGTTCTTGTCCTCCTGTGCAGCGCTTGCCTCATTCTTCCTCTTCTCCAGTCACCTCAGCACCGCATCCTTCTTGCTGCTGCTCTCCTCTCTGCATGTCTTCTCTGTCTGCCCCAGGTTGTGTCACTTGATTGTCAGTGCCCAGGGCACGCTCCAGACCCCCAGCCTTCCCTTGGGGCTCAGTGTCCCCCACCATGAACACCGACTGCCTCTGGATGCTGAGGGAACGTTCAGAGGGCCAGGTGGAGACATCTCTGGGGACATCTTGTGAGCTTGCAAGCAGCTGTTAGTCACCAATCTGTGCCTTCATGCAGGACAAAGCACAGCATGCACACCTCAGAGACCCCACCGTGCTCCTCAGGACGGAGGGCCGTAGCTGCTTAGCTGGGCCCGGCTGGGCCATGCCAGTGTCTGCTGGAGGCATGGCAGCACATGAAGGAGATACCTCAGCCAATAAGGAGTCAGTGTGCTGAGGGGGCTGCCGCTGGTGCTGCTTCTTCTGGTGCATCATTGATCTTTTGGTTGAGGTCTTGCCGTGTGATGACCACAGCCTGGCCTATGATGTCCGCTGCAAGTGGTGGACTTGAGCCCCGGAAAATGTCCTGGCTGGCTGTGGGGCTGCATGGGGAAGGATCTTGGCACTTCCTCCTCCTCCTCCACTGTGCCGACCTGCTCAGCAAGCACAGGTGGCTCACAAGTGTCTTTTATCTTGCTCTGCTGCAGCAAGAACAGGAGGAGCCGCATGTCTGCTCAGCCAAGGGGCACTGGGACTCAGAGTCCTGTAGGGCTGCTACCAGGGCTTTGGCAGCCCAAGGCTCATGCTGATTGGGGCCAGGGCTTGCTCCTTCTGGCTTTTCGTGGTCACAACCACAGCCAACAAGCTCATCATGCTGCTCACAAGCAACTGGTCAGTTTCAAGCAAAATGAATCAGCTGCCTGTGGGCCTGAGTGGAGCAACTACAGCCCTATGACTTATGAACAGCTCATTCTCTATTAGAAACTACTCCAAGCCTACTGTAAGTACTCTACTCCAATCACAAAGCTTTCCATTCATTTACAACTATCAGTTCCACTCTTTTATTATTATCAATTGCTATAATCCTTAGCAATCTTACTTCAATTCCTGTCACTATGGTCTGTTCTCATTATCTATGCTCACTACCTAAGTGATCATCCTATGTCACACCATGCTAACCTAGAGTATTCTATTACTTATGTGCTAGTGCTTATCCTATTATTGTTCTTTGTTGTTTATCTGCTATTACTTATTCTCCACTAGTATAAAGACATCATACTTATATTATCTATTCTTATTGCCTATGCTCATTAATTAGATCCTCCTATCTTACACCATTCTGACCTATAGTATTCTATTGCTTAGTATTCTATTACTTAATTACTCATTATTTTTCCCACTCTTACAACCTGCCCTGCCCTTGCAGTTCTCCAGCTGCCACCTCTGGGTCTGGCATGCTGGATCCAGAGCTGGGCTCCTCCTGGAGATTGGCAGCAGGGCCCTGATCCTGGTTGAGCGCTTGGACCAAGGGGTTGATCCATTTGTAGACCACGGTGTCTCAGCAGGCACTGTGCTGCTCTTCTCTTCTCCTCTTGTGTGGCTCCTGCCTGATTGTTGCCGGAGCCTTCCAGTCCCTCCAGCAGCGCCTCTTCCTTGCTGGTGGTGTCCTCTTTGCATGTCTCCTCTCTTTGCCCCAGGCTGTCATATCTCACTGTCAGAATAGGTCCCAGTGGCTTCTGTGCTGGCAGTACCATATCCTGAGAGCAGCAGAATGTCCAGGGCACTGTCCGTGCCCCCAGCTTCCCTTGGTGCTGTGTCCCTCACAACGACACAGCCTCTGGATGCTGAGGGCTCAGGGCCAGGTGGTGCCAGCACATCATGCTGCTCACAAAGAATTTGTCTGTTGCAAGCTCAGTGTCCTGGCTGGCTGTGGGGCTGGGTGGGGCAGGAGCCTGGCTCTCAAGAAGCTCTTCATGAGCTCTGTCCACGGTGATGCCAATGGCAAAGGGTCTGCGAGTCCCCCTGGTACGGGACACCTGCTCTGCAGCTCCCCAGCTGCCGCCTCTGGCTCTGGCATGCTGGATGGAGAACTGGGCTTCTGTGGGACTGCGGCCGTTTAGGCTGGGTGTCTCCGACGAGAAGCCACAGAGGCGATGGCATCGCTGTGGCCACTTCCCCCCTCCGCGCGGCGCGGGACGCGGCGGTTGCAGGCAGAGCAGAGCCGCTCGGTCCCGCGGCGCTGCCAGCCGCGGCGGGGGAGACGAGCCGTGGTTCGATGCGCAGGGGTGGCGGTGGCTTTAGCCACCAGTGCCCGGGTGCTCGGGACTGCGGTTCAAAGAGAGAGCGCCGAGCCCCTGGCTCCGCCTCCCTTCCCGGCGGATCGCGGAACGCGGAGGCGCTTGGCGCAGCCGCTCGCTCTGCCGGGGCAGGGCCGGTGCGGTGCCGGGCCGGTGCGGTGCCGGGCCGGTGCGGTGCCGGGCCGGTGCGGTGCCGGGCCGGTGCGGTGCCGGGCCGGTGCGGTGCCGGGCTCGGCCATGCCTCCGTACGTTAGCTCAGCCGGGGGTAGGCAGCGCGCCTGGTGCGCAGCGCTTGTGGGCTCTGGCAGCCCGCGCTGGCCGCGCTCCGGGCAGCTGGAGGAACAACGCAGTTGTTTTCTGGCACTGGACGAAACCCATCCAGGGGTTGGGCTGATCCTGTTGTAGACCATGAAGTCCACGGCCTGTGTTTTGTTGCTGTGTGCGTTTTGCTGCGCTCTCCACCGTGCCCCATCAAGAAGAGCTCCTGCAACAGGGCTCCCCTGGCACCGTCCCTCCAGCACCACCTCTTCCTTGCTGGTGGTGTCCTCTTTGCATGTCTCCTCCTGTGGCCCCAGGCCCTCATACTTCACCATCAGGATAGGTCCCAGTGGCTTCTGGGCAAGGCCCTGGTGGAGCTGGCTGTGCTGCAGGCCATGGTGCTGCCGCTGCAGGGTGACTCTTGTCCTGAGCGGGGACAGTCTGCGTCCACTGCGGGCAGCGCTGCTTCTCTTTGGCTCCTCCCCAGGCCTGGGCTTGGGCTGGATGGAGAGGAGAGTCCGACGCCTGACAGCAGGCTGCTCCTCCTCCTGCAGCTGCTGCCCGGTGCCGCTGACCAGGCGGCAGCGGACTCGCAGCACCGGTGCTACAGGCTCCAGCCATGCCGCTCGGCCCTGCCGCTGCTGCCCCGAGGCCACGTCCCTGCCTGGGGAGGACACTGCCGCAGCAGCACCGGCGCTGCCCCGACGAGTGCTGAGCGCAGGTGCGGACACGCTGCCCGGCACCTCCCGTTCCACAGCCCGGCTGGCCGCTCTCACCGCTGCACCAGTGGCTCTGTCAAGGCCGTGTGGGGCCAGCCTCCTGCTGCTGCTCTTCTCCTCGGGCGCCTTGCCACTGCTTGTGCTGCTGATGGTCATTTCCACACTGGTTCTGCTCCCACCAGAGCTGGAAGGCGGCGTGATGGGAGGCAGGCGAACGGTGCCAGCACCTTGCAATGCTGGAGCTGTGCTTGGAACCGAGGGGTTTGGCTTCCTGTTGAGGGCAGGCAGCAAGCTTGTGTCACTGCTGATGCTGTGCCAGCTGCTGCTGATTCCATTGTCCATATCGTCCGGGTTTGACTATATCTCTGCATGAATAGATGAGGAGAGTGGCTGCGTGTCATGAAGGTGGTTGGTGGCCCTTGCCCTGTAGCTTCCATTGCCCCAGCTGGAAGAGCTCCTGCAACAGGGCTCTCTCCCTGACATCCCCCCCTAGCCAAGCTAGAGTGCAGGGCCAGCTGTGCCCACCCCCATTACCCCTTCTCCATTTGCTGCCTGCCTCTCTGGTCCCTCAGGCTGCCTTACCTGCTGTGTCAGTGTGAGCACACCGTGAGCTCAGTGAGCTCCAAGACCTCCAAAAGAAGGACAGTACTGGCAGGTTGTGCTCTCGGCTGGACAAGTCCTGGCTCTGCCTGCCCTGCACTGAGCTTTCCTCAGGTGCAGTCTGCAGTTGTCTGTGGCACATCTGTGTGACGAGGCGTGGTCCTGGTTGAGCTGTTGGACCAAGGGCATCTTGATCCATTTGTGGATCAGGATGAATCTTCGTTTTTAGTCTGCATTGTGTTGCTCTTGTCCTCATGTCTGGCTTCTGCCTGGACTGTTGCTGGAGTCTTCCAGTCTATCCAGTACCACTTCTTCCTTGCTGTTGCTTGTCTCTCTCCAGCCTCTGTCTGCCCCAGGCTGTGGTACCTCACAGTCAGGATAGGTCCCAGTGGCTTCTGGGCAAGCTGGCGGTGGAGTTGGCTGTGCTCCAGGCCACTGTGCTGCCACTGCAGGGAGAATGTTGTCCTGAGCAGGGACAGTCTGTGTCTGCTGCAGGCAGTGCTGCTTCTTTTTGGCTTCTCCCCAGGCCTGGGCTTGGGCTGGAGGGAGAGGAGAGTCCAACACAGCACAGCAGGCTGCTCCCCCTGCACCTGCTCCCCTGCTCTGCTGACCAGGCAGCAGCGGACGCGCAGCACCGGTGCCTCAGGCTCTCAGTCATCAATCTCTGCCTTGAGGCAGGACAAAGCGCGGAATGCACGGCGCAGAGCCCTCACAGTCCTCCTGAAGAGGGAGGGCCGGCGCTGCTTAGCTGGGCCCAGCTGGGCCATGCCAGTGTCTGCTGGAGGCAGGGCAGCACAGGAAGGAGCCACCTCAGCCACCTCAGCCAATAAGGACTCGGTGTGCTGAGGGGCTGCTGCTGGGGCTTCTACTGCTTCGTCCTCGCTGTTTTGGGCAGGGTCTTCCTCGCTGATGACCACAGCCTGGCCTCTGATCTCCTCCCCAATGGCTTGATCGGAGGCCAGGAAAATGACCTGGCTGGCTGTGGGGCTGCATGGGGAAGGATCTTGGCACTCCTCCTCCTCCTCCACCACTGTGCCAACCTGCTCCCCAAGCACAGGAGACATACAAGCATCTTTGTCTTGCTCTTCTGCAGCAAGAGCAGGAGGAGCTGCATGTGTCTCCTCAGCCAAGGGGCACTGGGACTCAGAGTCCTGTAGGGCTGCCACCAGGGCTTGTTCTTCCTGGTTTTCCGTGACCATGAGCACAGCCAAAACGCTCAGCATGCTTCTCAAAACAAAACTCTCTCCTTCAAGCAAAATGTCCTGACTGGCTGTGGGGCTGACTGGGGCAGGAGCCTGCCTCTCAAGGGCATCTTCATGACCTCTGTCCATGGACAATGTCAACGGCAGGGCCTCTCTCAGCTCCACTGGTGCAGGAGACCTGCTCTGCCCTTGCAGTTCTCCAGCTGCCACCTCTGGGTCTGGCATGCTGGATCCAGAGCTGGGCTCCTCCTGGAGAACAGTAGCAGGGTCCTGATCCTGGTTGACCTCTTGGAACAAGGGGTTGATCCATTTGTAGACCACGGTGTCTTCAGCAGGCACCGTGTCGCTCTTGTCCTCTTGCATGGCTCCTGCCTGATTGTTGCCGGAGCCTTCCAGTCCCTCCAGCACCACCTCTTCCTTGCTGGTGGTGTCCCCTTTGCAGGTCTCCTCCTGTGGCCCCAGGCCCTCATACTTCACCATCAGGATAGGTCCCAGTGGCTTCTGGGCAAGGCCCTGGTGGAGCTGGCTGTGCTGCAGGCCATGGTGCTGCCGCTGCAGGGTGACTCTTGTCCTGAGCGGGGACAGTCTGCGTCCACTGCGGGCAGCGCTGCTTCTCTTCGGCTCCTCCCCAGGCCTGGGCTTGGGCTGGATGGAGAGGAGAGTCCGACGCCTGACAGCAGGCTGCTCCTCCTCCTGCAGCTGCTGCCCGGTGCCGCTGACCAGGCGGCAGCGGACTCGCAGCACCGGTGCTACAGGCTCCAGCCATGCCGCTCGGCCCTGCCGCTGCTGCCCCGAGGCCACGTCCCTGCCTGGGGAGGACACTGCCGCAGCAGCACCGGCGCTGCCCCGACGAGTGCTGAGCGCAGGTGCGGACACGCTGCCCGGCACCTCCCGTTCCACAGCCCGGCTGGCCGCTCTCACCGCTGCACCAGTGGCTCTGTCAAGGCCGTGTGGGGCCAGCCTCCTGCTGCTGCTCCCCTCCTCCGGCGTCTTCCCATCGCTTGCGCTGCCGGAGCACGTTTCCAGCCTGGTTCTGCTCCCGGCAGAGCTGGGAGTGGGAGCGATAGGAGGCAGGCGAACGGTGCCAGCACCTGGCACTGCGGGAGGTGCGGGCGGCTCCCGGGGGCTTGGCTTCCTGGTGAGCTCAGGCAGGAAGCTTTTGGCATTGCTAATGCTGAACCAGCTCAGCCTGCTGCTTCCAGACAGGATTGACCATGTCGCCTTGCTGTCACTGTCACTCTGCAAGAGAAGACGAGGGGATTGGCTGCATGTCGTGACTGTTGTGGGCCCTTGCCCTGTAGGTCCCTTGCACCAGCTGGAAGAGCTCCTGCAACAGGGCTCTCTCCCTGACACCTCCTCCGTCCCCCCTCAACCCTCCCTGGGCCCCGGCTCCAGTTCTGCCCCCGCACCCCCAGGAGCAGCTGTGCCCACCCCCATATCCTCTCTTTTCCCGACCACCTCTCTGCCTGTCTGGTTCCTCAGGCTGCCTTACCTGCTGTGTGTGACTCCGAGCACCCAGTGAGCTCAGTGAGCTCAGTGAGCTCCAAGAGCAGGAAAGCCGTGGTGCCTTGCCCTCATGGCTGCACAAGTCCCGGCTCTGGCTGCCCTGCACTGAGCTTTCCTCAGGTGCTATTTGCACCTGTCTGTGGCACTCCTGTGAGGAAGAGGAGGAGGAGGAGGAGCTGGCACGGGATGGAGGCCGCTGCCTTGACCCAGTGGCCCTGTCCCTGCTCTGTTCTGTTCCTCCTGTCTCCTCTCTCATCTGGTTGTGCCTCTGCTGACGCCGGCTCAGCATCCCATTGCTGGGCTGGGAGCTGGAGCTTGCTTTCTTCTCCAAAGGCATCTTCAGCCTCTTGTACTTCCACGCTTCTCCAAGCACCCAGGATCCGCTGCCTCTTGAGAGAGGTGGCTCCTCTGGGAGTGCCACCCCAGGCAGCCAGCGCTCCTTAAATACCTTCCGGGCACTGGGTGGCTACGGCCTGGCCACACTCAGCATTAGGACGTCACAAAGGCCTGGCCACACTCATCACAACAACATCACAACAGCCTCTTCAGCTGCCAAGAACACCCCATCACCATGGGCACCGTGTCGCCGTGGGGATTGCCATGGAGGTGCCCACACCCATGGCCTGGCCTTTCCCTGCTGGGGACAGTTCAGCTCTTCCTCTGCCCTTCTCCAGCCCTGCTCCTCAAAAGATCCCAAGCTGAAGGGTTTCACCTAGGCACCTGGTGCCAGCTCTGTCACACCTGCCTGCCTTCACTCCAGCTGACCTGTGCATGGTTACTGGCATTGCCAGCTTGGGCAGGGAGCAGCTGGGGAGGCTTCATCCCCCATCTCCCTTCTGTGCTTTAGGCAGGAGCTGACCCAGAACATCCCCCTCAGCTGTGGTGGGGATGGACATTTGTGCCTCCTGGCAGCCACAGGTCCCAGCCAATCATCTGCAGGGACTCCCTGCCGTGGCTAAACCGCATCTGTGGTGAGTGCAAAGTAGTTACTGGTCCCACCACAGGTCGGTCCTGAGGTTCCTCTGCTGGACAAGGCCTGCACATGGTCCTGCAGAGGCCTCAGGTTGGTGCATGCTGTCACTCCCTGGGATAGGGATGCTGGCATCAGGTGCTGGGCAGCTGCTCTTCTGGAAAGTGGCAGCTGCCTGCTGGCCCCTTCGGAGAAGGAGCCTGTGTGTTCTTGTGGGGAATGGGATTTAATTGGGGAAATGCTGGAACACAGCTGGGGGAGACTTAATTTCATGTGACCCAGTGTGCTGGGTGCTGGATTTCTGCTGAGCTCAGGGCCATGGCCAGCGTTGAGCAGCTGAGTTTGCTCTGTGGGAGCATAGAGAACGTTGGGAAATTCTGCTGGGGGTTTGCATTCCAGTTCCTGACTTTTTGTCTAATCTCTCCTTTTTGGTGATTTCACTGCTCTTTGCTCATGGAAATAAAGCTTTCTGGAGGAGGTAGGTGTTCTTTTTCTGCCAACAGAAGTCTTTCTCTTCCATTCATGGTCCAGCAGTGGAGGCTGCTGATGTAAACTCAAAGGAGATGCACACAATGCCCTGTAAGCATGTCTTTGACTGACTGGCAGATGTTGTGAGTCCTACCTTCCTTAATCAGGGAGAAGATGGCAGAGTCAGAGAACAAAGATGAACTGAGCTGTGTTGAAACCTAGAGGAGATAAAACCAAAGCAAAAGGTTTGGCCACACCAACCCCATGGTGTGCTACAGCCTGGGGTCGGAGTGGCTGGTCAGCAGTCAAAGAGAAAGTGACCTGGGGGTACTGATTGGCAGTTGGCTGAATATGAGCCAGCAGTGTGCCCAGGCAGCCCAGAAGGCCAGTGGCATCCTGGCCTGTATCAGGAATAGTGTGGCCAGCAGGAGCAGGGAAGTCATTGTGCCTTGTACACAGCACTGGTTAGGCCACACCTTGAGTCCTGTGTCCAGTTCTGGGCTTCTCAGTTTAGGAAAGATGTTGAGATGCTGGAACTCAAGGGCAACAAAGCTTGTGAGGGGTTTGGAATACAAACCCTATGAGGAGAGACTGAGGAAGCTGGGGTTGCTCAGAGGAGACCTTGCTCTCTCCAACTCCCTGAAGGGAGGTTGTAGCCAGGTGGGAGTTGGTCTCTAATCTCCCAGGCAATCAGCACCTGAACAAGAGGACACAGTCTCCAGCTGTGGCAGGGAAGGTTTAGGCTGGATGTTAGGAAGAAGTTCTTCCCTGAAAGAGAGATTGGCCACTGGGATGTGCTGCCCAGGGAGGTGGTGGAGTCCCCATCACTGGAGGTGTTTAAGAAGAGACTGGATGAGGCACTTGGTGCCATGGTTGATTTGATTGGATGGTGTTGGGTGATAGGTTGGACTTGATGATCTCAAAGATCTTTTCCAACCTGGTTAATTCTATTCTATTCTAGTCTAGTCTAGTCCAGTCTAGTCTATTCTTTGTACGGGTTGAGGGCAGCCCCATTATGATCACTGGGGGACAACCCACTCATGGGTTCTACCAGCTCTTGTCTTGGTCACCCATTCAACAGTCATGGCAGTCTGGGGCAGTCCTCGCAGACTGGAAAAAGGGAAACATTGCCCCCATTTTCAAAAAGGGTAAGAAGGAGGAACCAGGGAACTCCAGGCCAGTCAGTCTCACCTCTGCCCGGAAAGATCATGGAGCAGATCCTCCTGGAGGCACTACTCACTCAAAAAAGAATAGTGAAGAGGTGATTGGGAACAGTCAGCATGGCTTCACCAAGGGCAAATCCTGCCTGACCAACCTGGTGGCCTTGTATGAGCAGGTGACAAAATTAATAGCTGAGGGGCGACCAACTGCTGTCATTTACCTGGGCCTGAGCAAAGCCTTCAACACTGTCCCACACCACATCCTGGTCTCCAGGCTGGTGACACATGGGTGTGATGGGTGACCACAAGATGGATAAGGAACTGGCTTGATGGCTGCACCCAAAGAGTGGCTGACAATGGCTCCATGTCCCAGTGGAGGCCAGGGACAAGCAGAGTCCCTCACGGATCAGTCCTGGCACCAGGCTTGTTCAACATCTCTGTGGGTGCCATGGACAGTGGCACTGAGTGCACCCTCAGCAAGTTTGCTGATGACACCAAGCTGTGTGGTGCAGCAGACAGCTGGAGGGAAGGGAGGCCATCCAGAGGGAGCTGGACAGGCTGGAGAGGTGGGCACAAGCCAACCTCATGAGGTTCAACAAGACCAAGGGCAGGGTCCTGCATCTGGTTGGAGGCAATCCCAGGTACAAATCCAGGCTGGGCAGGGACTGGCTGGAAAGCAGCCCTAAGGAGAGAGCCTTTGGGGTGCTGGTGGACAAGAAGCTCACCAGGAGCTCTCAGTGTGCACTTGCAGCCCAGAAAGCCAACCAGAGCCTGGGCTGCAGCAGGAGAAGTGTGGCCAGCAGGGCAAGGGAGGTGATTCTCCCCCTCTGCTCAGCTCTGGGGAGACCCCACCTGGAGTACTGCCTCCAGTTCTGGACCCCTATTGCAAGAGGGATCTGGAGGTGCTGGAAGGTGTCCAGAGAAGGGCCACAAGGATGATCAGAGGGCTGGAGCACCTCTCCTGTGAGGACAGACTGAATGAGTTGGGGCTGTTCTGTCTGGGGAAACGAAGGCTCTGAGGTGACCTCATTGTGGCCTTCCAGTAGCTGCAGGGGGCTACAAGAAGGCTGGGGAGGGACTGCTCAGGATCTCAGGGAGTGATAGGACTAGGGGGAATGCAATGAAGCTGGAGGTGGGGAGATTCAGGCTGGAGGGGAGGAGGAAGTTCTTCCCCATGAGAGTGGTGAAGCCCTGGAATGGGTTGTCCAGGGAGGTGGTTGGGGCCCTGTCCCTGGAGGTGTTTAAGCCCAGGCTGGATGAGGCTCTGGGCAGCCTGATCTAGTGTGGGGTGTCCCTGCCCATGGCAGGGGGGTTGGAACTAGATGATCCTTGTGGACCCTTCCAACCCTGACTGATTCTATAATACTATTTGTTGGAGGTCCCCTGCAGGGTCCTGACTTCAGCAGCCCATCACAGACTGAGATCTTCAGGTGTGGTATGGTCTGGGCCAGCTCTGCCATTGCCATCATCAGCTGAGTAACTCCCATGGGCTTGCACAGAGCCCCCGGTCATGAGGGAGGGTACCTCATTGACTGGGACAAGTGCTGTTTAAAATCCTCCTCAGTGATATGGACAGTGGGATCAAGTGTGCCCTCAGCAGATGACACCAAGCAGAGTGGTGCAGCCAATACACCAGAAGGACAGGGCATCATCCAGAGGGAGCTGCACAGGCTGGAGGAGTGGGCCCATGTGAACCTCCTGAAGTTCAGCAAGGCCAAGTGCAAGGGCCTGCATCTGGGTCAAGACAGTGCCAATTACCAATCCAGGCTGGGAGAGGATGTGATAGAGAGCAGTCCTTCTGGAAAAGCACCTGGGGGTACTGGTCAACTGCATCCTGGCCTGCATCAAAAGAAGTGTGGCCAGCGCATCAAGAGAGGTGATTCTGCCACTCTGTTCTGCTGTACTCTGCTGACACCTCCCCTGCAGCACAGTTTCCAGCTCTGGGGCTCTGCACTAAGAAGAAGATGCTCCTGCCAGAGTGGGTCCTGAGGAGGTCACCAAGATGATCAGAGGGCCGGAGCACCTCTCCTATTGAAGACAGGCTGAGGGAATTGGGATTGTTCAGCCTGAAGAAGGGAAGGCTCTGGGGAGCCCTGATAGCAGCCTTCCCGTAGCTGATGCCCTGGGGCCTACATCCCTGGGCAGGGATGCTTTGCAAGGGCTTGTAGCCACAGGGAGAGGGGCAATGGCTTTAAAGTAGAGAAGGCTAGCTTCAGACTGGGCAATAGGAAGAAGTTCTTTGCTTTGAGGTAGTGGTGGTGGTGGTGGAACACGAGGGGCAGAGGTTGCCCAAGAGAGGCTGTTGGAGGGTCCACCCAGCGAGGTCAGGGGCTCAATGGGGCCTGATCAGCCTGATCTAGTTGGGGATGTCCCTGCTTAGGGCAGGGTGGGGAGTCGGAAGAGATGACCTGTAGAGGTCCCTTCCAACCCCTTGCAGTTTATGACCTGAGCCAGCTCTGCCAGTGTCACCAGGCAGTTACCGTGGGCTTCACCAGGCAGGTCCCGTGGGCTTCACCAGACAGGTCCCGTGGGCTTCACCAGACAGCTTGGTGTGCGTGGGGCACGGAATGGAGCAGGCAGAGAGAAGAATTGTGGGGAAAATAAATGAACTTTATTTCAGCTCAGACAGTGTCCAGGCCAGGGCCAGGCAGCGCTGGCAGTAGCACATGCTGAGGGCAGCTTCTGGGAGCCCTGGGAGCCAGGGGCAGATCCAGTTTTAGACCATGAGGTGCTGAGGGCTACATCTTGTCACTGTTCTTGTCCTCCTGTGCAGCGCTTGCCTCATTCTTCCTCTCCTACAGTCACCTCAGCACCGCATCCTTCTTGCTGCTGCTCTCCTCTCTGCATGTCTTCTCTGTCTGCCCCAGGTTGTGTCACTTGATTGTCAGTGCCCAGGGCACGCTCCAGACCCCCAGCCTTCCCTTGGGGCTCAGTGTCCCCCACCATGAACACCGACTGCCTCTGGATGCTGAGGGAACGTTCAGAGGGCCAGGTGGAGACATCTCTGGGGACATCTTGTGAGCTTGCAAGCAGCTGTTAGTCACCAATCTGTGCCTTCATGCAGGACAAAGCACAGCATGCACACCTCAGAGACCCCACCGTGCTCCTCAGGACGGAGGGCCGTAGCTGCTTAGCTGGGCCCGGCTGGGCCATGCCAGTGTCTGCTGGAGGCATGGCAGCACATGAAGGAGATACCTCAGCCAATAAGGAGTCAGTGTGCTGAGGGGGCTGCCGCTGGTGCTGTTTCTTCTGGTGCATCATTGATCTTTTGGTTGAGGTCTTGCCGGGTGATGACCACAGCCTGGCCTATGATGTCCGCTGCAAGTGGTGGACTTGAGCCCCGGAAAATGTCCTGGCTGGCTGTGGGGCTGCATGGGGAAGGGTCTTGGCACTTCCTCCTCCTCCTCCACTGTGCCGACCTGCTCAGCAAGCACAGGTGGCTCACAAGTGTCTTTTATTTTGCTCTGCTGCAGCAAGAGCAGGAGGAGCCGCATGTCTGCTCAGCCAAGGGGCACTGGGACTCAGAGTCCTGTAGGGCTGCTACCAGGGCTTTGGCAGCCCAAGGCTCATGCTGATTGGGGCCAGGGCTTGCTCCTTCTGGCTTTTCGTGGTCACAGCCACAGCCAACAAGCTCATCATGCTGCTCACAAGGAACTGGTCAGTTTGAAGCAAAATGTCTCAGCTGCCTGTGGGCCTGAGTGGAGCAACTACAGCCCTATGACTTATGAACAGCTCATTCTCTGTTAGAAACTACTCCAAGCCTATTGTAAGTACTCTACTCCAATCACAAAGCTTTCCCTTCATTTACAACTATCAGTTCTACTCTTTTATTATTATCAATTGCTATAATCCTTATCAATCTTACTTCAATTCCTGTCACTATGGTCTGTTCTCATTATCTATGCTCATTACCTAAGTGATCATCCTATGTCACACCATACTAACCTAGAGTATTCTATTACTTATGTGCTAGTGCTTATCCTATCATTGTTCTTTTCTGTTTATCTGCTATTACTTATTCTCCACTAGTATAAAGACATCATACTTATATTATCTGTTCTTATTGCCTGTGCTCATTAATTAGATCCTCCTATCTTACACCATTCTAACCTATAGTATTCTATTACTTAGTATTCTATTAATTAATTACTCATTATTTTTCCCGCTCTTGCAACCTGCCCTGCCCTTGCAGTTCTCCAGCTGCCACCTCTGGGTCTGGCATGCTGGATCCAGAGCTGGACGCCTCCTGGAGGAGGGCAGCAGGGCCCTGATCCTGATTGAGCACTTGGACCAAGGGGTTGAGGCATTTGTAGACCATGGTGTCTTCAGCAGGCACCGTGCTGCTCTTCTCTTCTCCTCTTGTGTGGCTCCTGCCTGATTGTTGCCGGAGCCTTCCAGTCCCTCCAGCACCACCTCTTCCTTGCTGGTGGTGTCCTCTTTGCATGTCTCCTCTCTTTGCCCCAGGCTGTCATATCTCACTGTCAGAATAGGTCCCAGTGGCTTCTGTGCTGGCAGTACCATATCCTGCGAGCAGCAGAATGCCCAGGGCACTGTCCGTGCCCCCAGCTTCCCTTGGTGCCGTGTCCCTCACAACGACACAGCCTCTGGATGCTGAGGGCTCAGGGCCAGGTGGTGCCAGCACATCATGCTGCTCACAAAGGATTTGTCTGTTGCAAGCTAAGTGTCCTGGCTGGGTGTGGGGCTGGGTGGGGCAGGAGCCTGGCTCTCAAGAAGCTCTTCATGAGCTCTGTCCACGGTGATGCCAATGGCAGAGGGTCTGCGAGTCCCCCTGGTACGGGACACCTGCTCTGCAGCTCCCCAGCTGCCACCTCTGGCTCTGGCATGCTGGATGGAGAAGTGGGCTTCTGTGGGACTGCGGCCGTTTAGGCTGGGTGTCTCCGACGAGAAGCCACAGAGGCGATGGCATCGCTGTGGCCACTTCCCCCCTCCGCGCGGCGCGGGACGCGGCGGTTGCAGGCAGAGCAGAGCCGCTCGGTCCCGCGGCGCTGCCAGCCGCGGCGGGGGAGACGAGCCGTGGTTCGATGCGCAGGGGTGGCGGTGGCGTTAGCCACCAGTGCCCTGGTGCTCGGGACTGCGGTTCAAAGAGAGAGCGCCGAGCCCCTGGCTCCGCCTCCCTGCCCGGCGGATCGCGGAACGCGGAGGCGCTTGGCGCAGCCGCTCGCTCTGCCGGGGCAGGGCCGGTGCGGTGCCGGGCCGGTGCGGTGCCGGGCCGGTGCGGTGCCGGGCCGGTGCGGTGCCGGGCCGGTGCGGTGCCGGGCCGGTGCGGTGCCGGGCCGGTGCGGTGCCGGGCCGGTGCGGTGCCGGGCCGGTGCGGTGCCGGGCCGGTGCGGTGCCGGGCCGGTGCGGTGCCGGGCGCGGCCATGCCTCCGTACGTTAGCTCAGCCGGGGGTAGGCAGCGCGCCTGGTGCGCAGCGCTTGTGGGCTCTGGCAGCCCGCGCTGGCCGCGCTCCGGGCAGCTGGAGGAACAACGCAGTTGTTTTCTGGCACTGGACGAAACCCATCCAGGGGTTGGGCTGATCCTGTTGTAGACCATGAAGTCCACGGCCTGCGTTTTGTTGCTGTGTGCGTTTTGCTGCGCTCTCCACCGTGCCCCATCAAGAAGAGCTCCTGCAACAGGGCTCCCCTGGCACCGTCCCTCCAGCACCACCTCTTCCTTGCTGGTGGTGTCCTCTTTGCATGTCTCCTCCTGTGGCCCCAGGCCCTCATACTTCACCATCAGGATAGGTCCCAGTGGCTTCTGGGCAAGGCCCTGGTGGAGCTGGCTGTGCTGCAGGCCATGGTGCTGCCGCTGCAGGGTGACTCTTGTCCTGAGCGGGGACAGTCTGCGTCCACTGCGGGCAGCGCTGCTTCTCTTTGGCTCCTCCCCAGGCCTGGGCTTGGGCTGGATGGAGAGGAGAGTCCGACGCCTGACAGCAGGCTGCTCCTCCTCCTGCAGCTGCTGCCCGGTGCCGCTGACCAGGCGGCAGCGGACTCGCAGCACCGGTGCTACAGGCTCCAGCCATGCCGCTCGGCCCTGCCGCTGCTGCCCCGAGGCCACGTCCCTGCCTGGGGAGGACACTGCCGCAGCAGCACCGGCGCTGCCCCGACGAGTGCTGAGCGCAGGTGCGGACACGCTGCCCGGCACCTCCCGTTCCACAGCCCGGCTGGCCGCTCTCACCGCTGCACCAGTGGCTCTGTCAAGGCCGTGTGGGGCCAGCCTCCTGCTGCTGCTCTTCTCCTCAGGCGCCTTGCCACTGCTTGTGCTGCTGGTGATCATTTCCACACTGGTTCTGCTCCCACCAGAGCTGGAAGGCGGCGTGATGGGAGGCAGGCGAACGGTGCCAGCACCTTGCAATGCTGGAGCTGTGCTTGGAACCGAGGGGTTTGGCTTCCTGTTGAGGGCAGGCAGCAAGCTTGTGTCACTGCTGATGCTGTGCCAGCTGCTGCTGATTCCATTGTCCATATCGTCCGGGTTTGACTATATCTCTGCATGAATAGATGAGGAGAGTGGCTGCGTGTCATGAAGGTGGTTGGTGGCCCTTGCCCTGTAGCTTCCATTGCCCCAGCTGGAAGAGCTCCTGCAACAGGGCTCTCTCCCTGACATCCCCCCCTAGCCAAGCTAGAGTGCAGGGCCAGCTGTGCCCACCCCCATTACCCCTTCTCCATTTGCTGCCTGCCTCTCTGGTCCCTCAGGCTGCCTTACCTGCTGTGTCAGTGTGAGCACACCGTGAGCTCAGTGAGCTCCAAGACCTCCAAAAGAAGGACAGTACTGGCAGGTTGTCCTCTCGGCTGGACAAGTCCTGGCTCTGCCTGCCCTGCACTGAGCTTTCCTCAGGTGCTGTCTGCAGTTGTCTGTGGCACATCTGTGTGACGAGGTGTGGTCCTGGTTGAGCTGTTGGACCAAGGGCATCTTGATCCATTTGTGGATCAGGATGTATCTTTGTTTTTAGTCTGCATTGTGTTGCTCTTGTCCTCACGTCTGGCTTCTGCCTGGACTGTTGCTGGAGTCTTCCAGTCTATCCAGTACCACTTCTTCCTTGCTCTTGCTGTCTCCTCTTTGCTTGTCTCTCTCCAGCCTCTGTCTGCCCCAGGCTGTGGTACCTCACAGTCAGGATAGGTCCCAGTGGCTTCTGGGCGAGCTGGCGGTGGAGTTGGCTGTGCTCCAGGCCACTGTGCTGCCACTGCAGGGAGAATGTTGTCCTGAGCAGGGACAGTCTGTGTCTGCCGCAGGCAGTGCTGCTTCTTTTGGCTCCTCCCCAGGCCTGGGCTTGGGCTGGAGGGAGAGGAGAGTCCAACACATCACAGCAGGCTGCTCCCCCTGCACCTGCTCCCCTGCTCTGCTGACCAGGCAGCAGCGGACGCGCAGCACCGGTGCCTCAGGCTCTCAGTCATCAATCTCTGCCTTGAGGCAGGACAAAGCGCGGAATGCACGGCGCAGAGCCCTCACAGTCCTCCTGAAGAGGGAGGGCCGGCGCTGCTTAGCTGGGCCCAGCTGGGCCATGCCAGTGTCTGCTGGAGGCATGGCAGCACAGGAAGGAGCCACCTCAGCCACCTCAGCCAGTAAGGACTCGGTGTGCTGAGGGGCTGCTGCTGGGGCTTCTGCTGCTTCGTCCTCACTGTTTTGCTCAGGGTCTTCCTCGCTGATGACCACAGCCTGGCCTCTGATCTCCTCCCCAATGGCTTGATTGGAGGCCAGGAAAATGACCTGGCTGGCTGTGGGGCTGCATGGGGAAGGATCTTGGCACTCCTCCTCCTCCTCCACCACTGTGCCGACCTGCTCACCATGCACAGGAGACATACAAGCATCTTTGTCTTGCTCTTCTGCAGCAAGAGCAGGAGGAGCTGCATGTGTCTCCTCAGCCAAGGGGCACTGGGACTCAGAGTCCTGTAGGGCTGCCACCAGGGCTTGTTCTTCCTGGTTTTCCGTGACCATGAGCACAGCCAAAACGCTCAGCATGCTTCTCAAAACAAAACTCTCTCCTTCAAGCAAAATGTCCTGACTGGCTGTGGGGCTGACTGGGGCAGGAGCCTGCCTCTCAAGAGCATCTTCATGACCTCTGTCCATGGGCAATGTCAACGGCAGGGCCTCTCTCAGCTCCACTGGTGCAGGAGACCTGCTCTGCCCTTGCAGTTCTCCAGCTGCCACCTCTGGGTCTGGCATGCTGGATCCAGAGCTGGGCTCCTCCTGGAGAACAGTAGCAGGGCCCTGATCCTGGTTGACCTCTTGGAACAAGGGGTTGATCCATCTGTAGACCACAGTGTCTTCAGCAGGCACCGTGTCGCTCTTGTCCTCTTGCATGGCTCCTGCCTGATTGTTGCCGGAGCCTTCCAGTCCCTCCAGCACCACCTCTTCCTTGCTGGTGGTGTCCTCTTTGCAGGTCTCCTCCTGTGGCCCCAGGCCCTCATACTTCACCATCAGGATAGGTCCCAGTGGCTTCTGGGCAAGGCCCTGGTGGAGCTGGCTGTGCTGCAGGCCATGGTGCTGCCGCTGCAGGGTGACTCTTGTCCTGAGCGGGGACAGTCTGCGTCCACTGCGGGCAGCGCTGCTTCTCTTTGGCTCCTCCCCAGGCCTGGGCTTGGGCTGGATGGAGAGGAGAGTCCGACGCCTGACAGCAGGCTGCTCCTCCTCCTGCAGCTGCTGCCCGGTGCCGCTGACCAGGCGGCAGCGGACTCGCAGCACCGGTGCTACAGGCTCCAGCCATGCCGCTCGGCCCTGCCGCTGCTGCCCCGAGGCCACGTCCCTGCCTGGGGAGGACACTGCCGCAGCAGCACCGGCGCTGCCCCGAGGAGTGCTGAGCGCAGGTGCGGACACGCTGCCCGGCACCTCCCGTTCCACACCCCGGCTGGCCGCTCTCACCGCTGCACCAGTGGCTCTGTCATGGCCGTGTGGGGCCAGCCTCCTGCTGCTGCTCCCCTCCTCCGGCGTCTTCCCATCGCTTGCGCTGCCGGAGCACGTTTCCAGCCTGGTTCTGCTCCCGGCAGAGCTGGGAGTGGGAGCGATAGGAGGCAGGCGAACGGTGCCAGCACCTGGCAATGCGGGAGGTGCGGGCGGCTCCCGGGGGCTTGGCTTCCTGGTGAGCTCAGGCAGGAAGCTTTTGGCATTGCTAATGCTGAACCAGCTCAGCCTGCTGCTTCCAGACAGGATTGACCATGTCGCCTTGGTGTCACTGTCACTCTGCAAGAGAAGACGAGGGGATTGGCTGCATGTCGTGACTGTTGTGGGCCCTTGCCCTGTAGGTCCCTTGCACCAGCTGGAAGAGCTCCTGCAACAGGGCTCTCTCCCTGACACCTCCCCCGACCCCCCTCAGCCCTCCCTGGGCCCCGGCTCCAGTTCTGCCCCCGCACCCCCAGGAGCAGCTGTGCCCACCCCCATATCCTCTCTTTTCCCGACCACCTCTCTGCCTGTCTGGTTCCTCAGGCTGCCTTACCTGCTGTGTGTGACTCCGAGCACCCAGTGAGCTCAGTGAGCTCCAAGAGCAGGAAAGCCGTGGTGCCTTGCCCTCATGGCTGCACAAGTCCTGGCTCTGGCTGCCCTGCACTGAGCTTTCCTCAGGTGCTATTTGCACCTGTCTGTGGCACTCCTGTGAGGAAGAGGAGGAGGAGGAGGAGCTGGCACGGGATGGAGGCCGCTGCCTTGACCCAGTGGCCCTGTCCCTGCTCTGTTCTGTTCCTCCTGTCTCCTCTCTCATCTGGTTGTGCCTCTGCTGACGCCGGCTCAGCATCCCATTGCAGGGCTGGGAGCTGGAGCTTGCTTTCTTCTCCAAAGGCATCTTCAGCCTCTTGTACTTCCACCCTTCTCCAAGCACCCAGGATCTGCTGCCTCTTGAGAGAGGTGGCTCCTCTGGGAGTGCCACCCCAGGCAGCCAGCGCTCCTTAAATACCTTCCGGGCACTGGGTGGCTACAGCCTGGCCACACTCAGCATTAGGACGTCACAAAGGCCTGGCCACACTCATCACAACAACATCACAACAGCCTCTTCAGCTGCCAAGAACACCCCATCACCATGGGCACCGTGTCGCCGTGGGGATTGCCATGGAGGTGCCCACACCCATGGCCTGGCCTTTCCCTGCTGGGGACAGTTCAGCTCTTCCTCTGCCCTTCTCCAGCCCTGCTCCTCAAAAGAGCCCAAGCTGAAGGGCTTCACCTAGGCACCTGGTGCCAGCTCTGTCACACCTGCCTGCCTTCACTCCAGCTGACCTGTGCATGGTTACTGGCATTGCCAGCTTGGTCAGGGAGTAGTTGGGGAGGCTTCATCCCCCATCTCCCTTCTGTGCTTTAGGCAGGAGCTGACCCAGAACATCCCCCTCAGCTGTGGTGGGGATGGACATTTGTGCCTCCTGGCAGCCACAGGTCCCAGCCAATCACCTGCAGGGACTCCCTGCCATGGCTAAACCGCATCTGTGGTGAGTGCAAAGTAGTTACTGGTCCCACCACAGGTCGGTCCTGAGGTTCCTCTGCTGGACAAGGCCTGCACATGGTCCTGCAGAGGCCTCAGGTTGGTGCATGCTGTCACTCCCTGGGATAGGGATGCTGGCATCAGGTGCTGGGCAGCTGCTCTTCTGGAAAGTGGCAGCTGCCTGCTGGCCCCTTCGGAGAAGGAGCCTGTGTGTTCTTGTGGGGAATGGGATTTAATTGGGGAAATGCTGGAACACAGCTGGGGGAGACTTAATTTCATGTGACCCAGTGTGCTGGGTGCTGGATTCATGCTGAGCTCAGGGCCATGGCCAGCGCTGAGCAGCTGAGTTTGCTCTGTGGGAGCATAGAGAACGTTGGGAAATTCTGCTGGGGGTTTGCATTCCAGTTCCTGACTTTTTGTCTAATCTCTCCTTTTTGGTGATTTCACTGCTCTTTGCCCATGGAAATAAAGCTTTCTGGAGGAGGTAGGTGTTCTTTTTCTGCCAACAGAAGTCTTTCTCTTCCATTCATGGTCCAGCAGTGGAGACTGCTGATGTAAACTCAAAGGAGATGCACACAATGCCCTGTAAGCATGTCTTTGACTGACTGGCAGATGTTGTGAGTCCTACCTTCCTTAATCAGGGAGAAGATTGCAGAGTCAGAGAACAAAGATGAACTGAGCTGTGTTTAAACCTAGAGGAGATAAAACCAAAGCAAAAGCTTTGGCCACAGCAACTCCATGCTGTGCTACAGCCTGGGGATGGAGTGGCTGGTCAGCAGTCAAACAGAAAGGGACCTGGGGATACTGATTGGCAGCTGGCTGAATATGAGCCAGCAGGATGCCCAGGCTCGAAGTAGGGAGAAAAATCCACCAGCAAACACATCAAAAGAACCCCAAAAATCCATTTACTGAAAGCCAGTGAATAGATATTTACAGAAAGCCTAATAATGCAGTGAGAGATCTTCATCCTGAGGCTAAGAGCTGGAGATCCAAGTGCCCACATTTACATCCCCCAAGAGGGGCAGGCCTGCTGTGTGAACAAGCTGCTGAAACGGAGCCATGAGAGTTGCTGTTGGTTCTGTGTCACTAATTATCTAATGTGCTGTGCAGCTTTTGCAGACCTTCCTCACTTTGGAGGTTTAAAAGCAGTTAATGGAGCTTGGGCAGGCTTTTGTGAGCTGAACAGACATTATTATCCCTTTATTAGTGAGGCAGGAAGGTTTGGGATTGTCACCTAATGAGCTGATTACCAGAACCAACAGTGACTCACCCACGCACTGCTAATGTTGTACAAACTGACCCTAAGAGCCCCTGCGGTGCCCAGTGCCTGCCTGGAACACGAACGTGATGGTCCCACGAGGCTTGAGAGAAGAAAGGGGGAAAAGAGAAGAGAGACAGAAGGCAATGATCATCTTCTGCTTCACTTGCAAGCCAAAAATGAGAAGCACTGCAGGTACCAGATTGGACTGGACAAAGAGCTAATTGTAGCTGGAGAGAGAAGCGCAGGTCACTGTCTCAGCCTTCATCTGACAAATGAATGATGACATCTGAACTGCTTCCCTCTCGCCGCGGCTCAGCTGCTTGCCCCCAGCGTTCCCTGAAGGCAGGACCAGGCTGCCTGTCTCTGCAGGCACGTCCCGGACAGCTCCAGCAGCGCTAGCTCCCCGGGCGCCTCGCTGTCCCGCGGGGAACGCAAAGCTGCTGCCACACCACCGCTGCGCCGGCTGCAGGGCTGCCACCAGCGCCAGCTCCATCGGCCCCCAAGCCCCGCAGAGCACAGGAGCCGGCCCGGGCCCGCTGCGCGCCTGCAGCCTGCCGCTCGCTCGCTAGATGGCGCCGGCGGCCTCGGCGCAAGCTGGAGCTGCACGGCCCGGCCGGATCGCGGCTGTGCCAGCCCGGCTGTGCCTGGCCGTGCCTGGCTGTGCTGGGCTATGCCTGGCTGTGCCTGGCTGTGCCTGGTTGTGCCTGGCTGCGCCTGGCTGTGCTGGGCTATGCCTGGCTGTGCCTGGTTGTGCCTGGCTGCGCCTGGCTGTGCCAGCCCGGCTGTGCCTGGCTGTGCCTGGCCATGCCTGGCCGTGCCTGGCTGTGCCTGGCTGTGCCAGCCCAGCTGTACCTGGCTGTGCCGGGCTGTGCCTGGCTGTGACTGGCCGTGCCTAGCTGTGCCCGGCTGTGACCGGCTGTTAGTGGCTGTGCCTGGCCGTGCCTGGCCGTGCCCGGCTGTGACTGGCTGTACCCAGCTGTTAGTGGCTGTGCCTGGTTGTGCCCGGCCGTGCCCGGCTGTGACTGGCTGTGCCTGGCTGTGCCCGGCTGTTAGTGGCTGTGCCTGGCCGTGCCCGGCCGTGACTGGCTGTGCCTGGCCGTACCCAGCCCTGCCTGGCCGTGCCTGGTTGTGCCAGCCTGACTGTGCCTGGCTGGGCCTGGCTGTGCCAGTCCAGCTGTGTCTGACTGTGTCCAGCTGTGCCTCTGCCAGCCCCATTTTTCCTGGCCGTACTTGGCCGTGCCAATGTGGCTCTGCCTGGCTGCGCCCAGCTGTGCTGGCTGTGATTCTCCCCCTCTGCTCCACTCTGCTGAGACCACAGCTGGAGCTCTGGGGCCAGTTCTGGAGCCTCTGTGCCAGGCAGGATCTGGAGGTGCTGGAAGGTGTCCAGAGAAGGGCCACGAGGAGGAGCAGAGGGCTGGAGCTGCTCTGCTGTGAGGACAGACTGAGAGAGTTGGGCTTGTGCAGGCTGGAGAGGAGAAGGCTCCCAGGAGACCTTCTTGTGGCCTTCCAGGATCTGAAGGGGGCTCCAAGAAAGCTGGGGAGGGACTTTTGAGGGTGTCAGGGAGTGATAGGATTAGTTGGGGGGGGGGGGGATGGAGCAAAAGTAGAAGTGGGGAGATTGAGATTGGCTGTGAGGAAGAAGTTGTTCCCCATGAGGGTGGTGAGAGCCTGGCACAGGTTGCCCAGGGAGGTGGTGGCAGCCTCCTGGCTGGAGGTGTTTGCAGCCAGGCTGGATGTGGCTGTGAGCAACCTGCTGGAGTGTGAGGTGTCCCTGGCCATGGCAGGGGTTTGGGACTGGCTGAGCTTTGAGGTCCCTTCCAACCCTGAGAACTGATTCTATGATTCTGTGATTGTTGAAACTGTTGCCACAGAAGTTGTTTTCTTCCTCTTAAGACACAGTGCAGTTGCTGTACAGATATGAGGGCTCCATGATGACTGAGTCCAGTGCAGCACCTGGATTCAGTCTGGGTGCTTTGCCCAATCATGAAGCTTTCAGATACCTTCCTGAGAGCACACTGGGCTAAAGCAGGACACCACTGGTACCTTCTACAGGCTGCAATAAGCAGGTTGTAGAGCAGAAATGAAACAAGTGCCAGTGTGACTGGGGGCAGTAGCAAGAAGATTAATTTGTGCAAGATTCATCCTGGAATCTGTTGTTTTGACAGTGTCCTGGGCTGAGTTAGGACAGGACTGATCCTGCTCACTGCTGCCCCATCCCAGCTCAGCCCCAGCTCAGCAGCTGCACTCTCTGCAGCTCTGCAGTTCAGTGGCTGCTGCCAGCACTCACAATGCTCCATGGCTCTGGGCCAAGGGCTGGGGTGCAGACCAAGGGCACTGCAGCATCCTGTGGGGATGCAGGGGAAAAGGCTGCAGCTGTGGGGAGCAGGGGAGGGTGCAGGTGACCCTCAGCTGAGCCTTGAGGGATTCCAGCCCATGGACATCATGCTTGGTGTGAAGGTGAGAGGTCACCAGGGACTAGCTTCTCCTTCAAGGACCAGTGTCCATGGAGGACTCTGTCCCTTCTGTCTTTGATCCTGCTCCATGAGTTCCTGAACTCCAGAATCCTGTCCCTGAATCTGCTTCCTGACTGCTGCTGCATCCAGTCTGGGCCCTCTGCCCAGGAGTGCTGCATCAGTGCTGGCAGTGCTGACTGACTGCCAGCAGTTTTTCTCTCTTGGTGTCTATTTGAGTTGATTGCTACTGTCTCTTTCCCAACCCATGGCTGAACATGATGGCCATGGTGAGCTGAGGGTCACCTGCACTGCCTGCTCCTCTACACTGCCTTCAACAAACCAATTTCACAGAGCAAACAGCTGTCAGAAATTTCCCATTTGTGCTCATTTATGTCAAAACTACCTTTGCACTGTCACAGCTAGACAGAAGAAACTCTAGTGGTGGAGGGAGGGTATTTGTGTGGGTTGATATAAATCCATGAATTTCTCTTGGTGCAGAGAGGAGGCTCTGCTCTGGGTAGGAAAATGCCAAGCTGGCCTGAGCTTTCATCAAGTCAGCAGCTGGCTTCTGTCAGGCTAGATGTTGGTGTGAGCATCTTTCTCTTGGGTACACAGAGGTGCTTCCAGGGCACTCATACTGGTTGAAGTATCCCTCAGGGTTTGTCTCCTCCTCCTCATGCAGAAATAAACAACACTTCCAGCTCCCACTAGAGACAGGGCCAGGAGGACGAGCAGCCAGATGGTGCCAGTGGAAAGTCCTTGCTCCATCTTCCCTTCTGTAAGGGGATGAAAGAGAATCAACAGCTTGGATACTTCAGAATATATCACACAATGTTAGGGGCTGGAAAGGACCTCCAGAGATCATCCCAGTGCAACCTCCTGCCAGAGCAGGAGCATCCAGGGCAGCTCACACAGAACACATCCAGGTGGGGTTGGAAAGGCTCCAGAGCAGGAGACTCCACAACCTCTCTGGGCAGCCTGCTCCAGGCCTCCAGCACCCTCACAGGGACAAAGATTTCCCTCCTGTTCCCATGGCACCTTCTCTGCTCCAGCTTGCCCCCAGTGCCCCTTGTGCTGTCCTTGGCCAGCCCTGAGCAGAGCCTGGCTCCAGTCCTGCACATCTTTATCCCCAGCAATGAGGGCAGCCCTCAGGCTCCTCTGCTCCAAGCTCCAAGCCCCAGCTCCCTCAGCCTGGCCTCCCAGGGAGATCTTCCACTGCCTGCAGCAGCTCTGTGCCTCTGTGCTGGACTCTCTCAAGCAGTTCCCTGAGGTCCTTCTTGAGCTGAGGGGCCCAGAACTGGACACAATATTCCAGATGTGGCCTCAGCAGGGCAGAGCAGAGGGGGAGGAGAACCTCTCTCAGCCTACTAACCAGAACCATTCTACTGCACCCCAGGATGCCCTTGGCCTTCTTGACCACCAGAGCACATTGCTGGCTCATGGTCAACCTTCCATCCACCAGGACCCCCAGGTCCTTTTTCCCTTCACTGCTCTGCAGGAGGTCAGTCCCCATCCTCTCCTGCTCCATGGGGTTGTTCTTTCCCAGGTGCCAGACTCTCCCCTTGCCCTTGTTGGATTCCATTCCATTTCCCCCTGCCCAGCTCTCAGCCTGTCCAGGCCTGGCTGGATGGCAGCACAGCCTGAGGAGGTGTCACCACTGCTCCCAGCTTGGTGTCATCAGCACACTGGCTGACAGTGCTCTCTGTGCCTTCAGCCATGAAGTGGTGAGTGGGATTTCTTCAAGCAGAAGGCAGCCAAAGGCAGTGTAGGTGTTCACTCCAGCAAGTAGTTTGATTTGTTTTTTCTTTGGGTTTTTGGCTTTTTTTTGTGGCTAACAAAATGTAAGCAAATCTGATCAGCCCCCAGGTTACTTCAGAATGAGCTCTGCTTTGGTGTCCAGGTAGAGATGAACTTCCTGGGCTTTTAAAACACCCTCAGAATGAATACCTCTAACCTATGGGATGATGTCCTTGTCGTATTTGAGCATCTCCTTGGAAGGAACTCTGCTTACCTGGATTTTCAGGAGACATCTGTCTGCTCACAGGAGCTTTTGGAAGGAAAAGAAAAGAAGGTTTATTCTGAATGCTTACAAAAGTAGTGAAGCATTTAGGACTTCCTGAACCCTGGTGCTCTGACAGCTCCCCCTAAACACACTTGCTGGTGAGAATTGCTGAGTGTGTGTAAACCTCTAGTAGGGATCCTACAGGAAGGCTGGAGAGGGACTTTTCATAGAAGCACAGACTGCTCTGGGTTGGAAGGGAGCTCCAAAGCTCATCCACTCCAACCCCTCTGCACTCAGCAGGGACATCCTCCACCAGATCAGGTTGCCCAGAGGACTGTCCAGCCTCACATGGAATCTCTCCAGCCATGGAGCCTCAACCACCTCCCTGGGCAACCTGTGCCAGTGTTCCAGCACCCTCCTGGTGCAGAACTTGTTCCTCACATCCAATCTCAATCTGCTCTGCTCTAGTTTGAAGCCATTGCCCCTGCTCCTGTCCCTGCAGGCCTTTGCAAACAGTCCCTCTGCAGCCTTCTTGTAGCTTCTTCAGGTACTGGAATGCTGTTATTAGGTCTCCCTGGAGCCTTCTCTTCTCCAGGCTGCACACCCCCAGCTCCCTCAGCCTGTCCTTGCAGCAGAGCTGCTCCAACCCCCTGATAATTTTCTTGGTCTCCTATGGACCTGTCCATCAGATCCAGGTCCTTCCTGTGCTGAGAGCTCCAGAGCTGGCCCCAGCTCTGTAGGTGAGGTCTCACAGAGCAGAGCAGAGGGGCAGGATCCCCTCTCTCCATCTCAGGCCACACTGCTTTGGATGCAGCCCAGGAGTGGTTCACAAGGGTGTCTAGTGACAGGACAAGGAGGAATGGTGTGAAGCTGAGGGAGAGTAGGTTTAGACTGGAAACTAGGAAGAAGTTCTTCAGTGTGAGGGTTGCTGTTATCCCTCAGCCCAGAGAGCAGGAATGAATCACCAGTTCCAGCATTTCTCCAGGGCAGAGTGTTCATGGCATCCATCAGAACAAGAGCATTTGAGGTTTTGAGAATGTATTCAGCTGAACTGAAATGGAAGGCAGGAAGACACTTCAGAGAGGCCTGGCCAGGCTGGGTGGCTGTGCTGAGGCCAATGGGATGAGGTTCAACGAGGCCAAGGGCAGGCTCCTGCACTTTGGCCACACCAAGCCCATGCAGGCTACAGACTGGGGATGAGTGGCTGGAGAGCAGCTGGCAGGGAGGGACCTGGCAGTGCTGGGGGACAGCAGCTGCACAGGAGCCAGCAGTGTGCCCAGGAGCACAGAAGGCCAAGGGCATCCTGGCTTGGGTCAGGAGCAGTGTGGCAGCAGCAGCAGGGATGGAATTCTGCCCTGTGCTGGGCACTGCTGAGGCCTCACCTGGAGCTCTGTCTGCAGCTCTGGGCCCTCACTGCAGGAAGGATCTTGAGGTGCTGCAGCAGGTCCAGAGGAGAGCAACCAGCCTGGGGAAGGGACTGGAGGGAAAGGCTGAGGAGCAGAGGCTGAGGGAGCTGGGGGTGTGCAGCCTGGAGAAGAGGAGGCTCAGGGGGGACCTTAGCACACTCTACAACTACCTGAAGGGAAGCTGTAGCCAGGTGGGGGTCAGGCTCTGCTCCCAGGCACCTGGTGACAAGAGGAGAGGGCATGGCCTGGAGCTGTGCCAGGGGAGGGTTAGGTTGGATGCTAGGAAGCACTTCCTCAGGGACAGGGAATCAGCCACTGGGATGGACTGCCCAGGGAGGTGGTGGAGTCACTGTTCCTGGAGGTGTTTAAGGAGAGATTGGATGTGGCACTCAGTGCCATGGTGTGGTTGGTGTGGTGGTGTTGGGTCACAGGCTGGGCTGGATGAGCTCAGAGGTCTGTTCCAGCCTCAGTAATTCTGTGAGAAATTGCTTCTGAGCTTAGCCTCCTCCTGAACACTGACCTTTGACTAAAAGGGAGTGGTCTTTGACCATTCTTTGGCCTAAGCATTGGGGTCTGAAGTATTCATGATGAGGCTGATGGCAATTTTAGAGGACTTAGAGGAGAGGCAGGCTGCGGAGGAGGCACTCCAAAGCCCTGTGAATCTCTTCAGCTGAGTCCTGCTGTTAGGGTCTCTTGGTTTTGCACACAAAGCTGGAGTGGTTTACATTTCTATGCTGTGCAGTACAGTACATCTCAAGGCTCTGCATGCAGCAGAGCTATGACTTACTCTTTGGCTTTTTGCAGATATATCCCTTTCTGAATGAGCAGACATTGCTGTTCCAGTAGCCAGTCAATGCACACACTTCTCCACACTCTTTATACCTTCTGTTTGCAGGTTCTCCTATTTGCCAGTTGACAAAGCCCAGCCCAGATCTGTCTGTCCATGCCCACTCTCCTAGTGTTTAAAAGAAGCACAATACGTAACCAAAGGTTCAGACAGATGGAGCAAGCTGTGGTGGAGACAACAAGGGCTGAAAACACAAAGAGAGTTAAATGCTACTGAGAGCAGAGTCACAGAGTCACTAAGGTTAGAAAAGACCTTTAAGATCATCAAGTCCAACCACAACCCAGCTGCCATGACTACCAAACTCTGTCCTGCAGCACCACCTCTACAGCTTCTCCAACACCTCCAGGCATGGGGACTCCACCACCTCCCTGGGCAGCCTCTCCCAACCCCTCACCACTCTTCCAGCAAAGAAATCTTCCCTCCTCTCCAACCTAACCCTCCCCTGGCACAGCTTCAGCACATTTCCTCTCCTCCTAGCTTTGCTTACTTGGCAGAAGAGACCAACCCCAGCCTCACTCCAGCCTCCTCTCAGGGAGCTGTGGGGAGCAATGAGGTCTCCCTCAGCCTTCTCTTCTGCACACTACACAACCCCAGCTCCCTCAGCTGCTCCTCACCAGCTCTCTTCTCCCAACCCCTCAGCAGCCTCAGTGCTCTTCTCTGGACACCCTCCAGCCCCTCAATGTCTTTCTTACCCTGTGGCACCAAACCTGAGCCCAGGACTCAAGATGTGGCCTCAGCAGGGCCCAGTACAGGGTGACCATCACTGCCCTCCTCCTGCTGGCTTTTGATCCAGGCCAGGATGCCTTTGGCCTTCTTGGCCACCTGGGCACACTGCTGGCTCATGTTCAGCTGCTCTCCTCCAGCACCCCCAGATCCTTTCCCCAGGCTGTTTTCCAGCCCCTCTGCCCGAAGCCTGCAGCCTTGCTTGGGGTTGTTGTGACCAAAGTGCAGGACCTGGCACTTGGCTTTGTTAAACCTCATCCCATTGGCCTCAGCCTATGGATCCAGCCTGGCCAGCTCTCTCTGCAGAGCCTTCCTGCCCTCCAGCACATCAACACCCCCACTCAACTTGGTGTCATCTGTGAACTTGCTGCAGGTGCCCTGATCCCCTCACCCAGAACATTGGAAAAGATGTTGAAAAGAGCTGGCCCCAGTGCTGAGCCCAGGGGGAAGCCTCTTGTGAGCAGCTGCCAGCTGGATTTCCCTCCAGTCAGCACACAACTTGCTTTCCTCTCAGTCTCACAAGATGTGGGACTCACTGTTGAAGATATTACCTTCATGAGTTCTCTGCAGCCCAATCCAGAAGTTCCGTGATTTTCCATACAGTATCTTTATGGTGTCTGACAGAAAGTGGGCTTCAGTGTAGTCTCCTACTGACACCAAGTTAGCACCTGAGAAACAAATGGGTGAGCACAGCACATCCTTGCATTTTGTCTTTTTACAGCTCAACACACAGAAAAGATTAGGGGAAAGACAGTATAGATCACCTTGATTTGTGCACAGAATGATCACAGAAGCACAGAGCTGTCAGGGTTGGAAGGGACCTCAAGGCTCAGCCAGTGCCAACCCCCCTGCCACGGCCAGGGACACCTCACACTACAGCAGCTTGCTCACAGCCACCTCCAACCTGGCTGCAAACACCTCCAGGCAGGAGGCTTCCACCACCTCCCTGGGCAACCTGTGCCAGGCTCTCACCACCCTCATGGGGAACAACTTCTTCCTCACAGCCAATCTCAATCTCCCCACTTCTAGTTTTGCTTCATCCCCTCCAGTCCTATCACTCCCTGACACCCTCAGAAGTCCCTCCCCAGCTTTCTTGGAGCCCCCTGCAGATCCTGGAAGGCCACCAGAATGTCTCCTGGGAGCCTTCTCCTCTCCAGCCTGCACAGCCCCAACTCTCTCAGGCTGTCTCCAGAGCAGAGCAGCTCCAGCCCTCTGCTCATCCTGGTGGCCCTTCTCTGGGCACCTTCCAGAGAACATGCTGGTCTTGTTCTGGTTGTTGTGCTGCTGAGCTGCCCTTTGAGCTGTGAGCTGTATGGGTACCTGTGTTTGGTTTAAGCAGTAGTTTAAGTAGTAGTGGAGGAAGATAGGCTCTAAAATTACCCTCAAAATAATTGAAGAAGACTCTACACAGGATTGGCTTGGATAGAAATATGGAATGTATTGGAAGATGAAATGGAAGGTGGAAAGCAGTGCAAAGCATATGAAATACACAAACCCATAGCATCACAGAATCAACCAGGCTGGAAGAGACCTCCATGATTCAACTGATCACCCAACCCTAACTAATCAACTAAGCCATGGCACCAAGCACCCCATCCAGTCTCTTCCTAAACACCTCTGGGGATGGGGACTCCACCACCTCCCTGGGCAGCACATCCCAATGGCCAATCTCTCTTTCTAGGAAGAACTTCTTCCTAACACCCAGCCTGAACCTCCCCTGGCACAGCTTGAGACTGTGTCCTCTTGTTCTGGTGCTGTGTGCCTGGGAGAGGAGACCAACCCCCACCTGGCTACAGCCTCCCTTCAGGGAGTTGTAGAGAGCAATGAGGTCTCCCCTGAGCCTCCTCTTCTCCAGGCTAAGCAACCCCAGCTCCCTCAGCCTCTCCTCACAGGGCTGTGCTCCAGACCCCTCCCCAGCTTTGTTGCCCTGTCTCTGACAGAATTTAGTGGTATTGTACAAACCATGCTCAGGAAGGTGAGCTGAAAAGCATCAGGTTGGAAATGTGAAGGCAATGAAAAGTTTGCTTAGCAATATCCTCCATCATTTTAGAATCATAGAATCACAGAATGGTAGAGGTTGGAAGGGACCTCCAGAGCTCACCCAGTCCAACCCCCTGCCAGAGCAGCAGCACCCAGGGCAGGGCACACAGGAACACATCCAGGTGGGGCTGGAAAGTCTCCAGAGCAGGAGACTCCACAACCTCTCTGGGCAGCCTGCTCCAGACCTCCAGCACCCTCACACCACAGAAGTTTCTCCTCATCTTGAGGTGGAACCTTCTATGTTCGAGTTTGTGCCTGTTGTTCCTTGGCTTATTGCTGTGCACCACCCAAAAGAGCTTGGCCCCCTCACTTGACCCCCACCCCTCAGCTATTGGTAGACATTAATCAGATCCCTCTCAGCCTTCTCCTCTCCAGACTAAACAGCCCCAGGGCTCTCAGTCTCTCTCCACAGGGGAGATGCTAGGTGTCTCATTGTATCTTAGGTCTTTCCATGACATAGCACTCACCTAGTCTGGCACATTCCTCACGAGCCTGAGACCAGGTTCTCTTTCTGGAGGCCTCAAAGTAGTAGCAGTGCCCATGGAAAGGTACCCAAGATGTGTGTCCTCTTGCTTCAGGGCATTTCCCAGGCAGTTGTGGGGGATCAGTAGGGGCCATTACTGAGAAGAGATCAGATAGATCCAGTGATTCCATGACATTGATTTCTCCCCTGGTGCCAGCAAGGCCACTGCAAACAGACTGTATGAGGTGTATCAGCATAGAAGAAATGAACCATGAGGACACCAAGCTGTCCTCTGTGCTCAAGATGCTGGAGGAAAGGGATGGCAATGTCATCCAGAGGGACCTGGACAGGTTTGAGAGGTGAGCCAATGCCAACCTCATATAGTTCAACGAGGCCAAGTGCAAGGTCCTGCACCCGGGTCAGAGCAATCCCAAGTACAAGCACAGGCTGCTCAGTGTGTGGATTGAGGGCATCCACCACCTCCCTGGGCAGCCTGTGCCAGTGCCTCACCACCCTCACTGCAAAGAATTTCTTCCTGATCTCCAGTCTCAATCTGCCCTCCTCAGGCTTCAATTCCTTGCTCCTCATCCTGTCGGTACAAGTCCCTCCCCAGCTCTCCTGGAGCCCCTTCAGGTACTGGAAGGCTGCTCTAAGCTCTCCCTGGAGACTTCTCTTCTCCAGGCTGAGCAGCCCCAGCACTCTCAGCCTGTCCCCACAGGGGAGGTTCTCAGCCCTCTAATTATCCTCATGGCCTCCTCTGGTCCCTCTCCAGCAGCTCCAGGTCCCACAACTGGAGGCAGTGCTGCAGGTGGGGTCTGAGCAGAGCAGAGCAGAGGGGCAGAATCCCCTCCCTGTGCTGCTGCTCTCCCTGCTCTGGCTGCAGCTCAGCACACAGCTGCCTGCTGGGCTGCCAGGGACCACTGCTGGCTCCTGGGGACTTTGTCACCATCTGACACCCCCAAGGCCTTCTCCTGCAGGCTGCTCTGGAGCCACTCCTCCCCCAGCCTGGATTTGTGCTTGGGATTGCCCTGAGCCAGGTGCACGACCTACAGGAATGAATAGTCAATGAATTATCCAGTGCTTTGTTTCCTAGACTTTTGGTAGTTGTTATTAGGAGTTGATTCACTTCTGGGGAGGACTGAAGCCAATATTATTTAGCTACTTGTATCTTCATGGACAGGAATCCATACATCACACATCCTCTAGTTGCAACATTTCTATTGCATTGCTTACCAGCTGAATTTTTGCAGACAGAGAAGAGTTTTTCCTTGCAGGAAGCTGTCTTCCAGGTGCCATCAGTGTCCAGGTAAACACAGGCTAACCTCTGCTTTGGCTCCCCTCTGGCCCATTTGCTGTAAGCTAATCTCCATCTGTCAGTCCATTGGTAATTGCCCTTGGTCTGGAAGCAAAACCTCTGTGGTAAGTTCCAAGTTGCTGAGAGTGACATAGAATCATTGAACTGTCAGGGTTAGAAGGGACCTCAAGGCTCAGCCAGTTCCATCCCCCCTGCCATGGCCAGGGACACCTCACACTACAGCAGGTTGCTCACAGTCACATCCAGCCTGGCTGCAAACACCTCCAGGCAGGAGGCTTCTGGTGTCATAGCTGTGACACAGCTGCCACACAGGCTCCTCAAGAGGACTCTCCTGCAAGCAGAATGGAATCACATGCTGATTTGTGTCCCTTTTTTGTGCCTGGAAACACTGACTGCAACCCAGTGTACCTTATGCACAGGTGTGAATGCAGAACGATTCTTCTTCTGCCCTCCAAGAAGTAGCTAACATTAATTCAGGGCATTGCCAAGCATTGGGAAGTGGAAGGGAAAAAAGAAAGGGGCCATGAGATTGTATGAAACTAGGAGGCAGGTAAGAGATCATGTTGGCATGACCACCTAAGGATCTGTGTCCTAGTTCTGAGCCAGCAGCTGCCCAGGGCAGAAGGACAGGGAAGATCTTTTAGCCCTTCCCCAGGAGGAAATGAAAATGCTCCACACGGGACTGGGAGTTCAAAGGGGAATTCTATTTACAAAGACATTCAAAAGGCATTCAGGTAAAAGGAAAACATTCACAGGTTGGGCTCAGCTCTTCACCTGAGTCTACCAGGGCAGAACCTTCCAGAGCTTGCCAGAAGCCTCCACCCCCCTCAGCCTCACAGCCCAGGAGCAGCCAAACTGCTGCCCCCAGCCCCAGGCCTGCCGCAGGCTTCCCCAGGCCCTGGGCTGGAGCTGGAGATTCACTGCCAGCCAAGGCCAGGAGAAAGCCTCTGCCCCACACCCCATGAGATAACAGCACAGGGCCTGAGATGGAGAGAAGAGAGAGAGCTTTGGCTGTGCACTGCCTGCAACAGAGAGAGACAGGGAACAGAGCAGAAGAACAGATTGCAATGTCCTGGGGCAAGCTGCCTGTGCCCCTGGGGCTCTCCAGCCTCTGGAGGCCTTTCCCTTGTGGCTGTACCAATGGACTCTTGATTGCACTTAGCCTACAGCATGGTCTCTTGTTGCTCATGCTGTTCAGTTCTAGTCTCCTCCTTGACTTGCTTTAGGCAAGTGCCACCTACCACTTCCACAGTCTCCTTCTCTGGAGACATTCAAGACCCACCTGGATGTGTTGCTGTGTGACCTGTGGTTATCCCAATTAACCCTTAATTGCCCTTAACCCCTAACAGTCTGTATGAAAGCTGGGGGGTGGGTGGGGGCATTCCTAAGAAGCAGCCCTGAGCAGCATGGCTTTTGTCATAGTTCTGGTGCCTGTGACTCACAGGGAAGAATGTCACCTGCCAACACACACCTACCACCCTCCCCTGCCACACAGCTCAGGCAGACACCTCCCAGACAAAGGAGGCTAATTGCTTAATGGCAGCAATTACACTAATGGCATTTTCAAGTGAAAAGAAAAACTTATCCATTGGATGATGTGCAGCACAGCTCCAGGTTCCTGTCACTGATTTTTGCCCCTGCTTCTGGCCCCTGCTCTGTTGTGCTGCTCCTGCCATCAGTAAGATTGCTCTGCTAGGGTATGTGGGCATGCACACCCCCCAGGTGTACATGTACATTCCTTCCCAGGTCTCACACCTGTGACCTGAGCTCACTGAGGTGCATCAGCAGAAGGCAGCAGGGCAGGATGCATGGGTGGGTTTTTTCCCCTGCAGTATCTCTTTGATTAAAATAAACTCAAAATCTGAGAGACTGTACAATTCATGTTGGAGGTTCATAGATTTATAGCTTCATTGACTGGTTTGGCTTGGAACACCCACTTGCAACTTTCCTCCCACCTCCCACCAGCCCAGGCTGCTCAAGGCCTCATCCAACCTGGCCTTCAGCACCTCCAGGGAGGAGGCAGCCACAGCCTCCCTGGGCAGCCTGTGCCAGAGTCTCACCACCCTCACTGCAAAGAATTTCTTCCTAAGCTCCAGTCTCAATCTGCCCTTCTCAAGCTTCAACCCACTGCTCCTCATCCTAGCACTGCAAGCCCTTCTAAAAGGTCCCTCCCCAGCTCTCCTGTATCTCCCTTCAGGTACTGGAAGGCTGCTCTAGGGTCTCCCTGGAGCCTTCTCCTCTCTCAGCCTGTCTCCACAGTGGAGGCTCTCCAGCTCTTTGTGGCTTCCTCTGGACCTGCTCTAGTAGTTTGATGTGCTTCTGATGCTGGGGGCAGCAGAAGAGATCTGTTGCTCTGTATTGGCTTACAGGGGATGTCCTTGTGCTGAAGGGTTTGAGAGTTCTTAGTTCATGAAAATCTCACAGTCTCACAGTATCACCAAGGTTGGAAGAGACCTCCAAGATCATCAAGTCCAACCTGTCACCACAGACCTCATGACTAGACCATGGCACCAAGTGCCACATCCAATCCCCTCTTGAACACCTCCAGGGATGGGGACTCCACCACCTCCCTGGGCAGCACATTCCCATGAGGAACGACTCTCCCAGTGAAGAACTTTCTCCTCACCTCGAGTCTAAACCTCCCCAAAAATATGGAACACTCCTCTGTCTGGGCCCCATGGGAAGAACTGCAGTGCAAATGGTCACTCTGCTGATGCAAGATGCTGTTATCAGCACTGGACTGCCAGGAATCCCTGCAGGTTACAAGCTGAGAGCATAAAGGCAGATGAGGCCCACTGTCAGCACAGCTCCCTGCACAGAAGGGCTCTGTTCTTACCATGTTGCTGTTGAGACCAATCCAGAGAGGCTCTCTGTATTCCTGGGCAAGCAAGAAGAGCAGTGCCTGGCTGTATGGGTCTAAGACACTGGCGAGTTCTGAGCCATTGCTGTTGCAGCTTTTCTGGGCTTCCTCCCAGGACATTTTGGACCGGGTGACAGAATAGCTGACGCCACCAGAGCGGGCAGAAGCCAAGGCCAGTTCTGTTGCAGGTGGCTTGAAAAGCTCAGGATCTGTATGAATAAGGAAAAAAAAACCCACCCCAAGAACAGTTCAATCTGGAGGCTGCATATTTGGCTTGAGTAACTCAGAAGCACCTTCACTATTCACAAAGTGAGGCATGGAACACCCTCTCATGAGCTGTTACTTAGAAGTAACAGAGAGCTTCCAAACAACAGCTCTGGGTGGAAGAAACACATTTCAAGGCTCTGAGAACTTTGTGATGGTGAATTCCTGGTGTCTTACATTGCAGAGGAAGATTCATAGAATAGTAGATTCATAGAATGGTAGAGGTTGGAAGGGACCTCCAGAGATCACCCAGTCCAACCCCCTGCCAGAGCAGCAGCACCCAGGGCAGCTCACACAGGAACAAATCCAGGTGGGGTTGGAAAGGCTCCAGAGCAGGAGACTCCACAACCTCTCTGGGCAGCCTGCTCCAGGCCCCCAGCACACTCACACCAAAGATGTTTCTCCTTCTCTTGAAGTGAAACCTTCTCTGTCCCAGTTTGTCTCCATTGTTCCTTGGCTTATTGCTGTGCTCCATCCAAAAGAGCTTGGCCCCCTCCACTTGACCCCCACCCCTCAGCTATTGATAGACATTGATCAGATCTCCCTCAGCCTTCAGGCTAAACAGCCCCAGAGCTCTCAGCCTTTGCTCACAGCAGAGCTGTTTCAGTTCCTTCATCATACTCTTGGTTCTCTGTTGGACTCTCTCCAGCAGGTCTCTGTCTCTCTTGAACTGGAGAGCCCAGAGCTGGACACAGGATTGCAGCTGTGGTCTCAGCAGGGCAGAGCAGAGGGGCAACAGAACCTCCCCAGCCCTGCTGGCCACACTTCTCTTGCTGCACCCCAGGATGCCATTGGCTCTCTTGGCCACAAGGGCAAGGGTCCCATGGATAACTTATTGCCCACTAGGATGCTCCCCTCAAAAAAAACCCAACCCTGATCAAACCAAACCAACCTACCAACAAAACCCCAACCCAACCAACAAACAAAACCCCCCCAAAATAACCCAACCCAACCCCAAACCAGCCAAGCCTGATCTCCACAGCATGGCAAACAAGAAGATGGCAGTACAGAACCCACCACTTTTCTTCTGGCATAGGTAGCCTAAGGGCTTGTGGCACTCCTTGTTGCCCCATTTTCCTATGTTCTCAGCAGGACCTTTCATCAGAGCAACACAATCAAACTGTTGGAGTAAGGGAAAGACCATGAGTGCATTGACACCAGAAGCTGTAAAGCAAAGTGCTGTCACCCACAGGCTAGTTCCACTACTTCTGTTTTGGTTTTCTTTCCATAGAATCACAGAAACACTCAGGTTGGAAAACCCTCAGGAGCACCAATTCCAATCATTGACCCTGCTCTGCAAGCTTCACCCCTAAACCATAGCCCCAAGCACCACTTCCAAACCACCTTTGAACACCTCCAGGTTTGGGGACTCCACCACCTCCCTGGGCAGCCTCTGCCAATCTCTGACCACTCTGGCTGGGAACAAATGTTTCCTCCTGTCCAGCCTACCCCTGCCCTGCTGCAGCTTGAGGCCATTCCCTCTTGTTCTGTCACTAATCACCTGGGAGAAGAGACCAGCACCAACCTCTCCACAACCTCCTCTCAGGGAGCTGTAGACAGCCAGGAGGTCTCCCCTCAGCCTCCTCTCTTTCACACTAACCAGCCCCAGCTCCTTCAGTTGCTCTTCATCAGATTTCTTCTCCAGGCCCTTCCCAGCTTCCTTGCCCTCCTCTGCCCTGGCTCCAGCACCTCCACATCTCTCTGGCATTGAGCTGCCCAACCCTGGACACAACACTCCAGCTGTGGCCTCCCCAGAGCTGAGTCCCAGGGGACAATCCCCTGCCTGCTCCTGCTGGACACAGCATTGCTGATCCCAGCCAGGAGGCCTTTGGCTTTCTTGGCCCCCTGGGCACACTGCTGGCTCCTCTTCAGCTGCTTCTCCATCAGCACCCCCAGGTCCCTTTCTGCCAGCAGCTTTCAGCCACACTGCCCCAAGCCTGTAGCCTTGCTTGGGGTTGTTGTGCCCCAAGGGCAGGAACTGGCACTTGGCCTTGTTGAAGCTCCTCCTGTTGATGGTGGCCATGGATCCAATCTATCCAAGTCCCTCTGCAGAGCCTCCCTGCCCTGGTGCAGATCAACTCTCCACCTAACCTGGTGTCACCTGTGAGCTTCCTGCTGACACACTCTGTGTCTTCATCAAGGGCATCAAGAAAGATGTGAAGCAGAAGTGGTCCCAGCCCTGAGCCCTGAGGAGCACCACCTGTGCCTGGCTGCCAGCTGGATTGAACTCCATTGAGCACCACTCTTTGGGCCCTTTTCCCAGCCAGGGCTTTAGCCAGCTGAGCATTGCTCAGCCAGGGCAGGAACAGCCAATTTGTCCAGGAGAATTCTGTGGGGGACAGTGGCAAAGGATTTTGAAAGCCTTTTGGATTCTGAAATTGTTGGGTTTGTATTGGAGCTCTGGAGATAGCCTCCTATCCTTTCCTATCCTTTCTGTCCTCTTCTGCCATGGGACTGGCTTGTAAACCTTTGTCATCTCCAGCTCAGCTTGCTTGTTCACTCAGCTGGAACTGTTGTGTTCCAGCAGGTTCTGTCACACCTCCTGCCTTGCCTGATGAGTGACTGCCAGAGAGATTTTGGAAGAGGGATCAAATAAAAATCAATCAGAATCACAGAAACATAGAATGGCTCAGGTTGGAAGGGACCTTAGAGATCATCTACTCCAACCTCCCCACCATGGGCAGGGCCACCTCTCAATTAGACTCATCCAACCAGGCCTTGAACACCCCCAGGGAGGAGGCAGCCACAGCCTCCCTGGGCAGCCTATTCCAGAGTCTCACCACCCTCGCACTGAAGAACTTCTTCCTCATCTCCAGTCTCACCCTGCTCTCCCTCAGCTACAAACCATTCCCCCTTGGCCTGCCTCTAGACCTTCACACATGTTTGGGTTTTTTCCCCACCTTGACGTCTTCCAGGAGCATTATTTGAGCTACAGCAAAGTACAGCCCATGTGGTATCTTGTGTCCTACACATCTTCCTGCACGTCACACATTCACAGACTACACTGGATTGAAAGGGACCCTCAAAGGTCATCTTGTGCCATCCCCCTGCAGGCAGCAGGGGCACATCCAGCTGGATCAGGCTGCCCAGAGCCAGAGCAAGTCTGATATTGAATGTCTCCAGGGATGGGACCTCAACCACATCCCTGGGCAAGCTGTTCTGGTGTGTTACCAGGGATGGCCAGGCTAGGTGATCCTGGCTAGAAGAGAAAGAGCAGAATGGATTGGCTTGGGTGCAGGCTAAGTTTGTTGTAGCTATGATTTCTGAGTCCTCTAGAGGTTTGGATACCAAAATGGAAGGAGGATGGACAGGAGGTAGAATGACTTTGTATGTAGGGCAAGTTCCATCAGCAAGATGCAGCAATAAATAGAAGAAAGGCAATGTGAGACACTGGCACAGGCTGCCCAGGGAGGCTGGGGATGCCTCCTCCCTGGAGGTGTTCAAGGCCAGGTTGGACGAGGCCTTGCACAAGCTGGGCTGGTGGGAGGTGTCCCTGCCCATGGCAGGGGGTTGGGACTGGATGATCTTGATGTTCCCTTCCAGCCTGAAACATTCTGTGAGTCCGTGGATGTGGTTGTGCAGATCCCTGTTGGTCTGAGTGTGTAGAATGCTGTTGGACTTACAGCACTCAGGGGGTTCATTCCAGTGCCAGCAGTGGAGAGGCTGCACTGGGTTGGACAGTGGCTGATATCTACTGGGCCTCAGCAATTCAACTCTGATTTTAAACAGGAAAGAAGTAGGAATAAAACCCTTAAACTCTTTCATCTTTCATGCTGTCCTCCTTCCTTTTCAAACCCAAACATGAAGATCTTTCCAATGTGTGCTAACAGCTCCAATGTTGCAATTCTATTCTCTACCAACTGAAAGAGCAAATTCATAGAATCCCAGAACTGTCAGGGTTGGAAGGGACCTCAAGGCTCAGCCAGTTCCAACCCCCCTGCCATGGCCAGGGACACCTCACTCTACAGCAAGTTAGTCACAGCCACATCCAGCCTGGCCTTCAAAACCTTCAGGGATGAGGCTTCCACCACCTCCCTGGGCATTGCATTGAAAAAGGCAAGCTTTATTCAGTCCACCCAATCTTACAATCATTGAATCAACCAGCTTAGAAAAGACCTCAGAGATCATCAAGTCCAACCTATTACCTAATACCTAACACCTCCTGACAACTAAACCATGGCTCCAAGTGTCACATCCAATCCCCTCTTGAACACCTCCAGGGATGGGGACTCCACCACCTCCCTGGGCAGCACATCCCAATGGCCAATAACTCTTTCTAGGAAAAACTTCTTCCTAACATCCAGCCTAAACCTCCCCTGGCACAGCTTGAGACTGTGTCCTCTTGTTCTGGTGCTGGTTACCTGGGAGAAGAGACCAACCCCCACCTGGCTACAACCTCCTTTCAGGGAGTTGCAGAGAGCAATGAGGTCTCCCCTGAGCCTCCTCTTCTCCTCTCTTTATTCAATCCATCCATTGCTGCAGCTTGGACAAATTCCTTGCAAGATTGCAGCAATGCCATTCTGTGCTCTGAGAGAGCTCTGAAAGGATTCCAACACTGACATTGCTAATTGCTAGTCCCAGTGTGAAGGCAGATGAAGAGCCTGGGGAGAAGACAGAGGCATCATCTGCAGCTTAGAATAGAATAGGAATAGAATAGAATAGAATAGAATAGAATAGAATAGAATAGAATAGAATAGAATAGAATAGAATAGAATAGAATAGACCAGTTTGGAAGAGACCTTTGAGATCATCACATCCAACCTATCATCCAACACCACCTAATCAACTAACCCATGGCACCAAGCACCCTATCAAGTCTCCTCCTGAACACCTCCAGGGATGGTGACTCCACCACCTCCCTGGGCAGCACATTCCAATGGGCAATCACTCTCTCTGTGTAGAACTAACTCCTGATCTCCAGCCTAAACCTCCCCTGGCACAGCCTGAGACTGTGTCCTCTTGTTCTGGTACTGGCTGCCTGGGAGAAGAGCCCAACCCCCACCTGGCTACAACCTCCCTTCAGGGACTTGGAGAGAGCAAGAAGGTCTCCCCTGAGTCTCCTCTTCTCCAGGCTAAGCAACCCCAGCTCCCTCAGCCTCTCCTCACAGGGCTGTGCTCCAAACCCCTCACCAACTTTGTTGCCCTTCTCTGGACACCTTTCAGCAAGTCAACCTCCTTCCTAAACTGATGTTGCTCATCAGATTAGTCTTGAGGAATGGAATGGAATGGAATGGAATGGAATGGAATGGAATGGAATGGAATGGAATGGAATGGAATGGAATGGAATGGAACAGAACGGAACGGAACGGAACAGAACAGAACAGAATAGAATAGAATAGAATAGAATAGAATAGAATAGAATAGAATAGAATAGAATAGAATAGAATAGAATAGAAGTCCACTGCAAGAGAGTTGAACATATTTAGAGAGTTTTATTGCTTGTTGATATGGTTTTATTGTTTTAAACTATGTTTTTTTTTTATTGGGATATAGAATAGAATAGAGTTAACCAGGTTGGAAAAGACCTCAGAGATCATCAAGTCCAACCTATCACCCAACACCATCTGATCAACTAAACCATGGCACCAAGTGCCTCATCCAGGCTCTTCCTAAACACCTCCAGGGATGGGGACTCCACCACCTCCCTGGGCAGCACATCCCAGTGGGCAGTCAGTGGACACTGAGTGGTATTTACCTGTTGGAGGTTGTGGCCATCCTCTGGGCGCAGAGAGTCGAAGAGAACACGTTCTCCATATTTGGGGGAATCTGGAGCCCAGTTTGTGTAGGAGACAGCACTTCCATCAGACCAGATGAAGTTGAGTTCACTGATTAAATCATTCAAGCCAATCCAGGGCTCAAGGGGAACATTCTTCAGATGGTGAGTGAGAAAAGCTGGAAAAAAGGCAGTGGGAAGAAAGGTGGACATGTCATATCATCAGTCAACATGAGGAGGAACTTCTTCACTGTGAGGGTCCCAGAGGCCTGGAGGAGGCTGCCCAGAGAGGTTGTGGAGTCTCCTTCTGTGGAGCCTTTGCAGCCCTGTCTGGATGTGTTCTTTTGCTGGACTCTATGCTCCTTCCAACCCCATACATCCTGAGAGCCTGTGAAGTGCTCTCTGTTATCTGCTACAACGCAGCACTCTACCTTGTTCTTGCTCACTGTGGATGCTTGCCAAGTCTCCTCCAAGGTCCAGACACCTTCCCCTTGCAGTATCCCAGTTTACATAGGCAGAGCCAAAAAATTTGTAACACTAGGGCAAAAGGAGTAGAGACTGTTAGAGAGTGACAGCAAAAGGAATTTAGGTCTGATTTTTGTGTAGATCAGAGCTACCATACCTTATTCTTAAAGAAAAGCCAGTTTTCAGGACACCCTCCAGGAGGTGAAGGCACTGCTGAAGGAGGTGGTTGGTTTTCAGCACTTTTGTGCCTCTGGCAGATATAGCCATTGGAAAAAGCACAGCTGACATCATTCCACAGGCCTGAAATGAAGGTAGATGTGGGAAAGAAGACACTGAATAAGACTGAAGCTTGTGGGAGTGTGTACTGGCTTCTGTGCTTGTAGGTTCTAAAGGAATGGGCTGGGATTGGGAGATCATCCCCCTGTGCTCAGCACTGGGGAGGCCACAGCTGGAGTGCTGTGTTCAGCTCTGGGCCCTCCCTGCAGGAAGGACACTGAGGGGCTGGAGCCTGTGCAGAGCAGGGCAGGCAGGCTGGAGAAGGGCCTGGAGCCCCTGGGCTAGAGGAGGGGCTGAGGGAGCTGGGGGTGTTGAGGCTGGAGAAGAGGAGGCTGAGGGAGACCTCCTTGCTCTCTGCAGCTCCCTGCAGGGAGGTTGCAGTGAGGAGGGGACAGCCTCTGCTCCTGGGTGTCAAGGGCCAGGAGCAGAGGCAATGGTTGCAAGCTGCCCCAGGGGAGGTTCAGGCTGGATGCTAGGAAATCTTTCTTGCCTGGAAGGGTTCTGAGGCCTTGGAATGTTGTGGCCAGGGCAGTGCTGGAGTCCCCATCCCTGGAGGTGTTGAAGCAGTGTGTGGAGCTGATGCTTAGGGCCATGGTTTGGTGCTGAGCCTGCAGTGCTGGGTGGAGGCTGGACTGGGTGAGCCTGGAGGTCTCTTCCAGTTAAAGATATTATTTTATTCTATACTATGCTTCATCTCAGCTCTGCCTCCCATCACCACTGCTCTCACTGTGGGAGGAGTGGAAATAAAAGATGGCAACTCCATGATGTCTGAGTAGAACTCAGCTGAAGAGTTGTGTTGCAGTGAGATATGCAAGTGTAAAATAAGAGTTCATCAGTGAAAACACTACAAAATACACAGCTCCAGGTGTGGCCTGGGCTTTTGCTAACTGCTCTCTAATTATTGTTGGACAGCCCAGGTGGCTGTGAATGGGACATACATTGAGCTCTGGAGCCCTCCATATAGGAAGGACTTGGACCTGATGGAGAGGGTCCAGAGGAGGCCATGAAAGTGATCAGGGGGTTGGAGCAGCTCTACTCTGAGGACAGGCTGAGGGAGCTGGGGGATTCAGCCTGGAGAAGACAAAGCTTCAGGGAGACCACAGAACAGCCTTCCAGCACCTGAAGGGGGCTACAAGAAGACTGCAGAGGGACTGTTTGCAAAGGCCTGCAGGGACAGGACCAGGGGCAATGGCTTCAAACTGGAGCAGAGCAGATTGAGATTGGATATCAGGAAGTTCTTCACTCTGAGGGTGGTGGAACACCACACAAGGTGAGGCTGGGCAGGCCTGTGGACAACCTGATCTAGTGGAGGATGTCCCTGCTGAGTGCAGGGGGTTGGACTGGATGAGCTTTGGAGGTCTCTGCTGGACTGGACCATTCCATGATTCCATGATTCTCTACTCTTGCTGCAGCTGCACCATCAGTGATCACATTGGCCTTGGAGCTCTCATTCAACCCCAGCTCTTACATTCCACCATTGAGGCTGACTTTGCCAATGGAGAGCCCTCAGCTCAACTAACTCTCCACTAGCATGCACATGGCCCCAGACTGCTGAAGGAGAATGAATCAAAGCTGCCAAGATTGATTTTTGACAACTGGGAAGAGCAGCAGCCATCAAAACCTGTGTTCTGTAAGCAGCTGTGGAACTCACCATCCACTTTGTTCAAGACCACACAGTTTTCTAACCCACGTAAAAAGTTGGGCTCATTCCCTGCCCAGGCTGTGTAATTCACTGGGCTGCCATCCATCCATCTGGAAAAAGGACAACAGCAAACACTTTAGACAAAGCTGCTTTAAGATACTAAAAACATTGATTTATTCCAAGTGCAGCTTAACCTGTCTCTGAATTCAGTCTCCGTTAGCTTTGAAAGACCTTAACCTATGGCAACCTTGTGTGGCCAAGCCAAGGAGCAAACCCCAGCTGTATTTTGATTAGACATGGATTCCTAGATAATAGGCTGAACATGAGCCAGCAGTGTGCCCAGGGGGGCAAGAAGGCCAAGGGCATCCTGGCCTGCATCAGGAAGAGTGTGGCCAGCAGGAGCAGGGAAGTCATTGTGCCCTGTGCTCAGCACTGCTCAGGCCACACCTCGAGTCCTGTGTCCACTTCTGGGCTCCTCAGGTTAGAAAAGATGTTGAGATGCTGGAAGGTGTCCAGAGAAGGGCAACAAAGCTGGGGAGGGGTCTGGAGCACAGCCCTGTGAGGAGAGGCTGAGGAAGCTGGGGTTGCTTAGCCTGGAGAAGAGGAGGCTCAGGGGAGACCTTCTTGCTCTCTCCAACTCCCTGAAGGGAGGTTGTAGCCAGGTGGGGGTTGGGCTCTGCTCCCAGGCAAGCAGCACCAGAACAAGAGGACACAGTCTCAAGCTGTGCCAGGGGAGGTTTAGGCTGAAGGTGAAGAGAAAGTTGTTCCCAGCAAGAGAGATTGGCCATTGGGATGTGCTGCCCAGGGAGGTGATGGAGTCACCATCCCTGGAGGTGTTCAGGAAAGGCTTGGATGTGGCACTTGGTGCCATGGCTTAGTTGTCAGGAAGTGTTAGGCATTATGTAATAGGTTGGACCTGATGATCTCTGAGGTCTTTTCCAACCTGGTTGATTCTATGCTCCCAACATTGTGTTGAGTGTTTTGGGAGGGTATCACATTGTCCCTTCCACAGTTATTCTCTCAGATGGCTTTGAGGCTGATGCTACATCACCAGGTGGGGACTACAAACACCTGGAGGTGTTTAGGAAGAGCCTGGATGAGGCCCTTGGAGCCATGGTTTAGTTTATTAGATGGTGTTGGGTGATAGGTTGGACTCGATGATCTCTGAGGTCTTTTCCAACCTGGTGAATTCTATTCTGTTCTATACTCCAATAAACCCACATCAAGAGGTAATAAAACTCTCTGAATGTGTTCAACTCTCTTGCAGTGGTCTCTCCAGAAGGAACTCTGGTAGGTCAAAGCTCCTGCAGCTGCTCCTTCTGGATCTTCGTGTAGCTGGTTTACCTACCTGAGCTGGCCATAAGAAGGCTGAGTTAATCCTATGAGGTAGGAGTTCACTTTGCCATTTTTCAACACCTAAGCACACAAAAAAGATTGTACTTTTATTTAATGCTTTCTAACATTTAGAAGCAGAGAATGCTTTGGATTGGAAGGGACCTTAAAGCTCACCCAGTTCCAACCCCCAGCCATGGGCAGGGACACCTCCCACCAGCCCAGGTTGCTCAAGGTCTCATCCAGCCTGGCCTTGAACACCTCCAGGGAGGACGCAGCCACAGCCTCCCTGGGCAACCTGTGCCAGTGTCTCACCACCCTCACTGCCAAGAATTTCTTCCTCATCTCCAGTCTAAATCTGCCTTTATCAAGCTTCGATCCGTTGCCCCTCATACTATATCTTCAAGCCCTTCTAAGAGGTCCCTCCCCAGCTCTCCTCTAGCTCCCTTCAGGTACTGTAAGGCAGCTCTAAGATCCTCCTGGAGCCTTCTCTTCTCCAGGCTGAACAGCCCCAACTGTCCCAGCCTGTCCCCACAGGGGAGGTGCTCCAGCCCTCTGATCATCTTTGTGGCTCTCCTCTGTCTCAGGCAGCATGTAGCCTGTGTCCTTGAAACACATGCTGCAGGAAAGCTAATTCATGAAGTTCCTGACCTGGAGCAGGCACAATCTTTCATTGCAAAGTTGATCTGGTCATCAACACAATGATGTGACCATCAGAGCCACAATGGCAGTAGCCTCAGGCCCCCAGCCCTGGAGATACTCCAGGTGAGGCTGGACAGGGCTCTGGCAACATGATCTAGGGGAGGATGTCCCTGCTGAGTGCAGGGGGTTGGAGTGGATGAGCTCTGGAGGTCCCTTCCAGCCCAGAGCATTCTGTGATTCTGTGATTCTATGATTCTGTGCATCACTGGGTTCTAGAACATGATACCTAGCTGAGAGGTCACCAGCAAACAGGAGGACTGTTTGCTCAGTCTACCCTTAAACGAATGTTCATTGCTTATGATAGTGGGTCATGGACAGAACTCTAGATTGGAACAGGCAGGAATATCTCCCCCAGCAACTCTGGATTGGAATGGAAGAATAGCCCCTAGCAACTCTAGATTGGAACAGAAGAATATCCCCCCAGCAATTCTAGACTGGAACAGGCAGGAATATCCTCCCCCGGCAACTCTAGACTGGAACAGAAGAATCCCCCCCAGCTACTTTAGATTGGAATAGAAGAATGCCCCACAGCAACTCTACATTAGAAGAGAAGAATACAACCCCCCCACCTCTAGATTGGAACAGACAAGACTATGCCCCCCTACTAAGTCTAGATTAGAGCAGACAAGAGTATCTCCCCCCTAGCAAGTCTAGACTAGAACAGACAAAACTTTAACCCCTTAGCATGTCTAGATTAGAACAGACAATATTATACCCCCCAAAGCAAGCCTAGCATAGAACAGACAAGACTATATCCCCCTAGCAAGTATAGCCTAGAACAGACAAGACTATATCCCCCTAGCAAGTATAGCCTAGAACAGACAAGACTATATCCCCCTAGCAAGTATAGCCTAGAACAGACAAGACTTTACCCCCTAGCAAGTTTAGCCTAGAACAGACAAGACTTTACCCCCTAGCAAGTCTAGCCTAGAACAGACAAGACTTTACCCCCTAGCAAGTCTAGCCTAGAACAGACAAGACTTCACCCCCTAGCAAGTCTAGCATAGAACAGACAAGACTATATCCCTCTAGCAAGTCTAACCTAGAACAGACAAGACTTTACCCCCTAGCAAGTCTAGCCTAGAACAGAGAAGACTATATCACCATAGTAAGTCTAGCCTAGAACAGACAAGACTATACCCCCCTAACAAGTGTAGCCTAGAACAGACAAGACTTTACCCCCTAGGAAGTCTAGCCTTGAACAGACAAGACTTTACCCCCCTAGCAAGTCTAGCCTAGAACAGATTTTACCCCCTAGCTAGAACAGACAAGACTTTACCCCCCTAGCAAATCTAGCCTAGAACAGACAAGACTATACCCCCCTAACAAGTCTAGCCTAGAACAGACAAGACTTTACCCCCTAGGAAGTCTAGCCTTAAACAGACAAGACTTTACCCCCTAGGAAGTCTAGCCTTGAACAGACAAGACTTTACCTCCTAGCAAGTCTAGCCTAGAACAGACAAGACTTTACCCCCTCGCAAGTCTAGCCTAAAACAGACAAGACTTTACCCCCTAGCAAGTCTAGCCTTGAACAGACAAGACTTTACCTCCTAGCAAGTCTAGCCTAGAACAGACAAGACTTTACCCCCTAGCAAGTCTAGCCTAGAACACACAAAATTTCCCCCCCTCTAGCAAGTCTAGCCTAGAACAGACAAGACTTCACCCCCTAGCAAGTCTAGCCTAGAACACACAAGACTATACCCCCGTAACAAATCTAGCCTAGAACAGACAAGACTTCACCCCCTAGCAAGTCTAGCCTAGAACAGAAAAGACTTTACTCCCCTAGCAAGTCTAACCTAGAACAGACAAGACTATACCCCCCTAACAAGTCTAGCCTAGAACAGACAAGACTTTACCCCCATAGCAAGTCTAGCCTAGAACAGATTTTACCCCCTAGCAAGTCTAGCCTAGAACACACAAGACTATACCCCCCTAACAAGTCTAGCCTAGAACAGACAAGACTTTACCCCCTAGCAAGTCTAGCCTAGAACACACAAGACTTTACCCCCTAGTAAGTCTAGCCTAGAACAGAGAAGACTATATCACCATAGTAAGTCTAGCCTAGAACAGACAAGACTATACCCCCCCAAGCAAGTCTAGCCTAGAACAGACTTTACCCCCTAGCAAGTCTAGCCTAGAAAAGACAAGACTATACCCCCCTAACAAGTCTAGCCTAGAACAGATTTTACCCCCTAGCAAGTCTAGCCTAGAACACACAAGACTTTACCCCCCCTAGCAAGTCTAGCCTAGAACAGACAAGACTATACCCCCCTAACAAGTCTGGCCTAGAACAGACAAGACTTTACCTCCTAGCAAGTCTAGCCTAGAACAGACAAGACTTTACCCCCTCGCAAGTCTAACCTAGAACAGACAAGACTTTACCCCCTAGCAAGTCTAGCCTAGAACAGACAAGACTTTACCCCCTCGCAAGTCTAACCTAGAACAGACAAGACTGTACCCCCTAGCAAGTCTAACCTAGAACAAACAAGACTTTACCCCCTAGGAAGTGGCAAATTCCTTTGCCTTTATTCTCCGGAGTAACTTTCTGCTCGTTTGTTTGTCTTTTTGCACGGACCCTGTGAACCCTCTGGTGGTAAATGTGAGGATGTGGTGCACCAAGCCCCTTGCCCTGTCCTTGACCAGCCTGGGCAGCAGGGTCTAAAGGCCACCTCGTGCCCAGGGGCCAGCTCTGCTCTTACATATCTCCAGAGGAATTTCCACTGGCTGCTGTCGCCGATGGTAGCAAGTTCCCCGTGGCTGCTCCTGCAGAAGGCTCTGGCTTGCTCCATGGAGGCAGTTTCTTGGCTCAGAAAGTATTGCTTCTCTCCATGGATCACCCAGCCATCTTCTGTGACTTCATAGGCTGCAACACAGGAGAGGAATCAGCCTTCCTCCCAGCTCTTACCCAAAGCTGGGGGCATTCCCCAGGGCCACTCTGTAGATGAGAGACAGCTGGCACCCTTTGGGGCTGGTGCTTTTGAAAAACCATAGAGCTGAGTCCTGCAGGAGGAGCAGGGAGGTGCAGGGAGGGACTGGAGAATTGCAATGGTGTTATCCAACCCCAAAAGTCTGCTCTGTCTTTGTAAGTTGGCAGCAAGGCCAATTCTGTCTCTTTTATCCCTCCTTGCAGCTCTCTAGAGGGAGTCCCTTATCTGGAGACATGGGGGAGGAGGCCTCTTGGTGGCATTCAGAACCCTGACTGATTTTTCCTGCACAATCTTGGCCTGTTTAGGCCTAAAAGAAGGGAGACAATGAGAAAAGGAGCTCTGGGCCTTGTGGTTTAGTCTGGCTGGGGGGAGGATTTTGGGGGTTTTCATGCATCCTGTATCTTTATTAGGTGTGAAGGATTCCTGTGTTCTGTATTTCACTCTGTATCACAGGCTCTGAGGATGCCAGGGGTTGGAAGGGACCTCTGGAGATCTTCCAGTCCAATCCCCTGCCAGAGCAGGAGCATAGAATCCAGCACAGGAATACATACAGACAGGGCTGCAAAGGCTCCACAGAAGGAGACTCCACAACCTCTCTGGGCAGCCTGCTCCAGGCCTCTGGGACCCTCATAGTGAAGCTCTTCCTCATGCTGAGCTGGAACCTCCTGTGCTGCAGTTTCCATCCATTGCTCCTTGTCCTATCCCAGGGAGCAAGTGAACAGAGCCTGTCCCTGTCCCCTCCCTCCTGCCCCCCAGCCCTCAGATATTTATAAACATTTATTAAATCCCCTCTCAGCCTTCTCCTCTCCAGACTAAACAGCCCCAGGGCTCTCAGCCTCTCCTCCCCAGGCAGTGCTGCAGTCCCTTCAGCATCCTTGCAGCCCTCCCTTGGACTCTCTCCAGCAGATCCCTGTCCCTCCTGAGCTGGGGAGCCCAGAACTGGATGTCATATTCCAGGTGGGGCCTCAGCAGGACAGAGGAGAGAGGGAGGAGAACCTCCCTGGCTCTGCTGGCCACACTCCTCTGAATGCACCCCAGGACCCCATTGGCTCTCTTGGCCCCCAGGGCACATTGCTGTCCCATGCAGAACTTGCTGCCCACCAACACTCCCAGGTCCCTCTCCATGGGGCTGCTCTCCAGCAGATCACCTCCCAGCGTGTACTGCTGCAGGTTATTCTTCCTGCCCAGGAGCAGGGCTCTGCAAAACCTCATTAGGTTCCTCTCTGCCCAGCTCTCAGCTTGTCCAAGTCTTGCTGCATGGCTGCACAGCCTTCAGCTGTATCAGCCAAGCTTCCCAGTTTGGTGTCATCAATAAGCCTGCTGAGCAGACTCTGTCTGCCTGTCTGTCTGTCTATTCCCTCATCAATGTCATTGATGAAGATGTTGAACAGCACTGGTCCCACCACTGGTCCCTGGGGGACTCCACTGGTCATAGCTTTCCAGCTGGACTTGGCACCACTGACCACCACTCTTCAAACTCTCTCTTGTAACCAGTTCCAGATCCAGCTCACTGTCTGCTCTTCCATCCCACACTTCCTGAGCCTGCTCTCTAGGATGTCATGGGAGGCAGTGTCAAAGGCCTTGCTGAGGTCTGTATGTGCTGTATATCTCTGTATGTATTTCTGTATTTCTCCTCAGTGCAGTGGGAGCCTCTTTATCTTACTTCCTTTGGGAGTAAAATCATTTCTGTCTGCTCTTTAAATGAAGGCAAACAATAGACAGAATCTTACTGGCAGAAGGAGCAGGTTCTGGTTTTAAGGTTGTCCCTGTAATGAAATGGAAAAAAAGACAGAGATGTAAAATGTGTCACCAATGTTGAGCCAAAGTGTTCAGCTAGAGGAGGTGCTCTGACTGGCTGTCAGGTTTCATGTTGTACACATTTAAAGGAAAATACAGAGTCATAGAACAGTCCATGTTGGAAGGGACCTCCGAAGCTCATCCAGTCCAAGCCCTCTGCACTCACCAGGGACATCCTCCACTAGATCAGGTTGCCCAGAGCCCTGTCCAGCCTCACCCTGAATATCTCCAGCCATGGAGCCTCAGCCACCTCCCTGGGCAACCTGTTCCAGTGTTCCACCACCCTCCTGGTGCAGAACTTGTTCCTCACATCCTGTTGCCAGAGTAGGATCATAGAATCATAGAATAATAGAATTGTCAGGGTTGGAAGGGACCTCAAGGCTCAGCCAGTTCCAACCCCCCTGCCATGGGCAGGGACACCTCACACCACAGCAGGTTGCTCACAGCCACATCCAGCCTGGCTGCAAACACCTCCAGGCAGGAGGCTTCCACCACCTCCCTGGGCAACCTGTGCCAGGCTCTCACCACCCTCCTGGGCAACAACTTCTTTCTCACAGCCAATCTCAATCTCTCCACTTCTAGTTTTGCTCCATTCCCCCCAGTCCTATCACTCCCTGACACCCTCAAAAGTCCCTCCCCAGCTTTCTTGGAGCCCCCTGCAGATCCTGGAAGGCCACAATTAGGTCTCCTGGGAGCCTTCTCCTCTCTAGCCTGCCCAACCCCAACTCTTTCAGTCTGTCCTCACAGCAGAGCAGCTCCAGCCCTCTGCTCCTCCTCGTGGCCCTTCCCTGGACACCTTCCAGCACCTCCAGATCCTTCCTGGCACAGAGGTTCCAGAACTGGACAGAGCTCCAGCTGTGGTCTCAGCAGAGTGGAGTGGCATGAGGTTCAGCTTCAGTTTCTTCCTAACATGAGTTCAGAGCAGAAGTGAACCTACCTTTCTTGATTTGACAAACCCAGTTGTGACTGTATTCACAGCGCTCAGCATTCCACTCCATGGAACCACTGATGGCTCCACAGCATGCAAACCCAGGGCTGTAAAAGTGACCATCTTTCTTGTAATTCACCTACAGAAGGAACACAGGGTTGGGTTTATTCTTATGACACAGGGGAAAAAGCTGTGTTCTGTAGGGAATGAGAAGTACCACTGAGGTTTCAACCCCCTGTGGTTGAGCAGCTTGCGTGGGACATTAAAGCAAGAAAGTCACTCCAGAAGGGAAGAGAAAGGCTCTGGGTTTACACAGCATTTGATGGACTCTGCAGTCCCATGAAAACTGGGATCCTAGGAAGGAGTAAATGGGCAGTAGGGGACAGGAATGTGGAAATATACCACCAGAGGCTGTTAAAAATCAGGAAACACCTTTCTGGGGCTGTTTAGTCTGGAGAGGAGAAGGCTGAGAGGGATCTGATCAATGTCTATCAATAGCTGAGGGCTGGGGGTCAGGGTGAAGGGGCCAGGCTCTGTTTGGTGGTGCCCAGGGATAGGACAAGGAACAAGAAGTACAAGCTGGAACCCAGGAGGTTCCACCTCAAAATGAGGAGAAATTTCTTTGGTGTGAGGGTACTGGAGGCCTGGAGCAGGCTGCCCAGAGAGGTTGTGGAGTCTCCTGCTCTGGAGACTTCCCAGCCCCACCTGGATGTGTTCCTGACAGCACAGACCACAGCTGCTTTTGCTGCCCAAGGAGCTGTTTCTCAGCACAGCACTGTCTCACCTGCTCTTGATGCCAGTCCCTCTGCTGCTCAGCTAAGCAGCAAATCTCTGTTCAAAAGGAAACCCAAAGGACACTTCACAGAATCACAGAATGTTAGTGGCTGGAAGGGACCTCAAAAGCTCATCCAGTCCAAGCCCCTGCCAGAGCAGGAGCACCCAGGGCAGCTCACACAGGAACACATCCAGGCAGGCTTTTAATATATTCAGAGCAGAAGACTCCACAACCCCCCTGGGCAGCCTGCCACAGGGCTCCATCACCCTCACAGGGAAAAACATTTCCCTCCTGTTTCCATGGCACTTCCTCTGCCTCAGCTTCCACCACTGCCCCTTGTGCTGGCATTGGGCAGCACCCAGCAGAACCTGGCTCCAGCCTCTGGGCACTACCCCTGCACATCTTGAGCAACAGCAAGGAGCTCACCCTCAGGCTCCTCCTCTCCAAGCTCCAGAGCCCTCAGCTCCCTCAGGCTTTCCTCATGAGGAAGATGTTCCACTGCCTGCAGCAGCTCTGTGCCTCTGTGCTGGACCCTCTCAAGCAGTTCCCTGAGGTCCTTCTTGAGCTGAGGGGCCCAGGACTGGACACAATATTCCAGCTGTGGCCTCAGCAGGGCAGAGTAGAGAGGAAGGAGAACCTCTATGACCTACTAACCACAGCCCTTCTAATGGCCCCCATGTCCCTGATTGTGTTGCTCTCTAGGCCAGGCTGGTGAGCAGGGGCACCCCCAGCTGGGCTTCATCCCCACCTGCCTGTCATTTCAGGTATGAGCAAGCCTACCTGACCAGCCTCCTTGCTCTGCACCCTGAGAGGTCCTTCTGCATAATTCTCTCCTACCAGGCTGTCACCTGCCTTGGGTGATGCTGCTTTGGCAGGGGGCTTGGACTCATGGATCTCTTCTAACCCCTAACATGCTCTGACTCTGGTTCTCAAAGATATGCCACTTAGCTTATCACTAGCACTTCTTTGGGGGCACAACCTCAGGATGTATTGGCCTCTTTCTTCTCTAAAGCAGTGTGAAGAACAATGAGTTGCAGTTGCTCATTTGGGGCTTCCTGTCCAGCTTGCTTCCACACTGGTTTTGGAAAAGGCTCCCAGGAGAACAGAGTCAGAACAGCAAGACAGTGGCCAGCTGAAGCACTCACCGGGGATCCATCGCTCCAGGAGAGCCCACCCTGAGGGTCCAGGCACTGCAAACCTATCCAGAAAGGCTGAAGTGATGAGGATTTTTTCCTGGAGTGTGAGAAGATGTGTCAGGAAGGAAGAGGAGGCAGGGGGTTAGCTCTGCCAAAGTTTGCAAGCTACCTGGGACGAGAACTGTCACAATTATTGAAGGCTTCAAATGGAGTAGAAATGCTAACCACACTGACAGTGCTGCTGGGCAGCAAGGTCCCAGCAGCAAATGAGTGAAAGTTATGCCTGACAGGCTCACAGGGTGTCAGGGGTTGGAAGGGACCTCTGGAGATCTTCCAGTCCAACCCCCTGCCAGAGCAGGAGCAGAAAATCCAGCACAGGTCACACAGGAACACATCCAGACAGGGCTGCAACGGCTCCAGAGAAGGAGACTCCACAACCTCTCTGGGCAGCCTGCTCCAGGCCTCTGGGACCCTCACAGTGAAAAAGTTCTTCCTCATGTTGAGCTGGAACCTCCTGTGCTGCAGTTTCCATCCATTGCTCCTTGTCCTATCCCAGGGAGCAAGTGAACAGAGCCTGTCCCTGTCCCCTCCCTCCTGCCCCCCAGCCCTCAGCTATTTATAAACATTTATTAAATCCCCTCTCAGCCTTCTCCTCTCCAGACTGAACAGCCCCAGGGCTCTCAGCCTCTCCTCCCCAGGCAGTGCTGCAGTCCCTTCAGCATCCTTGCAGCTTTCCTTGGACTCTCTCCAGCAGATCCCTGTCCCTCCTGAACTGGGGAGCCCAGAGCTGGATGCAATATTCCAGGTGGGTCCTCACCAGGGAACAGTAACGGGGGGGGAGAACCTCCCTGGCTCTGCTGGACACACTCCTCTGAATGCAGCCCAGGATCCCATTGGCCTTCTTGGCCCCCAGGGCACATTGCTGTCCCATGCAGGACTTGCTGCCCACCAGCACTCCCAGGTCCTTCTCCTTGGGGCTGCTCTCCAGCAGATCACCTTAGAATCTTCTGCTTGGAAATGACTGTGTTGAAATCACAGCACAAAGGTTTTCATCACTGGTGCTGTGATCAGAGTGTTCTTTGGGACATAAAATGTTCACCTTGGCCAGAAGTTCCAGCTTAGTATCAGAGAAGTTCAGTGAACAAACTCAGATGTGTCAGAAGGAGAAGCATTAAACCAACCTGTGGGTTGGGCTGTGGGTTTGTTTGTTGGTTTGGTTTGAAAGTCAGTATTTTAGTTATTTAAAACCTTTGCAGATGATATTTTAAGGACTCAAAAGATGCTTTGGAGAGTTACTACCCACCTGAAGCTTGTTCTTGGTTCTTTTTCTTATGCTGATGAGGAGACCATAGATGGTTTATATGTGTGGTTCATTCCTACCTAGAGCATTGCTACAACAAAATGTCAATGATTAGATTGTTTGGCTTTACTCACATGATTGAGTTTTCTATCACCATTTGCTCCTCTTCACTTGTAATGGCAGCCAGATCTCCTCCTATGTGTCTGCAGAAATCCTGGGCTTCAAACCATGTTTTCTTTTGGTTTTCTTCTCTCACAAAAGGCTGCAGATCCAAGCACAACATTCTGTTGGCAACGTGGGAAAAGCAAATCTGCTGACTGCCTTGGAGAAGCATATCAGGAACATGACATGACTCTGGGCAGCCTGATCTAGTGGGGGATGTCCCTGCTGGCTGCATGGGGGTTGGGCTGGATGGGCTTTGCAGGTCCCTTCCATTCTATGGTTCTGTGGTTCTATGGTTCTGTGGTTCTATGGTTCTGTGGTTCTGTGACTCTATGGTTCTGTGGTTCTATGGTTCTGAGATTCTATGGTTCTGTGGTTCTGTGATTCTATGGTTCTGTGGTTCTATGATTCTGTGATTCTATGGTTCTGTGATTCTATGGTTCTGAGATTCTATGGTTCTGAGATTCTATGATTCTGTGACTCTATGGTTCTGTGACTCTATGGTTCTGTGACTCTATGGTTCTGAGATTCTATGGTTCTGAGATTCTATGGTTCTGTGACTCTATGGTTCTGTGACTCTATGGGTCTATGGTTCTGTGACTCTGATTCCGTGACTCTATGGTTCTGTGACTCTATGGTTCTGTGACTCTATGGTTCTGTGGTTCTATGACTCTATGGTTCTGTGGTTCTATGGTTCTGTGGTTCTATGACTCTATTGTTCTGTGGTTCTATGGTTCTGTGACTCTATGGTTCTGTGGTTCTATGGTCCTGTGATTCTATGGTTCTGTGACTCTATGGTTCTGAGATTCTATGGTTCTGTGACTCTGTGGTTCTGTGATTCTATGGTTCTGTGACTCTATGGTTCTGAGATTCTATAGTTCTGTGACTCTATGGTTCTGTGGTTCTATGGGTCTATGGTTCTGTGGTTCTATGGGTCTATGGTTCTGTGACTCTGATTCTGTGACTCTATGGTTCTGTGACTATGGTGCTGTGGTTCTATGGTTCTGTGGTTCTATGACTCTATTGTTCTGTGGTTCTGTGGTTCTATTGTTCTGTGACTCTATGGTTCTGTGACTCTATGGTTCTGTGACTCTATGGTTCTGTGGTTCTATGGTTCTGTGACTCTATGGTTCTGTGGTTCTATGGTTCTGTGATTCTATGATTCTATGACTCTATGGTTCTGTGACTATGGTTCTGTGGTTTTATGACTCTATTGTTGTGTGGTTCTATGGTTCTGTGACTATGGTTCTGTGACTCTATGGTTCTGTGACTCTGGTTCTGTGACTCTGTGGTTCTGTGACTCTGTGGTTCTGTGACTCTGTGACTCTATGCTTCTGTGATTCTATGCTTCTATGATTCTGTGATTGCTGGCTCATGGTCAACCTCCCATCCACCAGGACCCCCAGGTTCTTTTCCCCTTCACTGCTCTCCAACAGCTCAGTCCCCAGCATATCCTGGTCCACGAGGCTGTTCTTTCCCAGGTGCAGGACCCTGCCCTTGCCCTTGTTGAAATTCATTGCATTTCTCTAAATTCTACTTACCCTGAAGCATAAATGAGTGCTGTTCCTTGTGTCCCAACCCAAGGGACATTTGGCATCAGAAGGGGTTTCAGGAGCAGGAGGAAGAGTGACTTTTTCAGCCATTTTTTTTGCAGAGAAATTTTGCCTTGATGTCACAGTTCTGAACATCCCAGAGACCAGCTGCAGTTCCAGTCCTCAGGGCAACACAACCAGCTTCCTTCCCTGTGTGTGTATAAAGACAAGGAAATGTTCCTTACAGTGGTCCCCTTGGTGTTTATACAGCTCATCTAATTCCTTTCCAACAGCCTGAGGTGTTCAGTGCAGTGTCTGCTCAGAGGAAGAGCTTTGTAAAAAGAAGACAAGCAGCAAGTGGAGTCCTGCATCCTTTTGGGGAGGAGGCAGCCACAGCCTCCCTGGGCAGCCTATTCCAGTGTCTCACCACCCTCCTACTGAAGAACTTCTACCTCATCTCCAGTCTAACCCTGCTCTGCCTCAGCTTCAAACCATTCCCCCTTGTCGTGTCTCTAGACACCCTCAGCAAAAATCCCTCTGCAGCCTTCCTGTAGGATCCCTTCAGGTATTGGAAGGCAGCTCTAAGGTCCCCCAGAGTTAGCTGAAGCCTAGTTGAGAGGTGTCCCCTGCCCATGTCAGGGAGGTTGGAGTAGATGATCTCTGAGTTCCCTTCCAACCTCAGCCATTCTATGATCTTCCCCTCCCTTTGGAAGGCTTTCCACCTCCTTTTCTGCCTCTTTCCTTCACCACTCACTGCAAGGATTGGGCAGTGCATGGCCCAGCCTGGCAGGGTTTCACCCTTTGCACTCAGTTTGGTTCTGCTCATGTAAGCAATGAAGAGGCAGAAAGGAAATATTTTCATAGTATCATAGGAAGACCATAGGGTGAGAGAATCATTTAGATTGGAAAAGACCTCTAAGATCATCAAGTCCAGCTGTAAACTGAACACTGCCAGGTCCACCTCTAAACCATGTCCTTAAGTGGTCTTCTGAATACCTGCAGGGATGGTGACTCCACCACTTCCCTGGGCAGCCTGTTGCAATGCTTAAATCACCCCTTCAGGGCTCAGGGGTGACCTCATTGCCCTCTACAACTACCTGAAGGGTGGTTGTAGACAGGAAGTGGTTGGCCTCTTCTCCCAGGCAAGCAGCACCAAAACAAGGGGACACAGTCTCAAGCTGTGCCAGGGGAGGTTTAGACTCAAGGTGAGGAGGAAGTTCTTCACCGAGTGAGTCATTCGTCATTGGAACGGGTTGCCCAGGGAGGTGGTTGAGTCATCGACCCTGGAGGCATTCAAGGGGAGATTGGACGTGGCACTTGGTGCCATGGTCTAGTCATGGGGTCTGTGTTGATAGGTTGGACTCGATGATCCTCGAGGTCCTTTCCAACCTAAGTGATACTGTGTGATACTGTGTGATACTGTGAAATGTCTCCTAATAAACCTCCCCTGCTGCAGCCTGAAGCTGTTTCCTCTCATCCATTTACTTCTTACTTGGGAAAGGAGACTCCCCTTGCTCTAGTCACCTTTCAGGGAGCTGTGCAAAACAAAACCTTTCCCATCACCTATCTTCTCTCCAGGCTGAACAACCCCAGTGCCCTCAGCTGCTCCTCATCTTGGCCCTTCAGCAGCTTTGTTGCCCTTCCTTGGATGCAGGAAGGTTGGAGCAGATGGTCTCTGAGGGCCCTTCAAACCTAAGCCATTCTGTGCCTCTCCAGCCTTTCAAAGCCCTTCTTGTAGTGGGGAGCCTAAAACTGACCACTCTGAGCTGTGCTCTCAGCAGTGCTGAGGGGATGCATCAAAGACAGAGTGCTTGCAGGTGTCACCATGGCTGTGTCTTAGCAAAGCTGGGAGAAGGTTCACAATTACACAATCACAGAGCTGTCAGGGTTGGAAGGGGCCTCAAAGATGATCCAGTTCCACCCTCCCTGCCATGGGCAGGGACACCTCACACCAGAGCATTACAACACAGGCAGTTGCTCAGATGCACAGACTGACTGCAGTGGCAGAGTACCAGGCATGGCTGCATTCCAGTGTGTGTAGAGGACACCTTCTCCAGTCACCCAGGTGAACATCCCTGGCTCCTTGGTGTCAGAGAGACCGATCCAGAAGGACCTCTCAGGGCGCAGAGCAAGGAGGCTGGTCAGGTAGGCTTGCTCATACCTGAAATGACAGGCAGGTGGGGATGAAGCCCAGCTGGGGGTGCCCCTGCTACACCAGCCTGGCCTGGAGAGCAGCACAATCAGGGAAGTGGGGGGCATTAGAGGGGCTGTGGTCAGTAGGTCATAGAGGTCCTCCTTCCCCTCTACTCTGCCCTGCTGAGGCCACATCTGGAATCTTGTGTCCAGTTCTGGGCCCCTCAGCTCAAGAAGGACCTCAGGGAACTGCTTGAGAGAGTCCAGCACAGAGGCACAGAGCTGCTGCAGGCAGTGGAAGATCTTCCTCATGAGGAGGGCCTGAGGGAGCTGAGGGCTCTTAGGCTTGGAGAGGAGGAGCCTGAGGGTGAGCTCCTTGCTGTTGCTCAAGATGTGCAGGGGGAGTGCCCAGAGGCTGGAGCCAGGCTCTGCTGGGTGCTGCCCAATGCCAGCACAAGGGGCAGTGGTGGAAGCTGAGGCAGAGGAAGTGCCATGGAAACAGGAGGGAAATGTTTTTCCCTGTGAGGGTGATGGAGCCCTGGAGCAGGCTGCCCAGGGGGGTTGTGGAGTCTCCTTCTCTGGAGATATTCAGAACTTGCCTGGATGTGTTCCTGTGTGACCTGCTCTAGGTGCTCCTGCTCTGGCAGGGGATTGGACTGGATGAGCTTTTGAGGTCCCTTCCAGCCACTAACATTCTGTGATTCTGTGAAGTGTCCTTTGGGTTTCCTTTTGAACAGAGATTTGCTGCTTAGCTGAGCAGCAGAGGGACTGGCATCAAGAGCAGGTGAGACAGTGCTGTGCTGAGAAACAGCTCCTTGGGCAGCAAAAGCAGCTGTGGTCTGTGCTGTCAGGAACACATCCAGGTGGGGCTGGGAGGTCTCCAGAGGAGGAGACTCCACAGCCTCTCTGGGCAGCCTGCTCCAGGCCTCCAGCAGCCTCACATCAAAGAAGTTTCTCCTCATGTTGAGATGGAACCTCCTGGGTTCCAGCTTGTACCTCTTGTTCCTTGTCCTATCCCTGGGCATCACCAAACAGAGCCTGGCCCCTTCACCCTGACCCCCAGCCCTCAGCTATTGATAGACATTGATCAGATCCCTCTCAGCCTTCTCCTCTCCAGACTAAACAGCCCCAGGGCTCTCAGTCTCTCTTCACAGGGGAGATGCTCAAGTCCCTTAAGCGCCCTCCTGGCTCTCCCTTGGACTCTCTCCAGCAGGTCTCTGTCTCTCTGGAACTGGGCAGCCCAGCACTGGACACAGGATTGCAGCTGTGGTCTCAGCAGGGCAGAGCAGAGGGGCAGCAGAACCTCCCCAGCCCTGCTGGCCACACTTCTCTTGCTGCCCCCCAGGATGCCATTGGCTCTCTTGGCCCCTGTGGTGGTTTAGGCTGGGTGCTGGCCCGGATGCCACTGCATCGACCACACGTGGGAGGTCCCAAGGGGTGGGCCCAGCCCAGGGGGTGGTCACAGGCAGGTATTCCATTCCCATAATCCCTGCTCCCCTATAAAATGCCCATGCGGGGTCTTCACTTCCTCTTTCGTCCCCAGCTGCAGCCTAGGTCAAATGGCTGAGCCGCCTCCCTTGGGCCTGCCTAGGCCCGAGGCTGGGCAGGGGGGGCGCAGAGAAAGAGCCCTGGGGGGGTTTGGGTGTACCCCCAGGTGGGGATGGGATGTTCTTAGGCATGTTGTGGGATTTCTCTCTTTGTCACAGTGCTTGTGGTTCTCTGTAAAGCTTTCATTGGTGTTTGGTTTTAAATTGTTCTTCTATTTAAACTCTCCATCACCTTTGCAATCCCTTTGTCTGAGTTGTTATTTCTGCCCGTGGTGGGGAGGGGGTCTGCCCCAACCCATTACAGCCCCCAGGGCACATTGCTGTCCATGCAGAACTTGCTGCCCACCAGCACTCCAAGGCCTTTCTCCATGGAGCTGCCCTCCAGCAGGGTGGCTCCCAGTCTGTGCTGGTGCCTGGTGCTGTTCCTCCCCACATGCAGGACTCTGCACTTGTCCTTACAGAACTTCCTGAGGTTCCTCTTGGCCCAGCTCTCAGCCTGTCCTGGTCTGGCTGAGGGGCAGCACATTGAGTGCACCTTTATCCTCTCAGAGAGTTGTGTGCTCTGACATCAGTGGCAGCACAGCCTGACAGGTTCTCAGCCACCCTGCCCAGATTGCTCTCATCAGTACTTTCAAAACCCACCTGGCTGTATTCATACACACACAGAATCATGACAGCTGGAAAGGACCTTCAAGGTCACAGAGTCCAACCACAACCCAGCTGCCATGACCACCAAACTCTGTCCTGCAGCACCACCTCTACAGCTTCTCCAACACCTCCAGGCATGGGGACTCCACCACCTCCCTGGGCAGCCTCTCCCAACCCCTCACCACTACTCCAGCAAAGAAATCTTTCCTCCTCTCCAACCTAACCCTCCCCTGGCACAGCTTCAGCACATTTCCTCTCCTCCTAGCTCTGCTTACTTGGCAGAAGAGACCAACCCCAGCCTCACTCCAGCCTCCTCTCAGGTAGTCCTTTGCAACCTGCCTGGGTGATCCTGCTTTGGCAGTGGGATTTGGACTGGATGATCTCTTGAGGTCCTTTCCAACCCCTAACACTCTGTGATTCTGTGAATATCTTACATGTTTTCAATCAGAAAATGCAGACTATCATTTCATTCCATTTCGTGTTTGCTTCACAAAGAGGCTCTGCTTCTCTGCTTTCACAATTTTTTAACCCCCAAAGAGATCTTCACTATGTTCTACAATCCCAGGAGCTGAATCAGCTGCAGAGCTTCAAAGGGTGGGAGGTTTTTCCATACCTGTCTCCTATAGTTGTTAAATAGCCACTGCCCCTTTCACAGGTTTTCTTTGCTTCTGAGAAGGTCTCAGAGGTGTGTCCAACCAGGTAGCAGTAAAACCCATGTCTGTGCCAGCCCTGTCAAGAACAGGTGACACATCCTTGTCAAAGGGGCAGAGGAGTCCATGATATGATGCAGTGCTTCAATCAACAATCTTTATACCAGCAGTGTGCCCAGGGGGCCAAGAAGGCCAATGGCATCCTGGCCTTCATCAGGAAGAGTGTGGCCAGCAGGAGCAGGGAAGTCATTCTGCCCTGTGCTCAGCACTGCTTAGGCCACATCTTGAGTCCTGTGTCCAGTTCTGGGCTCCTCAGGTTAGGAAAGATGTTGAGCTGCTGCAAGGTGTCCAGAGAAGGGCAACAAAGCTGGGGAGGGGTCTGGAGCACAGCCCTGTGAGGAGAGGCTGAGGGAGCTGGGGTTGCTTAGCCTGGAGGAGGCTCAGGGGAGACCTTCTTGCTCTCTCCAACTCCCTGAAGGGAGGTTGTAGCCAGGTGGGGGTTGGTCTCTTCTCCCAGGCACCCAGCACCAGAACAAGAGGACACAGTCTCAAGCTGTGCCAGGGGAGGTTTAGGCTGAATGTTAGGAAGAAGTTCTTCCCAGCAAGAGAGATTGGCCATTGGGATGTGCTGCCCAGGGAGGTGGTGGAGTCACCATCCCTGGAGGTGTTGAAGAAGCTGTAGAGGTCATGGCAGTTGTGTTGTAGCTGGACTCACTGATCTCAAAGGGCTTTTCCAACCTTGATGGTTCTATGATTCTACAGCAGCTACACAGAAAGCCACAGCAATGGCTTTAGTCATGGGCTGCAGGCAGCTGTGGGGGACAATGCTCCTGACTCAGGTATAGTGCCAGAAAACCCTTCAGAATACTTTAAAGTGAGTGATTGTAGTTAAGATCAGCACCCCCAATCTGCTGCACTATCAGACTGTTTAGGAGAAAGGAAAAGAGAGTTTCAGTGCCAGGGGCAGCTTGTGAAACGAAGGATTCTTGGCTGTGCTTCCTTACCTTTGGGCAGCCAGGGTTCTCCTCTGCTCTCCCAGGAGCTCCTTGTACAGGGTCTCTTCTGCAGATGTAACCCAGCTCTCTGTCACAGGCACTGTCTGCCCAGTGCCCATCCTGCACACAGTGTGAGAGGAAGCAATGAGGGAGACTTGGTTCCTTTAGAAGCATTGTTGGGTTTGGTTTGGATTGGTCTGGTTTGGTTTTAGCACTATTTCAAAGGGACATTAAAGGTCTGTACTTTGTCATGGATTCAAACTATTTCACAGGTTCACAGACTGCATCAGGTTGGAAGCGACCCTCCAAGCCCCCTGCAGGCAGCAGGGACAGCTCCAGCTAGAGCAGGCTGCCCAGGGACATTGAAGCTGGACTTGAATGTCTCCAGGGATGGAGCCTCAACCACCTCCCTGGGCAGCCTGTTCCAGTATCTCCAGTATCCCTGTGCAGAACTTCCTCCTGGTGTCCAACCTAACTCTGCCCTGCTCCAGTTTGAAACCATTGTCCCTTGTTCTATCCCCACAGCCCCTTCTCAACAGTCCCTCCCCAGCCTTCAGGTCCTCTTCAGATATTGAAATGCAGCTCTAAGGTCTCTTCAGAGCCTTTTCTTCTCCAGGCTGAACAGCCCCAACTCTCCCAGCCTGTCCTCATAGCAGAGGTGCTCCAACCCTCTGATCATCTTGGTGGCCTCCTCTGGACCGTCTCCATCAGCTCCAGGTCTCTCATGTGTTGAGGGCTCCAGACTTGAACACATCCCTGCAGGTGAGGTCTCCCCAGAGCAGAGCAGAGGGGCAGGATCCTCTCTCTCCAGCTCTGGCCACACTGCTTTGGATGCAGCCCAGGCTGCCCTTGGCCTTCTGTGCTGCCAGTGCCCATTGCTGGCTCCTGTCCAGCTTCTCCTCCCCCAGCACCCCCAAGTCCTTCTCTGCAGGGCTGCTCTCCATCTCATCCTCCCCAGCCTGTGCAGACACTGTTTGCCCTTGACATCACCTGGTAACATGTGCTGGCTTCTCACTGAGTGCCCAGTGCTGCAGGGGCCATACCTTGCACTTGTTCATTGTGGACAGAGGCCCCAGCCTGGATTGGTATCCAGGGTTTCTCCAGCCCAGTGCAGGTCCTTGCACTTTGCCTTATTGAACCCCTTGAGGTCCTCAGCCTGTGCAGGTGCCTCTGGATGGTGTTTGTGCTCATTTTTTATACCATGTGAAGCTAACAGTGCCACAGGCAGCCTGGGATGGTTTGCTTGGCATCCACTGTACAACCCACAGCCAGACAGGAGCAGTGATCTCATTAGCTCTCATTTAATATTAGATTGGCTTTAGATCAGACATGTTTCTGAGTGAGTGCAGCTGCCTGCCCTGTGCTGCCATTCAGCTATACCTGAGCAGGCTGAGAGCTGGGTGGAGGGGAAGCTCATGAAGTTCAACAAGGGCAAGTGTAGGGTCCTGCATATGGGAAGGAATAACCTTCTACACCACTACAGGTGAGGGCTGACCACCTGGGAAGCAGCTCTGCAGAGAAGGACATAGGAGTGCTGGTGGGCAATGAGTTCCCCATGAGCCAACAATGTGCCCTGGTGACCAAGAACTCCAATGGCCTCCTGGGGTGCACTAAGAAGAGTGTGGCCAGCAGGTCAAGAGAGGTTTCTCTCCCCCTCCACTTTGCCCTGGTGAAACCACACCTGGAATGTTGTGTCCAGATCTGGGCTTCCCAGCTCAGGGTGGACAGGGAACTGCAGGGGAGGGTCCAGCAGAGGCCTCAAAGATGCTGAGGGGCCTGGAGCAGGTTTCTGACAAGGAGAGGCTGAGAGTCCTGGGGCTGTTTAGCCTGGAGAAGAGCAGCCTGAGGGGATCTGATCTGTGCTCAACAATAGCTGGTGGGGGGCAAGAGAATAGAGTCTGAGTCTTTTCTGTGGCACCCAGTAGCAGGGCAAGGGGCAGCAGGTACAAACTAGAGCACCAGAGGTTTCAGCTGAACTGGAGGAAAAACTCCTCTACAGTGAGGCTGCTGGAGGCCTGGAGCAGGCTGCCCAGAGAGGTTGTGGAGTCTCCTCTGGAGACCCTCCAAACCCACCTGGACACTGTGATCCTGGACAACCTGCTGGGGGTGACCCTGCTTTAGCAGGGGGTTGGACACAATGATGTGCAGTGGTGTCTTCCAAGCCCTACCATGCTGGGATTCTGTGATTTGTCTTTAAGTTGTATTCAGAACCATAAACAAATATCCAAGAGTGCAGTGCTAGAGACCTGTGGAGTGATTCTACCTCTCCAGCCAGAAGGACACAGTCTTCCTGCCTGTTGATGGCATGGGTTGGTTCTCCAGGCAGCCAGCTGGTGTATGTCACAGGAGTGCCATCACTCCATTCAAAGTACATTGGGGTGTTGAGATCATGCAGACCAATCCACAGCTCATCCACAGCTTCTAGGAGCAAACAAAAAATCATCTCTGTTAGTACCCAGGCTGAAAGAGGCCAAAGGAGGAAGATTTGATTGACCAACAAGCTGAAAAGATTGCATCCAGTTCTGGGCTCCCCAGCTCAGGAGGGACAGGGATCTGCTGGAGAGACCCCAAGGGAGGGCTACAAGGATGCTGTGGGGACTGCAGCACTGCCTGGGGAGGAGAGGCTGAGAGCCCTGGGGCTGTTCAGTCTGGAGAGGAGAAGGCTGAGAGGGATCTGATCAATGTCTATCAATAGCTGAGGGCTGGGGGTCAGGAAGGAAGGGACAGGGACAGCCTCTGCTCACTGTGCCCTGGGATAGGACAAGGGGCAATGGATACAGCACAGGAGGTTCCACCTCAACATGAGGAGGAACTTCTTGACTGTGAGGGTCCCAGAGGCCTGGAGCAGGCTGCCCAGAGAGGTTGTGGAGTCTCCCTCTCTGGAGCCTTTGCAGCCCTGTCTGGATGTGTTCCTGTGTGAGCTGTGCTGGATTCTCTGCTCCTGCTCTGGCAGGGGGCTGGACTGGAAGCTCTTAAGAGGTCCCTTCCAACCCCTGACACCCTGTGAGCAGTGAAATGTCCACACTGCAGCACAGATTCTTCAGGGATGAATTACAGGAGAGTTTGTTTCAAGAATAAACCAGGTTGGAAGAGGCCTTCAAGATCATCTTGTCCAACGTATCAACTAATCCAACCCACCTATAAAGGGCACTGCTGCTCACTGCAGGCTTGAACACAGCCCTGAGATTAAGGGTCCCATGCTCTACCAACTGAGCTAACTCTGACTAGATCTAGTTCCAATTTTTCTTGCAAGAAGGTAAGAAAACCCCAACCAAAGAAGAAGAGATCCCAGCAGGGAAGACAAGGGCTCAGCTTCCCCAGCTCCTTGCTGTCCCTGCAGCCTGCAGGAGGTGTCTGAGGCAGAGAAATCAGAGCTGTTGCCTTCCAGTGGTGTCAAGGAGTGAAAAACAAATGAAAACCAAAATGCAAGAGGAAATGAAGGGAGCACTAATGACTGCTCTGCTGGGTTGTTGGGGCCTGGGTTTGTTGTAACCCCTGTGGCCTGTGTCCCATAAATGTTCATACCAAGGGTTTGGGCTTTTTAATCCTCTAAAACTGTGACTGTCTGCTTGTTCCAGACACTGCCCTTGCAGAAATACTTACTGTAGCCAAGCTGGGAGAGCAGGGAGCTGTGCTCCTGGGGGCTGTGGATGCTGGCCAGATTGCCATGGCTCTCATTGCAGGAGATTAGGGCTTCATGCCATGCTCTGCGGTCTCTATGAAGCATGAAGCAGTGATCTCCGTAGGCCAGCCATCCTTCTGGGCACTGAGCAGGCTCTGAGTGTCCTCAAAATCAAGAGAAATAAGGTTTTAAACAGTGCAAACTGGGGTGAAGCAGCAGCAAGTACACTGGGAATGAGTTCACTGATAAGAAGGAAAATGGAGCAATCAGGAATGGTCAGAGAATCACAGAGTGGTTTGGGCTGGAGAAGCCCTTCCAGCTCATCCAGCCAACTATTCTCTACCTCTGCCAAGGCTGGGGCTGAGCCATGGCCCTCAGCACCACAGCTCTGCCTCTGGGAAACACCTCCAGGGCTGGCTATTCAACCACCTCCCTGGGCAGCCTGTGCCAGTGCTTCAGAACCCTTTCAGGGAAGAAGTTTCTTCTAATGTCCAACCTAAACCTCCCCTGGGGCAGCTTGAGGCCATTTCCTCTTGTCCTGTCACTTCTTCCTTGGCTCCAGCCTCCTTTCAGGGAGCTGTAGAGAGCAATGAGGTCTCCCCTCACCCTCCTTTCCTTCAGACTACACACCCCCAGCTCCCTCAGCTGCTCCTCCCCAGCCCTGTTCTCCAGCCCCTTCCCCAGCTTCTTTGCCCTTCTCTGGACCTTCTCCATCCCCTCAGGTCCTTCTTGGAGTGAGGGCCCCAAAACTGAACCCAGTCATCAATGTGTGGCCTCATCAGTGCCAAGTACATGGGGACAATCCCTGCCCTGCTCCTGCTGGCCACACCATTGCTGGCCAGGATGCCATTGGCTTTCTTGGCCACCTGGGCACACCCTGACATCTTCATCCAGCTGTCAACCAGCACTGCCAGGTTCTTTTCCTCTGGGCAGTCTCCAGCCACTCTGCCCCAAGCCTGGAGTGCTCATGGGGTTGCTGTGACCCAAGTGCAGGACCCAGCACTTGGCCTTGTTGAATCTCATACAGCTGGCCTTGGCCTTTCAGTCCAGCCTGGCCAGGTCCTTCCATAGAGCCCTCCCACCCTCAAGGGGATCAACACTTCCATCTCAGTTGGTGTCACCTGCAGATTTACTGAGGGTGCTTGGATCCCCTCATCCAGATCACTGATAAAGTCATTAAAGAGATCTGGCCCCAGCACTGGGCCCTGGGAACAAGTGTGTGACCAACTGCATTCAGCTTCATGGAGGATCAGGCTCAGGACCACCTGAGGAACTCAACTTGCATCAATCTGTAGGACCTGATGAGATGCATCCCAGAGTTCTGAAGGAACTGGCTGATGGGGTTGCCAAGACACTCTCCATGGCATATGAAATGTCCTGGCAGTCAGGGAAAGTCCCTGGGGACTGGAGAAATGGAACAAAGAATCATAGAATCAACAAGGTTGGAAAAGACCTCAGAGGTCATCAAGTCCAACCTGTCCCCCAACACCTCCTGACAACTAAACCATGGCACCAAGTGCCACATCCAGTCCCCTCTTGAACACCTCCAGGGATGGGGACTCCACCACCTCCCTGGGCAGCACATCCCAATGGCCAACAACTCTCTCAGTGAAGAACTTTCTCCTCACCTCCAGCCTAAACCTCCCCTGGCACAGCTTGAGACTGTGTCCTCTTGTTCTGGTGCTGCTTGCCTGGGAGAAGAGACCAACCCCCACCTGGCTACAACCTCCCTTCAGGGAGTTGTAGAGAGCAATGAGGTCTCCCCTGAGTCTCCTCTTCTCCAGGCTAAGCAACCCCAGCTCCCTCAGCCTCTCCTCACAGGGCTGTGCTCCAGACCCCTCCCCAGCTTTCTTGCCCTTCTCTGGACACCTTCCAGCAGCTCAACATCTTTCCTAACCTGAGGAGCCCAGACCTGGACACAGGACTCAAGGTGTGGCCTAAGCAGTGCTGGGCACAGGGCAGAATGAGCTCCCTGCTCCTGCTGGCCACACTGTTCCTGATGCAGGCCAGGATGCCCTTGGCCTTCTTGGACCCCTGGGCACACTGCTGGCTCATGTTCAGCTTCTGTCGACCACTACCCCCAGGACCCTTTCTGCCTGGCTGCTCTCAGCCACTCTGACCCCAGCCTGTAAGGGGTAAGAAGGACCTTGGAAGTTACTGACCCGTCAGGATTACCTCTGTGCCCGGGAAGATCATGGAACTGATCCTCCTGGAAGCTCTGCTAAGGCAGGTGGAAGACAGGCAGGTGACTGGAGGCAGCCAGCATGGCTTCACCCAGGGTATGTCCTGCCTGACCAACCTAGGGGCTCTCTGGGATACCTTAACTACATCAGTGGACGAGTAAAGACCAACAGCTGTCACCTCTCTGGTCTTCTGTAAGGCCTTTGACACAGTCCTCACAACATTCTTCTCTCCAAGCTGAGGAGACATGGATTGGATGGGTGGACTGTCCAGGGGATAAGGAATTGGTTGGATGATGGCATCCAAAGGGTAGTGGTCAATGGCTCATGTCCAGATGGAGACAGGTGACAAGTGCTGTCCCTCAGGGGTCTGTACTGGGACCAGAGCTGTTCAGTATCTTCATCAGTGATACAGACAGCAAGGCTGAGGCACCCTCAGCAAGTCTGCTGATGGGACCAAGCTGAGTGGAGATGAGACTGAAGGGTGGGATGGGAGCCAGCCAGAAGGACCTGGACAGGCTGAGAGGTGGCTGAGGAGAAACTCTTGAGGTTCAATAAGGCAAAGTGCAAGGTCCTGCACCAAGATTGGGGCAGTTCTCAATATCAATTCAGGCTGGGGATGATGAGATTGAGAGCAGCCCTGCAGAGAAGGACTTGGGGGTACTGGGGGGGGAGAAGCTGGACAGGAGCCAGCAATGGGCACTGGCAGCACAGAAGGCCAAGGGCAGCCTGGGCTGCATCCAAAGCAGTGTGGCCAAAGCTGGAGAGAGAGGATCCTGCCCCTCTGCTCTGCTCTGGGGAGACCTCACCTGCAGGGCTGGGGCCAGCTCTGGGGCCCCCAACACAAGAGAGACCTGGACCTGATAGATTGGGTCAGAGGAGGCCACCAAGATAATCAGAGGGCTGAAGAACCTCTGCTGTAGGGACAGACTGGAAGAGTTGGGGCTGTTCAGCCTGGACAAGAGAAGGCTCCAGGGAGATCTTAGAGCTGCATTTCAATATCTGAAGAGGACCTACAGGCAGGGACTGTTCAGATGGAGCTGTGGGGATAGGAAAAGAGGCAATGGTTTGAAACTGGAACAGGGCAGAGTTAGGTTGGACATCAGGAGGAAGTTCTGCACAGTGAGGCTGGGGAGACACTGGAACAGGCTGCCCAGGGAGGTGGCTGAGGCTCTGTCCCTGGAGACATTCCAGGTCAGTCTGGCTGTGTCCCTGGGCAGCCTGCTCTAGCTGGAGCTGTCCCTGCTGCCTGCAGGGGGGTTGGACATGATGAGTTTTGAGTGTTACACAATGGCACTGTTGGTGCAGAGCAAGTCATTCTCTGTGTTCAAGGCTTTCCACACTGAGCCTCATTAAATAAAACAGAGAAAATTGGAGTAGAAAAGTGATGTGAAGGAACCTTGTCTTCCTGGGTTACAAGTAGTGCCACTGAGAAATTGGACTGAGACTGTTGCAAACCTTCAGTGATAAGCCAGAGTGCCCTGGAGGAGGAGTGAGGCCTCTCTGAAGTTTGTTTTCATGCCCATACAAATACCTCTGTGGTAATCTGTGGCACAGAGCAGTACCTCTGGAACTGAGGACAGCAATGCTAAAGGAAAACTGCTTCTGAGGTGCCATGAGGATGTGCAGTAGGTTAAAGAAACAACAATGCAGTTGGTTCTGTGCCACTCAGCCAAGCAGAGGAGCAAAGGGCAATGCCAGGAGATGTCATCTTGGTGACACAAATCCTGTCTCTGGCAGAGGGCTTTGCTTTGCTTGCCATACCTGCTGGAAGACTGAGGAGATCCAGAGTGGAGTTTTCCTTTTTGCAGATGTAGCCAAGTCTCAGCTCACAGGGCTGAGCCTCCCATTTCCCATCTCTTCTGGGGTTTAGTACTGCACAGAGGTGCTCAGGCTCAGGGCTTCCTTGAGAGAATCAAAACCAAATTGTCTTGATGTAGCACAGGGTTTATGTCAGCAGCTGAATGCTTCATACACTTACAGCCTGTCCATGTAGCAGCTGCAGGCTCATGGCCACAGTTGCTTTGCTCCTGGAGATGACTGAATCACAGCAGTGTCAGGGCTGGAAGGGACCTCAAGGCTCAGCCAGTTCCAACCCCCCTGCCATGGCCAGGGACACCTCACACCACAGCAGGTTGCTCACAGCCACATCCAGCCTGGCTGCAAACACCTCCAGGCAGGAGGCTTCCACCACCTCCCTGGGCAGCCTGTGCCAGGCTCTCACCACCCTCATGGGGAACAACTTCTTCCTCACATCCAATCTCAATCTCCCCACTTCTACTTTTGCTCCATCCCCCCCAGTCCTATCACTCTCTGACACCCTCAAAAGTCCCTCCCCAGCTTTCTTGGAGCCCCCTGCAGATGCTGGAAGGCCACAATTAGGTGTCCTGAGAGCCTTCTCCTCTCCAGCCTGCACAACCCCAACTCCCTCAGTCTGTCTCCAGGAGCAGCTCCAGCCCTCTGCTCCTCCTCATGGCCCTCGTGAAGGCCAAGGTTTTGTCAGACTGCTGCTCCCTGACAGCTGAGTCCTTGCAGGGAGCAGGTTCTGATAACCCTTGTGAGAGTTGAAGGTACCCAGAGGTTTTGACTGCCTTAAGGACACTCCTTGTACCCTCCAGCTGTGCTGCTGCTTTCCACTTTAGCTGCTTCTGGCAGCAGAGGAGTTTAGCTCTGCCCAGTGTAGTAAAGCCTCCCTCTGAGGTGTTTAGCCTCCTGTGCCTCCCCAGCCCTTCAACTGCATTTTCTCACATTCAGCAGGAGTAGTGCAGCTCTGTACCTGGCATGCAGGGACCACACTGATGGGAAATATTCCCAAAGCTGTTCAACATCTGTTCCTACCTGGTGCCCAGTTCAGGTACCTGAAGGGAAGGCCACCACTCCACTGCCAGCTGCTGTTGAGGTTCAGGTGGTTAAGCCCAATCCAGAGAGATGATCTCTTGCTGTCAATCAAGTCTAGAGAACCCAAAGAGATGAATTGCAGGGAGGTTTGTTAGGAAATGCTCTGCAATTTCTGCTGGAGGCAGAGTGTAGAGTCCTACAGCACTACCAGGCACCAGTACACACTAGGGGCTGTCCTGCTGGAAAGACCTTGGAGTATCCCCAAAATCCATTGCACAGACTCAGAGAGTGCATCAGGTTGGGAGGGAACCTCAAAGGGCATCTTGTCCAACCCCCTGCAGGCAGCTGGGACAGCTCCAGCTAGAGCAGGCTGCCCAGGGACACAGCCAGGCTGAGCTTGGAAGGCTCCAGGGATGGAGCCTCAACCACCTCCCTGGGCAGCCTGTTCCAGTGTCTCCCCAGCCTCACTGTGCAGAAATTTTTCTGGGTGTCCAACCTAACTCTGCCCTGCTCCAATTTCAAATCATGGCCCCTCAGCCTATCCCTGCAGCCCCTTCTGAACAGTCCCTCCCCAGCCTGCATCTAGGTCCCCTGTAGATATTGAAATGCAGCTCTAAGGTCTCCCTGGAGCCTTCTCTTGTCCAGACTGAACACCCCCAGCTCCCTCAGACTGCCCTCACAGCAGAAGTTCTCCAGCCCTCTGATCATCTTTATGGCCTCCTCTGGACCCTCTCCATCAGCTCCAGGTCTCTCTTGTGTTGGTGGCTCCACAGCTGGCTCCAGCCCTGCAGGTGAGGTCTCCCCAGAGCAGAGCAGAGGGGCAGGATCCTCTCTCTCCATCCCTGGCCACACTGCTTTGGATGCAGCCCAGGCTGCCCGTGGCCCTCATTGTGTCCAACCCAAATCTTCCCTGCCCAGGTTTCTTTCCTTCTCTTTCTCTGAAGAAGCAGTAGCAATGGGAAGTGATTTCAAATGGCAATGCCACAACTTCCAGAAGTTCCAGCTATGGGGAGCTCAATTACAGTAATTGTGCTGTTTTCTCTACCCAGCCCAGCCACCATCTCCACATCAGATCCCCACTGGCATGATGAAAGCTCTGAAGCACTGCAAACACTCAGGGAAAGCCTCTTTGCAAGTGTTTTCACTGTGCCATGCTTATTAGCTCACCTCTTAGATACTGCTGCTCCTGGAGCTCTGTGACACTCAGCAGTTCTGCTTCCTGCTGCTGGCAGCTCTGCCTTGCTTGGTGCCAGGTGAGAGCTGCCTGGTGGTTTACCTGGTAGCGTGCTCCTGTCAAAGGATCTGTGCTCCAGAATCTGTCTGTGTCTGCATGAGAGAAAGGAGACTCAGTGTGACACTTCCTTACACAAAGTGCTGGGAGAAAATGTAACTGCAGGCTGCCTGGTGCAAGGAGATGCTGGAGCTAATAGGGCTCAGAACCCCCAGCCCCACACTGCTGTCAGCTTGCTTTGTGCCATGGACATTAGTAGAGAAGGACCTTTCAACCCTCACTATCCATACAGGCTGGGGGATGAGGAGTGATAGAAAGCAGCCCTGAGGAAAAGGACTTGGGGGTGTTGGTGGGGGAGAAGCTGGGCAGGAGCAGGCAGTGTGAGACTGCAGCACAGAAGGCCAATGGCAGCCTGGGCTGCATCCAAAGCAGCATTGCCAGAGATCCAGAGAGGTGATTCTGACACTTGGCTCTGCTCTGCTGAGACCTCACCTGCAGGGCTGTGTCCAGTTCTGGACAGGAAGGACCTGGACCTGATGGAGAGGGTCCAGAGGAGGCCACAAAAATGCTCAGGGGGTTGGAGCAGCTCTGCTGCAAGGACAGGCTGAGGGAGCTGGGGGTGTGCAGCCTGGAGAAGAGAAGGCTCCAGGGAGACCTAAGAGCAGCCTGCCAGTACCTGAGGGCTGCAGAAGGACTGTTTGCAAAGGCCTGCAGGGACAGGAGCAGGGGCAATGGCTTCAAACTAGAGCAGAGCAGATTGAGATTGGATGTGAGGAACAAGTTCTGCACCAGGAGGGTGGTGGAACACTGGCACAGGTTGCCCAGGGAGGTGGTTGAGGCTCCTTCCCTGGAGATATTCAAGGTGAGTCTGGACAGGGCTCTGGGATAAGGATGCCCCTGCTGAGTGCAGAAGGTTGGACTGGATGAGCTTTGGAACTCCCTTCTGTCCTGGACCACTCTGTGATCCTTTCTTTTTCTTCTCACCTCTCAAATCTGATAATCTCCAGGTGGAAAAATGCAATGTAAAACTATCAACAAACCAGGACTGCTCATCATCTGCTCTGACAAGGGGTTCAGCAGCTCAGGGCTGATGGTGACTGAAATCTTTGATGAAATACAAAAGAAATGCAAACAGGGGTGGAAAGCTTGCTTTTCAAACCTTGCCACCTTTGATGGCACTTCCAGCACTCCAGGCTTGGGAAAGCATGGCTTGGAAGGCTCATAGGATCACAGAACTGTCAGGGCTGGAAGGGGCCTCAAGGATCAGCCAGTTCCAACCCCTCTGCCATGGGCAGGGACACCTCACACCACAGCAGGTTGCTCACAGCCACATCCAGCCTGGCTGCAAACACCTCCAGGCAGGAGGCTTCCACCACCTCTCTGGGCAACCTGTGCCAGGCTCTCACCACCCTCATGGGGAACAACTTCTTCCTGACATCCAGTCTCAGTCTCCCCACTTCTAGTTTTGCTGCAAGTAGATCCCAAGTAGAGAAGGACCTGAGGGTGTTGGTCAGCAGCCACCTGATGATGAGCCAGAGTGCCCAGGTGGTCAAGAAGGCCAACAGCATCCTGGCCTGGACCAGCAATGGTGTGGCCAGCAGGAGTAGGGAAGGGATTGTTGCCCTGCACTCAACAGTGGTGAGGTCATGTCTTGAGTACTGGGTTCAGTTTTGGGTGCCTCACTCCAAGAGGGACATTGAGGAGCTGGAGCAGGCCCAGAGAAGGGCAAGGAAGCTGGGAAAGGGTCTGGAGAACAGGGCTAATGAGGAGCAGCTGAGGGAGCTGGGGGTGTTTAGTCTGGAGAAGAGGAGGCTGAGGGGAGACCTCATTGCTCTCTACAGCTCCCTGAGAGGAGGTTGGAGCCAAGTGGATGTTGGTATCACAGTATCACAGTATCACTTAGGTTGGAAAGGACCTCGAGGATCATCGAGTCCACCCTATCAACACAGACCCCATGACCAGACCATGGCACCAAGTGCCACGTCCAATCTCCCCTTGAACGCCTCCAGGGTCGATGACTCAACCACCTCCCTGGGCAACCGGTTCCAATGTCGAGTGACTCACTCGGTGAAGAACTTCCTCCTCACCTCGAGTCTGAACCTCCCCTGGCGCAGCTTGAGACTGTGTCCTCTTGTTCTGGTGCTGGTTGCCTGGGAGAAGAGGCCAACTCCCTCCTGGCTACAACCACCTTTCAGGTAGTTGTAGAGGGCAATAAGGTCACCCCTGAGCCTCCTCTTCTCCAGGCTAAGCAACCCCAGCTCCCTCAGCCTCTCCTCATAGGGCTTGTGTTCAAGGCCTCTCCCCAGCCTTGTGGCCCTTCTCTGGACACGCTCAAGTGTTTCGATATCCTTCTTAAACTGAGGAGCCCAGAACTGGACACAGGACTCAAGGTGCGGCCTAACCAGAGCAGAGTACAGGGGCACTATGACCTCCCTGCTCCTGCTGGCCACACTATTCCTAATGCAGGCCAGAATGCTATTGGCCCTCCTGGCCACCTGGGCACACTGCTGCTCATATTCAGGTGGCTGTCGATCAGCACCCCCAGGTCCCTCTCTGTCTGGGAGCTCTCAGCCACTCTGACCCCAGCCTATAGCTCTGCATGGGGTTGCCGTAGCCAAAGTGCAGCCCCTGGCACTTGGACTTGTTGAATGCCATCCCATTGGACTCTGCCCATCTGTCCAGTCGGTCGAGGTCCCTCTGCAGAGCCTTTCTACCCTCTAACTGACTAACATCTGCCCCTAACTTTGTGTCATCTGCAAACTTGCTGATGACTGACTCTACCCCTTCATCCAGATCATCAACGAATATGTTGAAGAGCACAGGGCCCAGCACTGATCCCTGGGGGACACCACTGGTGCCTGGCCTCCAGCTGGATGCGGCACCGTTCACGACCACTCTCTGGGCCCGGCCCTCCAGCCAGTTCCTAACCCAGCACAGAGTGTAGTGGTCCAAGCCACGGGCTGACAGCTTAGTCAGCAGTTTGCTGTGGGGGACGGTGTCAAAGGCCTTGCTGAAGTCTAGGTAGACCACATCCACAGGCCTCCCCACATCCACCAGGCGGGTCTTGTCCTAAGAAGCAAGTGAGAGGATGAGGGGAAATGGCCTCACATTGCCTCAGGGGAGGTTCAGATTGGATGTGAGGAAATGGTTGGCAGGCCCTGGGACAGGCTGCCCAGGGAAGTGGAGGAGTCACCACCCTGCAGGTATTTCAGAGACCTGCAGATGTGGCTCTTGGGCTCATGGGTTCCTGGTGGCAGTGTAAGGTTTCTCATCGATCTTTTCCATCCTGAATGATTTGATGCTTTGATGCTTTGTTTACAGTTCAGTGCTTCTTTCTTGCCTGCATGCTTGAGGCAACTGGAGTTTAGAAACTGCCTTCTGAGAGTTCCCTGCTAGCAGAGCTGCTCCCTGGGCAAGTGCTAAGGGGCTGTGGTCACAGCTTCCCTTCACATTCTCTTTCCCTGAGGGAAACACATTGGACTTCCCCAGCAGTTTGTTGCAGGGCTCTTCCTTTATTGCTGATTCTTTGCCAATTCTTAGCTTCTTTTACTTCAGCTGCTTTTGAGTGGTAGCTTCAGGAGTTGGTGATAGTGATCCAACAGTTATCTAATCACAGGATCACAGCTCACGGGATGTTAGGAGTTGGAAGGGACCTCTGGAGAGCTTCCAGTCCAACCCCTGCCAGAGCAGGAGCAGAGAATCCAGCACAGGTCACACAGGAACACATCCAGACAGGGCTGCAAAGGCTCCGCAGAAGGAGACTCCACAACCTCTCTGGGCAGCCTGCTCCAGGCCTCTGGGATCCTCACACCAACAAATTTTCTCCTCATGTTGAGGTGGAACCTTCTCTGTTCCAGTTTGTATCCATTGGTCCTTCCCTTATTGTTGTGCACCATCGAAAAGAGCTTGGCCCCCTCCACTTGCCCCCAGCCCTCAGCTATTGATAGACATTGATCAGATCCCTCTCAGCCTTCTCCTCTCCAGACTGAACAGCCCCAGGGCTCTCAGCCTCTCCTCCTCAGGCAGTGCTGCAGTCCCTGCAGCATCCTTGCAGCCCTCCCTTGGACTCTCTCCAGCAGATCCCTGTCCCTCCTGAACTGGGGAGCCCGGAGCTGGATGCAATATCCCAGGTGAGGTCTCAGCAGGGCAGAGTAGAGAGGGAGGAGATCCTCACTGGCTCTGCTGGCCACACTCCTCTGAATGCAGCCCAGGACCCCATTGGCCTTCTTGGCCCCCAGGGCACATTGCTGTCCCATGGAGAGCTTGCTGCCCACCAGCACTACCAGATCCCTCTCCACAGGGCTGCTCTCCAGCAGATCACCTCCCAGCCTGTACTGCTGGAGGTTATCCTTCCTGCCCATGTGCAGGAATGCTGTGGCATTGCAGAGAGGTTGTGGAGTAAAATGGAGTCATGTGTCCAGGTGTGACCAGCCTGGCAATACTGCTGGATTTCCCCAGCAGTGCATTGTTACAGCACTTGGGACTTACAGGCAGTGGGACAGAAGCCATAGAGATGGTCCTGGTCGAAGGTGGGGGTGGTGGCACACCAGAGCAAGCCGTCAGCCCTGCCAGCCGCCGTGCACTCGCTGTGCCAGCTGCCCCCCAGCCGGAAGGGGAAGGCACAGGGAGCTCCGTTGGCATTTCCTGCCAGGGTGAACAGCTCTGAGGGGGAAAAAGAGTAGGGTTAGTGGCTGGACATGGTGAGCATAGAATCACAGAATGGGTGGTTGGAAGGGACCTCCAAAGCTCACCCAGTCCAACCCCTCTGCACTCAGCAGGGACATCCCCAGCTAGATCAGGTTGCCCAGAGCCCTCTCCAGCCTCACCTTGAATATCTCCAGGGATGGAGCCTCAGGCACCTCCCTGGGCAACCTGTGCCAGTGTTCCACCACCCTCCTGGTGCAGAACTTGTTCCTCACATCCAATCTCAATCTGCTCTGTTCTAGTTTGAAGCCATTGCCCCTGGTCTTGCCCCTGCAGGCCTTCGCAAGCAGTCTCTTTGCAGCCTTCTTGTAGCCCCTTCAGGTACTGTCAGGCTGCTCTTAGGTCTCTAGGCGGAACATTCCAATGGCTGAGAACCCTTCCAGGCAAGAAATATCTCCTAACATCCAGTCTGAACCTCCCCTGGGGCAGCTTGGAACCATTGCTTCTGCTCCTGGCCCTTGACACCCAGGAGCAGAGGCTGTCCCCTCCTCACTGCAACCTCCCTGCAGGGAGCTGCAGAGAGCAAGGAGGTCTCCCTCAGCCTCCTCTTCTCCAGCCTCAACACCCCCAGCTCCCTCAGCCTGTCATTGTAGCAGAGCTGCTCCAACACCATGATCATTTTTGAGGCCCTACTCTGGACCCTCTCCATCAGGTCCAGGTCCTTCCTATATTAGGGATGTGCTGCACACCTTCAGGCAGGTGCCTGTATATCTTAACCAATTATCATCCAGTCCACCTCTTCCTCAGTAGCAACAGATAATGTTAGAATAGGATAGGATAGGATAGGATAGGATAGGATAGGATGGGATGGGATAGGATAGGATAGGATAGAATAGAATAGAATAGAATAGAATAGAATAGAATAGAATAGAATAGAATAGAATAGAATAGAATAGAATAGAATAGAGCAGGTTGGAAAAGACCTTTGAGATCATCAAGTCCAACCTGTCACCCAGCACCATCTGATCAACTAACCCATGGCACCAAGTGCCTCATCCAGGCTCTTCCTAAACACCTCCAGGGATGGTGACTCCACCACCTCCCTGGGCAGCACATCCCAATGGCCAATCTCTCTTGCTGGGAAGAACTTCTTCCTAACATCCAGCCTAAACCTCCCCTGGCACAGCTTGAGACTGTGTCCTCTTGTCCTGGTGCTGGGTGCCTGGGAGAAGAGACCAACCCCCACCTGGCTACAACCTCCCTTCTGGTAGTTGTAGAGAGCACTAAGTAAGGCCAAGGAGAGCAGAAATCAGAGGAGCCTATCCATGGTGGAGAGGAAATGGGCTCAATAAACCATTAAGATTAATCTAAAGCTTCACCTTCATGGCCTCGAGAGCACAAATCCTCCCTGGTTCCATAGATCCTCCACCTCTGGGCCGGTCCTGTGCTCAGCACAGCCTTGTCCTCTTGCCTGTTGCCAGCACTGAGAAATAAACTTTCCCCTTGGAGTGCCAGGGTGCCATTTCTGCACTCCCATGTCAGGAATGCCCTCTGCTGGTGGCATGAGTACAAAGAGATGTTGGCCTGGCTTCGCCTGTGGGGCACTCCCAAGCACTGTGCAAAGGCCACGCTCAGCACTCGCTGCTCAGACACCCACTTGAACTCTTGTGACTCTGTGTTTGTCTGGCAGGCAGCTGCTGTGACTGCTCCAGAGCTCTGAGCCACCAAACACAGCTGAGTGTCCACGTTGTAGATTAAAAACTTCCCCTTGTCTGTAAGAGAAAATGACCACAGTTAAAGCAGTGATGGAGAGCACCGGAGGAGGGGAGCTTGTGAGGCGCTGCCCTGCTCTGGCTCATGCCAGGAGACTCAGTCTGAGTCACTTCTGCAGAGGTGCAAAGCTGGGAAGGAAAAACATGTGTAGCAGCTCCAGTAAATACAATACACAGGAGTAAGGGAACATAAAATACACCCAGTCCAACCCCTTGCACTCAGCAGGGACATCCTCCACTGGATCAGGTTACCCACAGCCCTGTCCAGCCTCACCTTCAATATCCCCAGGGATCGAGCCTCAACCCCCTCCCTGGGCAACCTGTTCCAGTGTTCCACCACCCTCCTGCTGCAGAACTTGTTCCTCACATCCAGTCTCAATCTGCTCTACTCCAGTTTGAAGCCATTGCCCCTGGTCCTGCCCCTGCAGAAATTTGTAATCCCCACCTGGTGATGTAGCATCAGCCCCAGAGCCACCTGAGAGAATAACTGTGGAAGGGACAATGTGATACCCTCCCAAAACACCCAAGGAAATGCTGAGAGCATAGAATCAACCAGGTTGGAAAAGACCTCAGAGGTCATCAAGTCCAACCTATTACCTAATGCCTAACACCTCCTGACAACTAAACCATGGCTCCAAGTGCCACATCCAAGCCTCTCTTGAACACTTCCAGGGATGGGGACTCCACCACCTCCCTGGGCAGCACATCCCAAGGGCCAATCTCTCTTGCTGGGAACAACTTTCTCCTCACCTCCAGCCTGAACCTCCCCTGGCACAGCTTGAGACTGTGTCCTCTTGTTCTGGTGCTGATTGCCTGGGAGAAGAGACCAACCCCCACCTGGCTACAACCTCCCTTCAGGGAGTTGTAGAGAGCAATGAGGTCTTCCCTGAGCCTCCTCTTCTCCAGGCTAAGCAACCCCAGCTCCCTCAGCCTCTCCTCACAGGGCTGTGCTCCAGACTCCTCCCCAGCCTTGTTGCCCTTCTCTGGACACCTTCAAGTCTCTCAATGTCCTTCTTAAATGGAGGAGCCCAGAAGTGGACACAGGACTCAAGGTGTGGCCTAACCAGTGCTGAGCACAGGGGCTGGGATGTTAGGGCACAGCCAGTGTTGGATAGAGCACAAAGTAGAAAGCATCAGGGAAATTCTGGGAAGCTCTGCCAGGAGGAGTAGCTCTTGTTGTGGTTCCTGCCTTTAGTACCATCCCAAGGGGTTGCTTTGTCTGGCTTAGTAAGCTGTGGCAGATCACTTCTTCAGATCTAACTTTGGAGCTGAAAATCTACTTTCTTCTCTCCATTTAGATAGAGGACATTATATCTTGTTAAATCTTTCCTTCCTTACTGCTAAGTGCTTAGTGTAGTGTCCCACGTTTCAGCTGCTGCCTCTCAAAGCATTTTGGGATCTAAAAATAGAAGTTCTTGCTGGAAACTGTGAGGCTTGTGCTTGGGGCTGTCCTGGGGGCTTGGGTCCCAGCTTGCAGAGGAGAGAGGAGAGCCCATTTGTGCACAGGCTAGTGCTGCCACAGCTCACACAGCTTTGGCAAGCTGGGATCTGTACTCCACTCCACACATCTAATGACTTGAAGGATACAGGAAAACTGCCCCTGACTCTTATTCCCATCCTCACAAGGGAGCTGTGGTCTGCCCTTGGGGTGCTGTGCAGCTCTTATCCTCACCCTGAAAGCTGCAGTGATTATTCCAGGGCTGTGCTTGACTCTTTTTCTCCCCACAGTATCATAACTCTCATCAAGCCATAAGCTCCATCTCATCCCACACAGCCTGGGGCTGGGAGGTGCACATACAGATGCACATACAGCACCTTGCTGAAGTCCTTTCTCCATTTCAGCTACTCAGTGACACACACAGACCAGGACCTTGGAGCACACTGAAGTCAATCTTCTCAGAGCTGACACAGCCAACAGTTAAGCTGTACCCCCCAGGAAACCTTTCTCTGCATCCATGGCTCTCCATTTATCCCATCCTGAGCCTTTAAAAGTGAACCAACACCTCTGCACCTGCATCCCTGCTAAACATCCATGGACCACTGCAGGCAGAATGAATCCCAGCTGCAGGGGAGGGAAGCTGCATGGACATTGTAAAGCAGGACAGCACAAACATGGCAACTTTCACATCCACTTTAGCAGGGGGTACAAAAAACACAAAGACTCACCAAGTGTCTGAGCAGCAGTGTGAAGGGAAGAGAGGAAAAACAAGACTGCAGAGAGAGTCAAATGTTTCATTTTTCCTTCTTGTTCACAAAGAAATGGGCTGAAAAGAATGGCTGCAGTGGGAGGCTTCAGGGAACCAAGTGGCACTGGCTTCTGTTCTCTGGGGGCAGAGTTTTAGCTGCCAGAGAAAACCCTGGGTTCTAAATAGGGAAATGTCCTGTCACATGGGGGGCTCCTGTCACATGGGAGATCCTGTCACATGTGGGGTTCTGAAGCCTATAAGTAAGTGCAAAATTCAAACTTGGCCTCTGAAAGTGAAGTTTCCATCTCTTCAAATGCAAGTCTCAAAGTTTGCCACCACAGCCCTGGGTAATGGCTGAGAACCCTTCCAGGCAAGAAGGATTTCCTAGCATCCAGCCTGAACCTCCCCTGGGGCAGCTCAAAACCATTGCCTCTGCTCCTGGCCCTTGACACCCAGGAGCAGAGGCTGTCCCCTCCTCACTGCAACCTCCCTGCAGGGAGCTGCAGAGAGCAAGGAGGTCTCCCTCAGCCTCCTCTTCTCCAGCCTCAACACCCCCAGCTCCCTCAGCCCCTCCTCTAGCCCAGGGGCTCCAGGCCCTTCTCCAGCCTGGCTGCCCTGCTCTGCACAGGCTCCAGCCCCTCAGTGTCCTTCCTGCAGGGAAGGCCCAGAGCTGAACACAGCACTCCAGCTGTGGCCTCCCCAGTGCTGAGCACAGGGGGATGATCCCCTCCCTGGCCCTGCTGCCCACCCTGCTTCTGACCCAGGCCAGGATGCCTTTGGCTTTCTTGCCCCTGGGCACTGCTGCCTCCTGCTCAGTGACTGCCACCCAACACCCCCAGGTCCCTCTCCCAGCTGCAGCTTTCCAGCCACACATCCCCAGGTCTGGAGCTCCCCATGGGGTTGCTGTGAGCCAGGTGCAGGACCTGGCCCTTGGCCTTGTTGAACTTCCTCCAATGAGCCTTGGCCCATGGCTCTCACCTGTCCAGGTCCTGCTGTGAAGCTTCTCTAGCCTCTAGCAGCTGGACACAGCCACCCAGCCTGGTGCCATCTGCAGACTTCCAGAGGGAGCCTCAGTGCAGACATTAAAGAGCTCTGGGGCACACCACTGGAGACTGGCACCAGCCAGATTTGGCTTCATTCCCTACCACTCTTTGCCCCTGGCCATCAGCCAGTTTGCTATACAGGGCAGGGGGCACTGAGCTAAGCCTGGACACATCTGAGAGGGGATCATTTGATTCTGCTCAGCAGCTGGGCACTATGCAGCCACCTGGCTGTTGTCTTCTCCAGTTTATCAGCTGGTAAAACTACTGTGCTGTGTCATCTGAATTTGTCTCAGGAGAGCCTGTAGAAATTAGAATTGTAGAAGCACAGAATGGTCTGGGTTGGGGGTTGGAAGGGACCTCCAAAGCTCACCCAGTCCAACCCCTCTGCACTCAGCAGGGACATCCCCAGCTAGATCAGGTTGCCCACTGCCCTGTCCAGCCTCACCTTGAACATCTCCAGGCATGGAGCCTCAACCACCTCCCTGGGCAACCTGTGCCAGTGTTCCACCACCCTCCTGGTGCAGAACTTGTTCCTCACATCCAATCTCAATCTGCTCTGCTCTAGTCTGAAGCCATTGCCCCTGCTCCTGTCCCTGCAGGCCTTTGCCAACAGTCTCTCTGCAGCCTTCTTGTAGCCCCCTTCAGGTACTGGAATATTGTTATTAAGTCTCCCTGGAGCCTTTTCTTCTCCAGGCTGAACACCCCCAGCTCCCTCAGCCTGTCCTTGCAGCAGAGCTGCTCCAACCTCCTGATCATTTCTGGGGCCCACCTCTGTTAACCTTTCTGTTAAGCAGCTGTTTTGACAAGAGAATTGCCTTTCAAACTGATTTAATCCAAAAAGCACAGATTGCACTACTCAGCAACTCAGTCCTGTACCAACTGCAAAGAGAGAAGCAGAGAGGAATCTCAAACATTGCCAGGGGGGCTCAGCCCTTTACTAAGACAAAATCGCAGTCTCACAGTATCACCAAGGTTGGAAGAGACCTCGATGATCATCGAGTCCAACCTGTCACCACAGACCTCATGACCAGACCATGGCACCAAGTGCCACATCCAATCCCCTCTTGAACACCTCCAGGGATGGGGACTCCACCACCTCCCTGGGCAGCACATTCCAATGGCTAACAACTCTCTCTGGGAAGAACTTTCTCCTCACCTCCAGCCTAAACCTCCCCTGGCACAGCTTGAGACTGTGTCCTCTTGTTCTGGTGCTGGGTGCCTGGGAGAAGAGACCAACCCCTTCCTGGCTACAAGCACCTTTCAGGCAGTTGTAGAGAGCAAGAAGGTCTCCCCTGAGCCTCCTCTTCTCCAGGCTAAGCAACCCCAGCTCCCTCAGCCTCTCCTCACAGGGCTGTGCTCAAGGCCTCTCCCCAGCTTTGTTGCCCTTCTCTGGACACCTTCAAGTCTCTCAATGTCCTTCTTAAACTGAGGAGACCAGAACTGGACACAGGACTCAAGGTGTGGCCTAACCAAAGCAGAGTACAGTGGCACAATGACCTCCCTGCTCCTGCTGGCCACACTGTTCCTGATGCAGGCCAGGATGCCCTTGGCCTTCTTGTCCACCTGGGCACACTGCTGGCTCATGTTTAGGCAGCTGTCAATCAGCACCCCCAGGTCCCTCTCTGTTTGGCAGCTCTCAGCCACTCTGACCCCAGCCTGTAGCTCTGCATGGGGTTGTTGTGGCCAAAGTGCAGCCCCTGGCACTTGGACTTGTTGAATGCCATCCTGTTGGCCTCTGCCCAGCTGTCCAGTCGGTCGAGGTCCCTCTGCAGAGCCCTTCAGCCCTCTAACTGACCAACATCTGCTCCCAGCTTGGTGTCATCTGCAAACTTGCTGATGACTGACTCAATCCCTTCATCCAGATCAGCTTCAGCCATGCTGCTGTGATTTGTTTTGAAGGATGTGGTGGGTTGAGATTTGCCTCCAACTTTAACCTTCCCAGCCCAGCTCAGCAGGAAGCAAATGCAAGCTGTGTTTAGAGGCAAAACTACACTCTCCAGTGGAGTGCAAGGAATGTGTACAACATATCCAGGAGTTACAACATGCACAGGGATTGACAATTAACAAACAACACAAGAACTCCCCTGGTCAGAGACCAGGAGAGCTGTGCCTCTGACCCCCACCCCCTGTCCCAGTGGGTGAAAGGAGCAGGGAAAAAGTATCTAGCTGTTGGACTTCACCACAGCAGTGCAGCCAAGGTCAAGCAGAAGCAGGTTAGTAAATCCCTTCAGATGCAACAAGCAAGAAGAGAAGAGATCAGAAGAAGTGCCCCCAGAATGTTTTGGCACAAGTGTCTGACAGCAGATATGTCTCCAGTGAAATTGTTTAGAATCAGCTCTGGTTTTCCTTTTCACACCCAGTTGGGATTTATTTACATTTTTCTACGTTTCTGCTTCAAATCTGTGACAAAACTTTAAAGGCATAGCCTGAAACTACCGCAAAGGAAAAGGAGGGAAGGTAATCATCAGAAAGTGCCATTTGAGTTGTCTCTCATTGTTCCTCTCTTTGTCATGGAGACATCTTCAGTAAGTTTGCAGATGACACCAAGCTGGGGGCAGGAGTTGATCTGTTAGAGGGTAGGAGAGCTCTGCAGAGGGACCTCAACAGGCTGGACAGATGGGCAGAGGCCAAGGGCAGGAGATTGAACACATCCAAGTGCCAGGTGCTGCACTTTGACCACAACAACCCCAGGCAGTGCTACAGGCTGGGGTCAGAGTGGCTGAGTGCAGCCAGGCAGAGAGGGACCTGGGGGTAGTGGTTGACAGCAGCTGAACATGAGCCTGCAGTGTGCCCAGGTGGCCAAGAAGGCCAATGGCATCCTGGCCTGCATCAGGAAGAGTGTGGCCAGCAGGAGCAGGGAGGTCATTCTGCCCTGTGCTCAGCACTGCTCAGGCCACACCTCGAGTCCTGTGTCCACTTCTGGGCTCCTCAGGTTAGAAAAGATGTTGAGATGCTGGAAGGTGTCCAGAGAAGGGCAACAAAGCTGGGGAGGGGTTTGGAGCACAGCCCTGTGAGGAGAGGCTGAGGGAGCTGGGGTTGCTTAGCCTGGAGAAGAGGAGGCTCAGGGGAGACCTCATTGCTCTCTCCAACTCCCTGAACGGAGGTTGGAGCCAGGTGGGGGTTGGTCTCTTCTCCCAGGCAAGCAGCACCAGAACAAGAGGACACAGTCTCAAGCTGTGCCAGGGAAGGTTCAGGTTGGATATTAGGGAAAAATTCTTCCCAGAAGGAGAGATTGTCCCTTGGGATGTGCTGCCCAGGGAGGTGGTGGAGACACTGTCCCTGGAGGTGTTCAAGAGGGGATTGGATGTGGCACTTGGAGTGGTGGGGAATGGAGTTAACTCCAGGTGGCAGCTGAGCACAAGTGGTGTTCCCCAGGGCACAGTGCTGGGGCCAGTTGTGTTTAACATCTTAATGATCTGGAGCAGGGAATTGAGACACCCTCAGTAAGTCTGCAGATGACACGAAGCTGGGCAGGAGTGTTGATCCGCTTGAAGGCAGGAAGGCTCTGCAGAGGGCCCTGGCCAGGGTGGATGGATGGGGCAAGGTCAGCTGAAGTTCAACAGGGCCAAGTGCTGAGTCCTGCACTTGGGTCACAACAACCCCATGCAACTCTCCAGGCTTGGTGAAGGGTGGCTTGGAAGATTCCCAACATTGAGAGGACCTGGAGGTGATGGTTCATAGCCAGCTAAAGAGGAATCAGTGTGTGCCCAGGTGACCAAGAAGGCCACCAGCATCCTGGCCTGGATCAGCAATGGTGTGGCCAGCAGGAGCAGGGAAGTGACCATCCCCTTGTATTCAGCACTGGTGAGGTCACATCTTGAGTTCTGGGTTCAGCTTTGGGTCCCTCACTACAAGAAAGACATTGAGGAGTTGGAGCAGGCCCAGGGAAGGGCAACAAAGCTGGGGAGAGGTCTGGAGAACAGGGCTGGGGAGGAGCAGCTGAGGGAGCTGAGGTGTTCAGTCTGGAGAAGAGGCAACTGGGGGGAGACCTCATTGCTCTCTGCAACCCCCTGAAAGGAGGCTGAAGCCAGGTGGGAGTTGGTCTCCTCTCCCCAGTAACAAGTGACAGGGCAGGAGGAAACAGCCTCAAGTTGCCCCAGGGGAGGTTTAGGTTGGAGATTAGAAGAAACTTCTTCCCTAAAAGGGTTCTCAAAGCCTGGCACAGGCTGCCCAGGGAGGTGGTTGCATTCCCATCCCTGGAGGTGTTTCCCAGAGGCTGAGATGTGGTGCTGAGGGCCATGGCTCAGCATCAGCCTTGGCAGAGTTAGAGAACAGTTGGACTTAAAGGTCTTTTAGCACCAAAAATGATTCTGCTCTTCTAAGCAGCAGTCCAAAGCCATGGGAATCCATCCTGCCCAAGGAGCTCTCCTGTGCAGCCTTTATGGCCTGGATGGATTCCCAGAGACACCTCCCCTGGGGTTTTTTTCTTTTTCCCCTTCAGCAGGTCACAGACAGCCTGGAATTCACAGAGAGCACTGCAAACCTCACAGGCATTTCAGTGCCAAGTGTGCAGCACTGCCTTAGTGACCTGCAGCATGGGTACAGAGCCCTGTGAGTGGTCAGAGGGTTGGAGGAGAGTGAGGAAAGACATCTGTGAGAGACGGAAAGTTTGTCTCTTCTGATGTGGCTCAACAAAGATAAAATCTCTTGCTGCTTGGCCAGACAGCTGCTGATATGTGTTGGGCAGAGCCACTGGAAGGAAGGTGCAAAGATCAAGTAGGAATCCTGTCACCAATCCTGGGTGCAAATCACCTTGTGATTGCATCATGATAACACTGGACTGCAGCTGGCCTACAACAATGGACCCAAGGACCCAGCCATCATGCCTTCAGGACAAGATAATCTCCACCCATCAAGTACCCTGGAAAGAGTGAGACAATGGATTCACCACCTGTTTCCTGATGTGTAATGAGTGTGGGGGCTTGTAGGTGGAGAAGGAGGAGGCGGAGACCTCCCCCCTCCATCCAGACCTCTGCCCAAACACACAGGAATGCATAGAAAGATTTCCTGGGGAATGATACCTGGATACTTGCCTAAGGATGATTTCCTGGCCCCTGATTTCCTGAGGGACAATACTAGGACACATACCTAAGGACTGAAAACTGTATAAAAGACTGGAGCCACTACTGGCTTGGCAGAAGAAAAACGCAGGAACAAAACAGAGATGAAGGAAAACAGAGGAGAAGGACAATGCCGCTGAGAAGGAAAGCAGGAGAGATGGAAAAGCCCAGGACAGTGCTGCTCCAGAGAAAAGAGGCTGTGGAGCCTGGAAGAAGCAGACTGAACCCTTTCTCTGTGTCCTAAGTTCCGCCTGCTGCAACTCCTGGAGCTGAAGAGGCTGCCCAGAGGACCACATCTCTGCTCCAGCCAAAGCCTCAGCAGCCTTCCTCTACAGACCCAACATCTCTTGCAGCACCTTTCCTCCACAGACTCAAACTATCTTGGGGGGTGTGAGGGGTGTGGTAATATAATTCCTCTTCTCTCTCTCTCTCTTCTCTCTCTCTTCTCTCTCTCTCTCTTCTCTCTCTCTCTTCTCTCTCTCTCTCCCCTTCTTATTTCCATTTTATTTATGTAATCAATAGCCTAGCTGTTGCTATTTTGGCCTGGTTTGTGCCTCTGATTTCACAACACAGGAATATTCAATACAACTAAGTCTCTTTCCCTCTACAGACTGAGACAACATCCTAAGATGAGCAGGCAAGGGAAATGAAAGCAGATCCCTCAGAAGCAGAAGGTCTCCTGGGAGTCTTCTCTTCCCCAGGGATCCCTCCAGCTTCACTTGGCATCCACTTGGCAGCTGGGTTATGTTTCTTTATGTTTGATTTATGTTTTATTTCTGTTTCTTTATGTATGATTCATGTTTCTGATTTATGTTTCTGATGCCTGGCTCCTGTTTCTGTGTTTCCTCCTGACAGCCTCTCCCTGGCTGTAACAGGCTGATTGGATCACCAAGCTGGGTAGGTGTAGTGGTTTGAGCCTTAACTGAGAGTTAAAAGCTCAAATGGGGAAAAGGCTGAGAATCTCTTCCCCACTCCCCCCCCCCCCCCCCCCCCTCCAAACAGGGAGAGGGAAAAAAAAGGGGTAAGGAGCAAATCCACTAAACAACAATCTGGAGTCAGCTTGGAAGTAGAGAGGTGAATAATTTTTCTTCAAATTATATATATGACAATAACAGGGAAAAAAAGGGTTCACAAGGGCAAGGAACAAGAATGGATGGGAGGGGGACAGAAAAGAACAATACAAAACCAGTCTTTCTCTGAGGAGGTGCAGAGGCAGCAGGGAGAAGGATCAGGTCCGGCCATGTGGCTGAGGAGCAGAAGGGCAGCTGCAGTAGCTCTCATCCAGCAGAGGCAGGAGCCAAAAGGAGATCCAACAGCTATGATGTCCTGCTTTTTATACCCTAGCTGGGCAGGGAGGGGGGAGTGGAACAGACTCAGCTTTCCCAGGGGAAACACCCTGCAGGGAGGGTAAAGTACCCGCAAGCCCTCCCCCCTGCTTTCTTCTTTTGTTTTCAGAAAAGGGCCTTAACCCACCACGCTAGGATTTCCACATGCTGATTGAAGACCATGGAGATGCTGTTATTATGCAATACATTGATCCTTTATTGGTAGAAGCTCTTAGTCATAAGCATACAAACCATTCAAAGGCATAGGCTCTGACTGCAAAGGTTTGCTTGGTTTGCACAATCCAATGGGAGAAGCACAAGGATTTGCACTGCACTTTTATTGCTGTGTCAGGGCAGAGTGAAAACCAGGAGCAGTAATGGAGAGTATCACAGAACTGTCAGGGTTGGAAGGGACATTAAAAACTGAAGTGGTTCCCAGCACAGTTTAGCACTGCCTATGAGACCCTTGGATGCTTTCACAGGATCACAGAACTGTCAGGGTTGGAAGGGACCTCAAGGCTCAGCCAGTTCCAACCCCCCTGCCATGGCCAGGGACACCTCACACCACAGCAGGTTGCTCACAGCCACATCCAGCCTGGCTGCAAACACCTCCAGGCAGGAGGCTTCCACCACCTCCCTGGGCAACCTCTGCCAGGCTCTCACCACCCTCATGGGGAACAACTTCTTCCTCACAGCCAATCTCAATCTCCCCACTTCTAGTTTTGCTCCATCCCCCCCAGCCCTGTCACTCCCTGACACTCTCAAAAGTCCCTCCCCAGCTTTCTTGGAGCCCCCTGCAGATGCTGGAAGGCCACAAGAAGGTCTCCTGGGAGCCTTCTCTTCCCCAGACTGTTTACTCCAAACACTTTTCCCCTTGGAAAAGTGCACACCTCGGGGGGGTTGGTGAAAGGGGGGGGTGGTGATGAGACAGTCTCAAAGTAGAGGCTGTGGGGTTCAGTGCTCTTCAAAGTGAGTGCTCACCACATGCCTGTGCTCCCCTCTGTGTGTACTGCTGCCCCAAATGAGAGAGCCCTTGGGTGACTATCCCTGAGTTTGAATTCCCAGGGGTTCATGTTTCTTTGATTGGCCATTTGTGCAGTGCTGAGTCTTGGTCCTGAGAGTGTTCCCTGGAGAGCACAGAGCAAGAGCTCTTAGTCCTTACCATGGAACAGTTGCTAACTGTGGCTGTGATGTGCATCTACCTTTGACAAAGATTTCTTTTCTCCCATCTAGATTATTTTAACCTTAACCATGCACTTGGCTGTCTTAGACCACACTCTGCTCATTTTTGCCTTTGTGGGTGGCATCACTCTCAGAATCCCCTCCAGTGAGGACACAGCTGTATTCCACCAGCGTGCTGCTGCTGCCTCTGGCCTCTCCTCCAGTCTGCCTTTGAGTTCTCACCTGGACCAGGAAGTAAATCATGACTGCCATCCCTAATGAAATGATGAGGAGCAGAGTAAGCACTATCCACACATTCACGTGCCTGGGAGCTTGGTTCTTTTTGGCACCTGTAAATAAAGAGCAGAAGGGAGTGCAATGCAGCCATAAAAATGTACACAAATTGAGAATACTGAAAGTGAATTGGTCTGCTTTGCCTCTTAATTAGCAGGGGGTGGGGGGGAATCAATCACCATGTCTCTATCTCAGTCCACCTCATAGATCTTAGCATGCAAAAGAAGGAGCAAAGAGGAGGTGATGAGTTCACCAAAGAGAAGGCTCTGAGGAGACCTTCTTGTGGCCTTCCAGCATCTGCAGGAGGATCCAAGAAAGCTGGGGAGGGACTTTTGAGGGTGTCAGGGAGTGATAGGACTGGGGGGGATGGAGCAAAACTAGAAGTGGGGAGATTCAGATTGGATGCAAGGAAGAAGTTGTTCCCCATGGGGGTGGTGAGAGCCTGGCACAGGTTGCCCAGGGAGGTGGTGGAAGCCTCCTGCCTGGAGGTGTTTGCAGCCAGGCTGGATGTGGCTGTGAGCAACCTGCTGTAGTGTGAGGTGTCTCTGGCTATAGCAGGGGGTTGGACCTGGGTGATCCTTGAGGTCCCTTCCAACCCTGATAGTTCTGTGGTTCTGTGAGAGCATCCAATTCTTTTAAGTGTCTCATAGGCAGTGCTAAATTGTGCTGGGAACCAATTCAGTGGCAACAAAGTAAATTAATCTCATAGATTCCACAGACAGTCTGCTCAGCAAGTCTGCTCCCAAACTGGGAGGCTTGGCTGAGACAACTGAAGGCTGTGAGGCCATTCAGGGACTTGGACAGGCTGAGAGCTGGGCACACAGGAACCTAATGAGGTTCAACAAGGACAAGAGCAGAGTCCTGCACCTGGGAATGAAGAATAACCTCCAGCAGTACAGGCTGGGAGGTGATCTGCTAGAGAGCAATGGTCTGGAGAGGGACCTGGGAGTGATGGTGGGCAGCAGTGTGCCCTGGGGGCCAAGAAGGGCAATGGGGTTGTGGGGTGCATTGAGAGGAATGTGTCCAGCAGAGCCAGGGAGGTTCTCCTCCCCCTCTCCTCTGCCCTGCTGAGGCCCCACCTGGAATATTGCATCCAGCTCTGGGCTCCCCAGTTCAAGAAGGACAGGGATCTGCTGGAGAGAGTCCAAGGGAGGGCTGCAAGGATGCTGCAGGGACTGCAGCACTGCCTGGGGAGGAGAGGCTGAGAGCCCTGGGGCTGTTCAGTCTGGAGAGGAGAAGGCTGAGAGGGATCTGATCAATGTCTATCAATAGCTGAGGGCTGGGGGTCAGGAAGGAAGGGACAGGCACAGCCTCTGCTCACTGTGCCCTGGGATAGGACAAGGAGCAATGGATGGAAACTGCAGCACAGGAGGTTCCATCTCAACATGAGGAGGAACTTCTGCACTGTGAGGGTTCCAGAGGCTTGGAGCAGGCTGCCCAGAGAGGTTGTGGAGTCTCCTTCTGTGGAGCCTTTGCAGCCCTGTCTGGATGTGTTCCTGTGTGACCTGTGCTGGATTCTCTGCTCCTGCTCTGGCAGGGGGTTGGACTGGAAGGTCTCCAGAGGTCCCTTCCAACCCCTGACAACCTCTAATCTGTGATCCCAGTGCAGCAGGAGGCAAAAAGGCAAATTCTTGATCAATCTCTCATCCCATAGGAAGCGAATTCCAAGGCTGCTATGAAAAGCTGTGGATTGCTGGAGGGGAGGAAAACCACAGTGGAGTTTAAAAGCTTTTCATAAAAACATTGACCATTTTCCAGCCATTAATGGAATATTCAGCACAGAATGCAAGCAGCTGTGGAGAGCTGCAGCAATTAACCATGAACAGGGGAGACAGAAGCAGGGTAACTCTGCTGCCTGAATGGGTGAGAAGGCAGGCAGCAAACAGAGTGTTTCAGGCTGGTCTCTTGTAGGAGCATTTTGTGCTACTGCTACAGAGCTAAAGCCAGAAACATGAAGAGCAGCTATTAAAGCAATGACTTACTCTTTGCTTTCTTGCAAATAAACCCCCTCTGGGATGGGCAAGGAAGGGTGCTCCAGTAGCCAGAGGCAGCAGACAGCTCCACACAGTGTTCCAGCAGGTCCCCCACGGGCTGGCCTTCACCCCAGTTGGCAAACTCTAGGGCACTGTTGTCTTGCCACAGCAGCTGCCCTGGTGGAGCAAATGTTAGTAGCAACACTATGAGTCCCACATCATAGCCTGGAGAAGAGGAGGCTCAGGGGAGACCTCATTGCTCTCTACAGCTCCCTGAAAGGTGGTTGTAGCCAGGTGGGGGTTGGAGTCTTCTCCCAGGCAACCAGCACCAGGACAAGAGGACACAGTCTCAAGATGCTCCAGGGGAGGTTTAGGCTGGAGGTGAGGAGAAAGTTCTTCCCAGAGAGAGTTGTTAGCCATTGGAATGTGCTGCCCAGGGAGGTGGTGGAGTCCCCATCCCTGGAGGTGTTCAAGAGGGGATTGGATGTGGCACTCGGTGCCATGGTCTAGTCATGAGGTCTGTGGTGACAGGGTGAACTTGATGAGCTTTGAGGTCTCTTCCAACCTTGGTGGTACTGTGAGTCTGTGATACTGTAAAGAGCTGAACTGAGAGTTGAGGTTGTTCAGCCTGGAGAAGAGAAGACCTTAGAACAGCCCTCCAGTACCTGAACTGGGCTATGGGACACCTGCAGAGGGACTTTTGACAAAGGCATGGAGGGTTGATGGCTTCAAACTGGAAGAAGCTGGATTGAGATTGGACATTAGAAGGAAATTCTTCCCCATGAGGGCAGTGAGGCACTGGAACAGGTTGCCCAGAGAAGCTGTGGAGGCTCCAGGCCTGGATGAGTTGAATCACAGAATAAATAAAGTTGGAAAAGACCTCAGATCATCAAGACCAACCTATCACCTAATACCTAACACCTCCTGACAACTAAACCATGGCTCCAAGTGCCACATCCAATCCCCTCTTGAACACCTCCAGGGATGGGGACTCCACCACCTGCCTGGGCAGCACATTCCAATGGCTAACAACTCTCTCTGGGAAGAACTTTCTCCTCACCTCCAGCCTAAACCTCCCCTGGCACAGCTTGAGACTGTGTCCTCTTGTTCTGGTGCTGCTTGCCTGGGTGAAGAGACCAACCCCCACCTGTCTACAACCTCCCTTCAGGGAGTTGGAGAGAGCAAGAAGGTCTCCCCTGAGCCTCCTCTTCTCCAGGCTAAGCAACCCCAGCTCCCTCAGCCTCTCCTCACAGGGCTGTGCTCCAGACCCCTCCCCAGCTTTGTTGCCCTTCTCTGGACACCTTCAAGTCTCTCAATGTCCTTCTTAAACTGAGGGGCCCAGAACTGGACACAGGACTCAAGGTGTGGCCTCAGCAGTGCTGAGCACAGGGCACAATGACTTCCCTGCTCCTGCTGGCCACACTCTTCCTGATGCAGGCCAGGATGCCCTTGGCCTTCTTGTCCACCTGGGCACACTGCTGGCTCATGTTCAGCCTACTATCAACCACTACCCCCAGGTCCCTCTCTGCCTGGCTGCTCTCAGCCACTCTGACCCCAGCTTGTAGCTCTGCCTGGGGTTGTTGTGGCCAATGTGCAGCCCCTGGCACTTGGATGTGTTCAATCTCCTGCCCTTGGACTCTGCCCATCTGTCCAGCCTGTTGAGGTCCCTCTGCAGAGCTCTCTAACAGATCAACTCCTGCCCCCAGCTTGGTGTCATCTGCAAACTTACTGATGATGGACTCAATGCCCTCATCCAAATCATCAATAAAGACACTGAACAGGCTGGGGCCCAGCACTGCTCCCTGGGGCACACCACTGGTGCCTGGCTGCCAGCTGGCTGTGGCACCATTCACCACCACTCTCTGGCTCAGCCTCCAGCCAGTTCCTAACCCAGCTCAGAGTGCTGCTGTCCAAGCCAGGGGCTGACAGCTTGGCCAGCAGTTTGCTGTGGGGGATGGTGTCAAAGGCCTTGCTGCAGTCCAGGCAGACTCCATCCACAGCCTGCCCCACATCCACCAGGCAGTCACCTGGGCATAGAACGAGCTCAGGTTGCTGAGGCAGGACCTGCCCTTCCTAAACCCATGCTGGCTGGGCCTGAGCCCTTGGCCATCCTGCAGGTGTACTGTGATTGCCCCTAAGAGGATCTGCTTCATGCTCTTGCCTGGCACTGAGGTCAGGCTGCCAGGCCTGGGGTTTGCAGGTTCCTTCATCCTTTCCCTCCTGTGGAGGTTGGGTGGGGCCCAAGCATCCTGGTCTCATAGGAGGAGTTCTTGCAGGGGGGTGAAACTAGGTGATTTTCAAGATCCCTTCCAAGCAAAACCTTTCTGTGACAATTTCCTGGCTCAGCCTAGTAAAGCATTTTGTTCTGCCTGCTTTTCTTCTTAAAGCCACCATGCTGATTGCTCCAGATGACCAGCTGCAGGTCTGCCAGCCATACATTAGTTGGCATTTTCTTCCCCCCAGATTTCTACCCAGGGTACTAAAGCTTCAGACTGAAGGAAAAATAATTTGGGAGCTAAGATTGGAGGTTTTTAATATTTCCATTCAGCAGCACTCATTAAGAACTAAGAATCAACCCTCCTGGATGCATTCCTGTGTGGACTACACTGAGTGCTCCTGCTCTGGCAGGGGGTTGGACTGGATGATCTCTGGAGGTCCCTTCCAAACTCTACCCTTCTGTGATTCTAATGCTTAAGCAGCTAGAATCAAAACCTGACCTTTTGGCATAAACTTTGATATTGATAAGGTCCCCTCTCAGCCTTCTCTTCTCCAGACTGAACAGCCCCAGGGCTCTCAGTCTCTCTGCACAGGGGAGATGCTCAAGTCCCCTAAGCATCCTCCTGGCTCTCCCTTGGACTCTCTCCAGCAGGTCTCTGTCTCTCTGGAACTGGGGAGCCCAGAACTGGACACAGGATTGCAGCTGTGGTCTCAGCAGGGCAGAGCAGAGGGGCAGCAGAACCTCCCCAGCCCTGCTGGCCACACTTCTCTTGCTGCACCCCAGGATGCCATTGGCTCTCTTGGCCCCCAGGGCACATTGCTGTCCCATGCAGAACTTGCTGCCCAGCAGCACTCCAAGGTCTTTCTCCCTGGAGCTGCTTTCCTGCAGGAAACCCCTGGTCTGCAGTTTTGCCTGCTGCTGTTCCTCCCCAGCTGTAGGATTCCACATCTTACAGAAGCCCAATAGTTACCATCCATGTTCCTGTAGATTCCTATCCAAAAGCCACTTGTCTCGCTTCTGTACAGGTCTGCATGCTCTGCTAAGAAGTCTGATTCAGCCACATCTTCTACAGAAGTCAATGTGCCACCTGTAAGAAAAGCAAGACAAGATGCTCAGAGGTAGTCCCTGCCACAGAAGTCAACCAGCCAGTGATAGAGGAAAAGGTTAATACCCTGCTGGTAGGGAGCAACCAAGGGCTTAGATAGAGAGCAGAAAGTCATGCTGAGCTGTGAGAGATGTCATCAGCAATGAAGGATATGGAGGCACAGTGAGGATGATGATTTTTAAAGACCAAAGCACCCTTTATTTCCAAGTGGCTGACTCATACATTTCATAGGTGTTATGGATGGTCACCTATTAATTCCATGTGGTCTGACAGGATTCTATGGGTTAAGGCTGGATGCCTTTAAGAACCAGAGAGTTGAGGACCTCCAGAAAGGACTAGAGAGTCCAAGGGTGGACTGCAAACTCTAATAGTTTGCTATTTCATTCCCAGAATGCCTGCATCCACTCTTTATAAATGAATAGCACAAGCTGTTTGGCCCCTTCCCTGCTCCCTGCTCCCTTCCTGACCTGGGCTCCCTTATCACAGAATCAGCCAGGCAGGAAGAGACCTCCAAGGTCATCAAGTCAAACTGACCACTCAACCCTATCTAATCAACTAGACCATGGCCCTTAGTGCCTCTTTCAGTCTTTCCTTAAACACCTCCAGGGACACTGACCCCACCACCTGCCTGGGCAGCCCATCCCAATGGGCAATCTCTCTGTCTGTGGAGAACTTCTTGCCATCTCTGTGATGCAGGGGAGTGGGGCCTGGTGCTGCTGGCAAGCTGATTTTGAGCTGCATCATTCAGGCCTGGTAAGGAGGTTGGAGGGGGGACGAGGGAACAGCGTTTGAGGACTTGGATTTGGCACGGTTTGGGAGAAGGTTTTAGGAAGGTGATGGCACTAGTGAGGCTTTGGAGAAGCCCAGGCTGGTTTTGTACTGTTGGATATAGTTGTGAATAGTACTCCCATTAAAACTTCCAATTCTTTCCAGCTCTGTGTGGAGCATTTCCTGAGAATAGAATAGAATAGAATAGAATAGAATAGAATAGAATAGAATAGAATAGAATAGAATAGAATAGAATAGAATAGAATAGAATAGAATAGAATAGAAGTAGAGTAGAGAAGAGTAGAGTGGAGTGGAATTGAATGGAATGGAATGGAATGGAATGGAATGGAATGGAATGGAATGGAATAGAAAAGAATGGAATGGAATGGAATAGGACAGGATAGGATAGGATAGGATAGGATAGGATAGGATAGGAGTAGAGTAGAGTAGAGTAGAGTAGAGTAGAGTAGAGTGGAATGGAATGGAATGGAATAGAATAGAATAGAATAGAATAGAATAGAATAGAATAGAATAGAATAGAATAGAATAGAATGGGATGGGATGGGATGGGATGGGATGGGATGGGATAGAACAGAGTGGAATGGAATACAGTAGAGTAGAGTAGAGTAGAGTAGAGTAGAGTAGAGTGGAATGGAATGGAATGGAATGGAATGGAATGGAATAGAAAAGAATGGAATGGAATGGAATAGGACAGGATAGGATAGGATAGGATAGGATAGGATAGGATAGGATAGGATAGGATAGGATAGGATAGGATAGGATAGGATAGGATAGGAGTAGAGTAGAGTAGAGTAGAGTAGAGTAGAGTAGAGTGGAATGGAATGGAATGGAATAGAATAGAATAGAATAGAATAGAATAGAATAGAATAGAATAGAATAGAATAGAATAGGATGGGATGGGATGGGATGGGATGGGATGGGATGGGATGGGATGGGATGGAATAGAACAGAGTGGAATGGAATAGAGTAGAGTAGAGTAGAGTAGAGTAGAGTAGAGTAGAGTAGAGTAGAGTAGAGTGGAATGGAATGGAATGGAATGGAATGGAATGGAATGGAATGGAATGGAATGGAATGGAATACACCAGGTTGGAAGACACCTTTGAGATCATTGTCCTTTGGGCAAGGGTTAAAGAGCCTCTGCTTCACTCCCTAAACCTAAGACACAGGATGCTTTGCAGCATGGAATACTGCAAAGCAAACAAAAAATGCAATTCCAACAAGGCTGAACTCTTTTTGACGGTGGTGGTGGAGCAATAGGGCTGAAAGGGTCTAAAAAGGAAATGAAAGGATCCATTTGGTTCGGCACCATAGTGCTTCTCTTTCTTTCACTACCACCTGTAATGTGGAAGAGGCACTTGATGATTCAACAGCAAAGAAGGAAGAAGGCCAAGGATTTAGTTAATTAGAAGCTGTTGGGTGATAGGTTGGACTTGATGATCTCAAAGGTCTTTTCCAACCTGGTTAATTCTATTATTCTATTCTATTCTATTCTATTCTATTCTATTCTATTCTATTCTATTCTATTCTATTCTATTCTATTCTATTCTATTCTATTCTTTCTTCAGTTTAGGAAAGATGTTGAGATGCTGGAAAGTGTCCAGAGAAGGGCAATGAAGCTGGGGAGGGGTCTGGAGCACAGCCCTGTGAGGAGAGGCTGAGGAAGCTGGGATTGCTTAGCCTGGAGAAGAGGAGGCTCAGGGGAGATCTTCTTGCTGTCTACAATTGCCTGAAGGGAGAGGGTTGGTCTCTTCTCCCAGGCAAGCAGCACCAGAACAAGAGGACACAGTCTCAAGCTGTGCCAGGGGAGGTTTAGTCTGGAGGTGAGGAAGAAATTCTTCCCAGCAAGAGAGATTTGCCATAGGAATGTGCTGCCCAGGGAGGTGGTGGAGTCACGATCTCTGGAGGTGTTTTAGGAAGAGCCTGGATGTGACACTTGGAGCCATGGTTTAGTTGATTAGATGGTGTTGGGTGATAGGCTGGACTTGATGATCTCTGAGTTCTTTTCCAACCTGGTTAATTCTATGCTATGCTATGCTATGCTATGCTATGCTATGCTATGCTATGCTATGCTATGCTATGCTATGCTATGCTATCCTATTCAAACATTGTCTATTGCTCCTGAGGAAGAGGTGGACAGGATGATAATTGGTTAAGATATACAGGCACCTGCCTGAAGATGTGCAGCACATCCTCTATTCTATTCTATTCTATTCTATTCTATTCTATTCTATTCTATTCTATTCTATTCTATTCTATTCTATTCTATTCTATTCCATTCCATTCCATTCCATTCCATTCCATTCCATTCCATTCCATTCCATTCCATTCCATTCCATTCTTATTTGGAGCAGCTCATGGCCCTGGCCAGGACCTGATGTCTCCAAGGTGGGGAAGGGAAGTGTTTGCCCTTCCCTGGCTCTGCAGGCTGCTGGGGAGCCCTGCTACTAGAGTGAGGGCTTCCAGGCAGAGCACCCAGCTCCACTGGGATCACACCCCCCCGTGTTTGGGGGACATATTGGAAAGAAGGAATAAGGCTAGAGAGAAGTTAAACCATTCAGAAACCTTACTGAGAAGAGGAATTTTGTTAATGAATAAACACACCAAGGGAAATGCACAGCTTGAAGAAAAGGTAATTGATCCCCTGGAATTGAGCATAAGAGTAAAGAGCATCAACAGGGGAAAAAGTGCAGCAATTCCTGCCTCTAATAGCTGCATGTTTCGCAGCATCAGTATTCAGGATTTGAAGTGACTGGTTTGGGGTTATTTTAAATGTCAAGACTGACAGCTTTGAGTGAAAGCTGGGGACTTACCTGCCTGGATGCACTGAGTCACAGCCTGCTCCCAGCTCAGTTCCTCGCTGTTGAAGCTATAGCAGTGGCTTCGGAAAGGAACCCAAAACATATGGCCAGACTCAAGGCATTTGCCAGGGCCCTGGGGGGGGTCAGAGGGAAGCACATCTGAAAGGAAGGAAATGGTACAGAGATGAAATTGATGGTTTAAATTATACTTAATTAAATTAATTAAGAGCACAGCCAGCAGTTGAGGGAGGTCATTCTCCCCCTCTGTTCCACTCTGCTGAGACCACAGCTGGAGCTCTGTGTCCTCTTGCTCCTGGCTCCATGAGAGTGGTGAAGCCCTGGAATGGGTTGTCCAGGGAGGTGCTTGAGGCCCTGTCCCTGGAGGTGTTTAAGCCCAGGCTGGATGAGGCTCTGGACAGCCTGATCTAGTGTCTGGTGTCCCTGCCCATGGCAGGGGGGCTGGAACTAGATGATCCTTGTGGTCCCTTCCAACCCTGACAGATACTATGATACTATGACACTATTTCCTTATAGCCAACACACTTTTAGGCATAAATAAACCTGAAACCCATAACGAACAGGAAAAAGCAGAAGAGGAAAAGCCAAGGGAATGTGGCTCAGGGATATTTGAGTGTTCAGAGCTTCTTGCTTCTGGTTATTTCCTTATAACCATCAAATTCTATTATTATTATTATTATTATTATTATTACTATTATTATTATTATTATTACTATCATGAATATAATACATTATATATAATAGTTAATAATAATAATAATATATTAGAATAATTATAATAATATTATAATTATAATTTATATATAATGATAATTTTAATGATAATTATTATTATTAAATGTTATATAAAATATATTATATAAATAATAAGAATAAGAATAAGAATAAGAATAAGAATAAGAATAAGAATAAGAATAAGAATAAGAATAAGAATAAGAATACTAACAACAACAACAACAACAAGGAAGAAAACCCAACACAAACAGGAAAAAGCAGAAAAAGAAAAGCCAAGGGAACTTAACTCAGGGATATTTGAGTGTTCAGAGCTTCTTGCTCCTGGTTATTGTCATATAACATCATAATAATAATACTACTACTACTACTACTACTACTAATAATAATAATAATAATAAAGCCCAACACAAACAGGAAAAAGCAGAAAAAGAAGAGCCAAGAGAACTTAGCTCAGGGATATTTGAGTACTCAGAGCTTCTTGCTCCTGGTTATTGTCATATAACATCATAATAATAATACTAATACTACTACTACTACTACTAATAATAATAATAATAATAAAGCCCAACACAAACAGGAAAAAGCAGAAAAAGAAGAGCCAAGAGAACTTAGCTCAGGGATATTTGAGTGTTCAGAGCTTCTTGCTCCTGGTTATTGTCATATAACATCATAATAATAATACTAATACTACTACTACTACTACTACTAATAATAATAATAATAAAGCCCAACACAAACAGGAAAAAGCAGAAAAAGAAGAGCCAAGAGAACTTAGCTCAGGGATATTTGAGTACTCAGAGCTTCTTGCTCCTGGTTATTTTCTCAAAACCATCAAAATAATAATAATAATAATAATAATAATAATAATAATAATAATAATAATAATAATAATAATAATAATAATAATAATAATAATAATAATAACAACAATAATAATAGCAGCAATGACTAAGAAAACCTAAAACAAACAGGAAAAAGCAGAAGAAGAAAAGCCAAGGGAATTTGGCAAAGGGATATCTGAGTGTTTAGGGCTTCTGGCTTCTGGTTACTTTGTCACAACCATCAAACTTCTATTATTATTATTATTAATAATAATAATAATCCCCAAGAAATCCCAAAACAAACAGGAAAAAGCAGGAAAAGAAAAAGCCAGGAGAGCTTGGCCCTCCTAAATACATAAATGAACCCAAAGCGAAAGGTGCAGGAAAAGGCAGAAAAAAGAAAAGCCAAGAGGCAATGATAGGGCACCAGGCTGGAAGGGACCTGCAGGATCACAGACTCAGAGGATGCTGCAACTGGCCATTTCACAGGCTCACAGGGTGTTAGGGGTTGGAAAGGACCTCTGCAGATCTTCCAGTCCAACCCCCCTGCCAGAGCAGGACCATTCTTTCCCCCAAGCATGGTGAGGCGCTTGAACAGGTTGCCCACAGAGGCTGTGGAAGTTCCAAGCCTGGAATTGCTGAAAGTCAGCTTGGATGGGGCCTTGAGCAACCTAGGAGGTGTCCCTGCCCATGGCTGGGGGGTTGGAACTGGATGATCTTGAAGATCCTTTCCAATTCAAATACTATTCATATTCATTCTTATTCTTATTCTTGCTCTTATCCTTCCTTCCTTCCTTCCTTCCTTCCTTCCTTCCTTCCTTCCTTCCTTCCTTCCTTCCTTCCTTCCTTCCTTCCTTCCTTCCTTCCTTCCTTCCTTCCTTCCTTCCTTCCTTCCTTCCTTCCTTCCTTCCTTCCTTCCTTCTTTCTCTCTTTCTTTCTCTTTCTTTCTTTCTTTCTTTCTTTCTTTCTTTCTTTCTTTCTTTCTTTCTTTCTTTCTTTCTTTCTTTCTTTCTTTCTTTCTTTCTTTCTTTCTTTCTTCTTTCTTTCTTTCTTTCTTTCTTTCTTTCTTTCTTTCTTTCTTTCTTTCTTTCTTTCTTTCTTTCTTTCTTTCTTTCTTTCTTTCTTTCTTTCTTTCTTTCTTTCTTTTTTTTTTCTTTCTTTCCTTCTTTCTTTCTTTCTCTCTTTCTTTCTCTCTTTCTCTCTTTCTCTCTCTCTCTCTCTTTCTCTCTTTCTCTCTCTTTCTCCTCTTTCTCTCTTTCTTCTTCTTTATTTCTTACTCTTGTTCTTTTTTAGTCCTGTTTCTATTATTCTTATTAATTTCTTGCTCTCATTCTTTATTATTCGTATACCTATTCTTTTATTCCTATTCCTATTCCTATTCCTATTCCTATTCCTATTCCTATTCCTATTCTATTCTCATTTGTATTTCAGCCAAAGCAGATCCAGCAAGGGTTCAGCCACCAACCCAAGAGCCATAATTGTAGCTTACCTTCAGATTTTTTGCAGGCAGGAAAATGTTTTTGGTGGCAAGGTGCAGTTCTCCAGGTGCCCCAGAGGCCTAGATAGACACAGGCCCTTTTCTCTATCGGCTCTGCATAGCGCCATCTGGAGAAGGTTACCTTCCTTTTGTCACTCCATCTCTGATAGCCATAATTCTAAAATGGAAGCAGACATTGAACAGAATGGTTCCACACTCAGATCTGCTGCCCCAGCTGAGTGGCTTCATACAAATGCACATTTTCACAGTGGCATATGGAGGGCACTTGGTGTATCTGTGCTGGGACTGTCCAAACACTGATTGAATCACAGCTCAGCAACCTAGAGGTGAGGCCCAGCAGTATGGCTCCTCTGCTGTGGCAGCCTTGAATGTGCTTTGAAGGAGTGGCAGTTTTAGGCTGTGCCTAGGAAATCTTTTCACAGATTGAGTAGAAAAGTGGTAGAATGTAAATAAATTACCATTGTATGTGAAAGGGAAAATAATGACAAGGTCAAACTAATCCCCTTGGTCTGATAACTAACATGAAGTTAGTTGTACAGACTAACTCTTGCTCTCTTTGGTTTCTTCACTCCAGGTGATACTAGCAGGTTGCTTGCTGACCTTGGCTGTATTTCTTTGTTGTGGCTCAGTACTAACAAGCTACCCTCTAATTTGTTTCCTCTTTCTTTTCCCTGATATAGGATAGGGGAAAGGATCAGGGTGGGGGAAGGGATCAGGGAGGAGGAAGGGATCAGGGAGGGGGAAGCTGTTGGTGACCCTCTGGTTTCATCCAGGGGGGGTTCTTGTGTTGTTTATAAACTGCAATACTGTCTATTTTGCACATATTCATATTTCTAGGTGGCAGTTTTGCTTGCAAATAGAGCTTCCATCCCTCTGAGCTTGTCTGGCAGTGCTATTTTGGGGGTAATTTCAAACCACCACAGAAGGCTAACTAGAGTGGTTCCTGGGTACTGCTGCTGCTCAGTCCTTAGTTGGGCATCATGATGAGGTTGGAATCACAGACACAGGCTCACAGGGTGTTAGGAGTTGGAAGGGACTACTGGAGACCTTCCAGTCCAACACCCCTGCCAGAGCAGGAACATAGAATCCAGCACAGGTCACACAGGAGCACTTCCATACTACAATTCTCTCTGCTGACAGGAATCCAATCCTAACTCTGAACCACACCACCTCTCCATCCCTTACTCTTACCACATTGCTGTTGAGCCCAATCCATAAGGGCTCTGCATGCTGTGCTGCCAGCATAAGCAGGAATACATTGCTGTAAACATCAAGGATGCTGGCAAGCTCTGAAGACTTCTCCCTGCAGGCTTTCCTTGCTTCTTCCCAATTCATTTTGGAAGGAATGATTAAATAGCTGCTGTTACCATAATGGATGAAAGGAGAGTCTGGGGCAGTTGTGGGATGAAACAGTTCAGGCTCTGCAGGAAAGAGGTACAAATTTGAGAGGAAGGGGAGTAAACAGTGAAAGAGCTGCTAGCTGCCTGAAGAGTAGTAGTACTTGGTGAGTAAGAGAGTAGTAGAGTGTGGCAGCACAAGCATCACAGGATCACAGTACATTAGAGGTTGGAAGGGATCTCTAGAGATCCTGCCAGAGCAGGAGCACCTAAGGTAGTCTGCTCAGGAGTACTTCCAGGTGGGGCTGGAAAGTCTCCAGAGCAGGAGACTCCACAACCTCTCTGGGCAGCCTGCTCCAGGCCTCCAGCACCCTCACAGTGAAGAAGTTTCTCCTCATGTTGAGCTGAAACCTTCTCTGTTCCAATTTGTCTCCATTGTTCCTTGTGCTATCACTGGGCACCACCAAACAGAGCCTGGCCCCTTCACCCTGACCCCCAGCCCTCAGATATTGATAGACATTGATCAGATCCCTCTCAGCCTTCTCTTCTCCATACCAAACAGCCCCAGGGCTCTCAGTCTCTCTTTACAGCAGAGCTGTTCCAGTCCCTTCATCATCCTCACAGCTCTCCCTTGGACTCTCTCCAGCAGGTCTCTGTCTCTCTGGAACTGGGGAGCCCAGAACTGGACACAGGATCTCAGATGTGGTCTCAGCAGGGCAGAGCAGAGGGGCAGCAGAACCTCCCCAGCCCTGCTGGCCACACTTTTCTTCCTGCACCCCAGGATGCCATTGGCTCTCTTGGCCCCAAGGGCACATTGCTGTTCAAGTAGAAGCTTATCTTTAAAACACAGGAGATAGGTTTAATGGGAAATGGAAATTATTTTTAAGTCTCATGTACTTAGGGACTGGAGAGAATGAGCTGTGAGTACCACTAGACAGGCACGGGTCACTCCGTGATCCCCCCCCCCAGAGCTCTCTAGGTCTCTCTCAGAGAGTGCAGCTGAAATCCCCAAGCCCAAGCACAGGCAGGATCTGTGAACCACTCCAGACTCAAAACAGGAATGAATTTCATTTCAAGCAAAGTTTGTGACTCTGCTGGGTGAAGGAACAAAGGGAACTCTGGTGCTGGGGTCAGAGTGGCTGAGAGCTGCCAAACAGAGAGGGACCTGGGGGTGCTGATTGACAGCTGCCTAAACATGAGCCAGCAGTGTGCCCAGGGGGACAAGAAGGCCAAGGGCATCCTGGCCTGCATCAGGAACAGTGTGGCCAGCAGGAGCAGGGAGGTCATTGTGCCCCTGTACACTGCACTGGTTAGGCCACACCTTGAGTCCTGTGTCCAGTTCTGGGCCCCTCAGTTTAAGAAGGACATTGAGACACTTGAAGGTGCCCAGAGAAGGGCAACATGGCTGGGGAGGGATCTGGAGCACAGCCCTGTGAGGAGAGGCTGAGGGAGCTGGCATTGTTTAGCCTGGAGAAGAGGAGGCTCAGGGGAGACCTCATTGCTCTCTACAACTCCCTGAAGGGAGGTTGTAGCCAGGTGGGGGTTGGTCTCTTCTCCCAGGCAAGCAGCACCAGAACAAGAGGACACAGTCTCAAGCTGTGCCAGGGGAGGTTTAGGCTGGAGGTGAGAAAGAGGTTCTTTCCAGCCAGAGAGATTGGCTATTGGGATGTGCTGCCCAGGGAGGTGGTGGAGTCCCCATCCCTGGAGGTGCTCAAGAGGGGATTGGATGTGGCACTTGGTGCCATGGTCTGGTCATGAGGTCTGTGGTGACAGGTTGGACTCGATGATCTTTGAGGTCTCTTCCAACCTTGGTGATACTGTGAGACTGTGAGACTGTGAAATGGCTGACAGGGAAGTTGAAGACCAAGACCTAGACCTAGTAGATGAGGTCAGAAAAAAGGACAAAGGCTGCCTCCGTGTCCAGTCTTGAGAAACCCTAGTGACTGCTTTTGCTACTGACACCCCCATGCAGCTTCCTGCAGTGGTACAGGGTGGGACAGTGCAACATCTGGCCCAGATGTGGCTTCTTCCTGTATTTGTGCTTGCTGCTCAGCAGTTCTGTTCCTGCGGGCTCGGCAGCGTGCCTGTACTCCGGATGTGTCTCCCACCCTCAGGGTACACCCAGAAATGGAAATGGACAGCCTTTGCCCTTCTGAAGGCTGCTGCTCTTGAGATGGAAAAGCTTTGCTGGAGCCTGCAAAGCAAACACTTCAGCTGACCTTAGTTAACCCCCAGCTAAGCCTGTGAGAGGGGTTTCTAGGGAGGGAAGGTTTAGGCTGGGGGTGAGGGTGGGAAAGCAGCTTTGAGTATATTGTCTAGCAAGCTAAGGTCCTTCTGGAGGAGGCCACTGATGGATTGATCTTTGTGCTGTGTACTTCTGTTTGCAAAATAACCTGAGTCATAGAATCACAGAACTGTCAGGGTTGGAAGGGACCTCAAGGCTCAGCCAGTTCCAACCCCCCTGCCATGGCCAGGGACACCTCACACCACAGCAGGTTGCTCACAGCCACATCCAGCCTGGCTACAAACACCTCCAGCCAGGAGGCTTCCACCACCTCCCTGGGCAACCTGTGCCAGGCTCTCACCACCCCCATGGGCAACAACTTCTTCCTCACAGCCAATCTCAATCTCCCCACTTCTAGTTTTGCTCCATCCCCTCCAGTCCTATCCCTCCCTGACACCCTCAAAAGTCCCTCCCCAGCTTTCTTGGAGCCCCCTTCAGATCCTGGAAGGCCACCAGAAGGTCTCCTGGGAGCCTTCTCCTCTCCAGCCTGCACAACCCCAACTCTCTCAGTCTGTCCTCATAGCAGAGCAGCTCCAGCCCTCTGCTCATCCCCATGGCCCTTCTCTGGTCACCTTCCATCACATTTTAGGAAGCTCTGCAGCTCCAGCAGAATTCTGCCCTTAACAATGAATTTTAAGATTCTTCCTAAAGTCTCATCTGAATCTCCCCCCAGGTGCCTGTATCTGTGTTAGGTGCTGCCTATATTTTTCTGTCCACAGAGAGCATAAGGCATAGCTCTTCTAACCTGTTTGGAGCCTTCAACTCAGGATGAAGCAGGTGACTCCTGCCTTCAAAGTGTCTACTCCCATGTTCAGACAACTGATTTAAGTGTAGATGTCTCCAGGGTAGAAGAAGTCAGCCCCTGTGGGCCTCACAGAAACAGAGAATTTGAGGGGCTGGAAGGCACCTCAACAGCTCATCCAGTCCAACCCCCCTGCCAGAGCAGGAGCACCCAGGGCAGCTCACACAGGAACACATCCAGACAAGTTCTGAATATCTCCAGAGAAGGAGACTCCACAACTCCCCTGGGCAGCCTGCTCCAGAGCTCTGTCTGTAATCCTTATGCCAGAGTGGGTTTTATATCTGGAATTCCTCAGCTGGCAAAGCAGCCCTCCCCCTGACTGCTGCAAGCATGGCTGGGCAGTTAGAGCTGACTCCCACAGTCAGTGTTCAGTAAAGCACAGAATCCCACAATCAATAAGGTTGGAAAAGACCTCAGAGATCATCAAGTCCAACCTATCACCCAACACCTCCTGACAACTAAACCATGGCACCAAGTACCACATCCAATCCCCTCTTGAGCACCTCCAGGGATGGGGACTCCACCACCTCCCTGGGCAGCACATCCCAATGGCCAATCTCTCTCTCAGGGAAGAACTTTCTCCTCACCTCCAGCCTAAACCTCCCCTGGCACAGCTTGAGACTGTGTCTTCCAACAAAGAAGGAGAAAAGTAAAACTTACTGCTGTCCATCTGGCAAATGTAGCTTTTCTTGTGCTGGCAGTCAGTGTTTTCCCAGCCTTCTGCATCAGCTGCAGATCTTTTTGTGATTGCAATGCAGTCAGTCTAGGGAAAAATGTAACAACAGAAAAAGGAGAAAATGATAGGTGCTGAAGTGCAAAATGTCTGTCAAAACAATAGAAGCAGATCTGAGGAGACAAAGTTCAGGAAGAAGTTGTTCCCCAGGAGGGTGGTGAGAGCCTGGCACAGGTTGCCCAGGGAGGTGGTGGAAGCCTCCTGCCTGGAGGTGTTTGCAGCCAGGCTGGATGTGGCTGTGAGCAACCTGCTGTGGTGTGAGGTGTCCCTGGCCATGGCAGGGGGGTTGGAAGTGGCTGATCCTTGAGGTCCCTTCCAACCGTGACAATTCTGTGACTCTGTGAAAGTTAAGAGCTTTCCTTTCTAATTTGTTAGCTCTTTGTTTCATGTCTTGTTCTTTGGAAAATAAACTTATTGCATTCTGTTCTCTTCAGCAAATGAACTTTCCTTGGCAGATTACTGCAAGGGCTTCTGTCAGTAGAATGGAATGGAATGGAATGGAATGGAATGGAATGGAATGGAATAGAATAGAATAGAATAGAATAGAATAGAATAGAATAGACCAGGTTGGAAGAGACCTCTGAGATCAGCAAGTCCAACCTATCACCCAACACCATCTAATCAACTAAACCATGGCACCCAGTGCCTCATCCAGGCTCTTCTTAAACACCTCCAGGGATGGTGACTCCACCACCTCCCTGGGCAGCACATTCCAAAGTACTGGAGGGCACCAAAAATATTTTTCTTATGTAGTCTGTGGTAATCTGTAGTGAATGTGTTGAGTTTTCATTTGGATTCATGTTCTACAAGGAGAAACAATAAAACCAAGTAAAAACCCCAGCTAGGAACATTGAATATTTTCAGTCAAACTTAATCAATCCAATTGATTGCAGCAACAATTGTACTGCAGGAGTCCTTTTCTGGGGTCCCAGGCTTCTGCAAACAACTTGCAGTAAGCCCAGACTCTGAGGAGGCCTGGCATGCTCTGAGCACAGCTATAAAAGCATGATCTCTGACACATTATTCAGCTTCATTCTGCTTTAAGCCATTATTTGGTCCAAACTGAGGGAAGTCAAACTGGTCAGACTGGACAGGCTGGAGAGGTGAACCCAAGTGAACCTCACAAGGTTCAACAAGAGCAAGGGCAGAGTCCTGCACCTGGGCCAGAACAATCCTCACTGTCAATACAGGCTGGGGGAGGAGTGATAGAAACCAGCCCTAAGGAGAAGGGCTTGGGCGTGCTGGTAGAGGAGAAGCTGGGCAGGAGCAGGCAGTGTGAGCCTGCAGCACAGGAGGCCAAGGGCAGCCTGGGCTGCATCCAAAGCAGTGTGGCCAGAGCTGGAGAGAGAGGTGATCCTGCCCCTCTGCTCTGCCCTGGGGAGACCTCACCTGCAGTGCTGGGGCCAGCTCTGGAGCCTTCAGCACAGGAAGGACCTGGACCTGATGGAGAGGGTACAGAGGAGGGCATGAAAATGCTCAGGGGGTTGGAGCAGCTCTGCTATGAGGCCAGGCTGAGGGAGCTGGGGGTGTGCAGCCTGGAGAAGAGAAGGCTCCAGGGAGACCTAAGAGCAGCCTGCCAGTACCTGAAGGGGCTACAAGAAGGCTGCAGAGAGACTGTTTGCAAAGGCCTGCAGGGACAGGACCAGGGACAATGGCTTCAAACTAGAGCAGAGCAGATTGAGATTGGATATGAGGAAGAAGTTCTGCAGCAGGAGGCTGGTGGAACACTGGCACAGGCTGCCCAGGGAGGTGGTTGAGGCTCCTTCCCTGGAGATATTCCAGGTGAAGCTGGACAGGGCTGTGGGATGAGGATGTCCCTGCTGAGTGCAGAGGGGTTGGCCTGGATGAGCTTTGGAGGTCCCTTCCAACTCAGAGCTCCTTCTGTGATTCTGTTGTTGTGGTAACCCTGGGTGCATTCCCTAGGTGATGCATCTTCTGATTGCTTTCTCTTTACCTCTATTGTGATATACTTGCGGTCAACTTCTGTGTATCTGTCTCTGAATGGGAATCCTTCTGCCCAGTGTGAATAGTCAAACAAGCTTCCATCTGTCCACAGATAGGTGCCCTCTTTGTTAATGTCATTCAGTCCAATCCAGGTTTCATTGGTGACATCTTTCAGGTGTAAGGTGAAGAAGGCTATTGAAAAAGAAATAAAACCAGAGAAGCTGAGGAGCTGCCTTCCTTCAAGTTCAGTGTCAGCCAAATTCCAGATAAAAGAACCACCCAGCTGTTACAAATATTGCCAATCCTGGGTTCAGCACTGCAGGACTATGGACAAGACAAGCCTGGCCATGGGTGATTTGACTGAGGCACTGGGATGTCATTAAAAACCAAAAAAAAGAGACAAATAAGGAAAAAACAGACAAAAATGATAGACTTTTCTACATGGGGCTCTTCTGCTTGGAGACAGAAAGTCTCCAGGGAGACCTTTGAGTGGCCTTCCACCACCTGAGAGGTGAGGAGGGACCATCTCCCTGTGAAGCCTGTTCCTGTGTCTCACCACTCTCACTGTGCAGATCTTCCTCCTAACTCTCCCCTGCTCCAGCTCCAAACCACTGCCCCTTGTCCTCTCCCCACAGCCCCTTCTCAACAGTCCCTCCCCAGCCTGCCTGGAGGTGCCCTGCAGATATTGAAATGCAGCTCTAAGGTCTCCCTGAAGCCTTCTCTTCTCCAGGCTGAACAGCCCCAACTCTCTCAGCCTGGCTTCACAGCAGAGGTTCTCCAACCCTCTGATCATCTTGGTGGCCTCTTCTGGACCCTCTCCATCAGCTCCAGGTCTCTCTTCTGTTGGGGCCCCAGAGCTGGCCCCAGCCCTGCAGGTGAGGTCTCCCCAGAGCAGAGCAGAGGGGCAGGATCCTCTCTCTCCAGATCTGCCCACACTGCTTTGGATGCAGCCCAGGCTGCCCTTGGCCTTCTGTGCTGCCAGGGCCCATTGCTGGCTCCTCTCCAGCTTCTCCCCCCCAGCACCCCCAAGTCCTTCTCCGCAGGGCTGCTCTCCATCTCATCCTCCCCAGCCTGTGCAGACACTGTTTGCCCTTGACATCACCTGGTAACATGTGCTGGCTTCTTCCTGAGTGCCCAGAGCTGCAGGGGCCATACCTTGCACTTGTTCATTGTGGACAGAGGCCAGATTTCCCCCCAGCTCTATACAAGCTCTCCTTGCAGAGTGCCAGGTCAGCCTCCCTTCTTCTCTGGTTCCAAAGATTTTGTAACACTGTGGGGAGAGGAAAGGATTAGACAAAATGTCAGGGACGATTGCTTATGATCAGTTCAGCTCTAGACCCTACATGCAGAGACCAGTAGGTGAGGGATCTGCTGAAATGTGAATATTTTCAGCCTGTAAGGAGACCAGGGAACCATATGTGACAGCTTGAAGCTAGGTGCCTTTAGGAACCACAAAGCTGCAGACTTCCAGAGGAGCCAGAGTGCCCAAGAGGTGGACTGGAAGAAGTATTTCATCCCCAGAAGTCCTGCATGCCTAGAAATCGGCCTGCAAAATCAAGTTTCTTGCCTTTTCCCTCCCTCTGTCCTCCCAGGATCTTATCTTTCTTGGTGGGGGAGTGAGGTCTGGTGTCAGGCTTGGCAAAGCTGCCAATTGGGCCTGGGGCTGTTTAATTGGTGTATGAAGGTAGAGAGGCTTGGAAGGGAGGGACCATGAAGGACAGGATTTGTTGACCTGGTTAAAAGGGAGGTTTGGGTGAAGCTTTGGCTTAATGTGGCTCTGTGTTAAGCCCAGACTGTGGATTCTGTGTGTTTGAGCTGCTTTGTACTGCTGTGTGCAGTTGTGGATGGCCTTTCCATCTAACCTTTCCATCTTATCCAAACCTGTGTGTGAGTGATTCTCTTTTGACCTTTCTGCAAGATCTGGGCCCCTCAGTTTAAGAAGGGACATTGAGAGACTTGAAGGTGTCCAGAGAAGGGCAACAAAGCTGGGGAGGGGTCTGGAGCACAGCCCTGTGAGGAGAGGCTGAGGGAGCTGGGGTTGCTTAGCCTGGAGAAGAGGAGGCTCGGGGGTGACCTCATTGCCCTCTACAACTCCCTGAAGGAAGGTTGCAGCCAGGTGGGGGTTGGTCTCTTCTCCCAGGCAGCCAGCACCAGAACAAGAGGACACAGTCTCAAGCTGTGCCAGGGGAGGTTTAGGCTGAAGGTGAGAAGAAAGTTGTTCCCAGCTAAAGAGACTGGCCATTGGGATGTGCTGCCCAGGGAGGTGATGGAGTCCCCATTCCTGGAAGTGTTTAGGAAGAGCCTGGATGACTCACTTGGTGCCATGGTTCAGTTGATTATTCTATTCTATTCTATTCTATTCTATTCTATTCTATTCTATTCTATTCTATTCTATTCTATTCTATTCTATTCTATTCTATTCTATTCTCTAAAGGAGCTTCTGTCTGGCTCTAAACCAGGGCACCACAGCAGTGCTTGTGCAGCGCTGACAAACCTGTGGGGTGCCCAGAGTCAGCAGTTAGCCAAAGCAGGCAGCCACCAAAAGCTTTTGAGGAATGAAGTAGATACCCAAATGTTCTACTTAAAAGTAGACTTCTTGAGAGACTGAAAGTGTTTCTTGACAGGGGACATAACCTGGGGCAGGCAGCTCTGGGGTCAAGCTCTTGCAGAGTCTGTGCTGAAGCCTGAGCTGGTGTGAGCACTTGGTTTGAGTGGAACAGCATGGGGAAGACAAAAAAAACCAGCAATGCTTTTGTGGTTCTGTATGTTCTGAGGAACAGAAGGCAGGGTTTGGAGCTGGCACGTGCAGCTGCTTCCTTTTTCACGCCCTTTGAATGCCCCAAAACTTCCCTATTGAGTGCACTGTGGGATTGCTTTGTGGTTTTCGTTTGTAGGTCGCTCTTTTAAAGTTCGTATGGTCAGGGGGTCCTTTTGCTTAGCTCAGCAAACAACTCATGCTTGCTGATTTTGTGTATTTGAGTTGACATTTACTGCTCTCTGTGTTACTCACGCAACCACAGAATATTAGGAGTTGAAAGGGACCTGCAGAAATCATCCAGTCCAAGCCCCCTGCCAGAGCAGGGGCACCCAGGGCAGGGCACACAGAACACATCCAGGTGGGGTTGGAAAGGCTCCAGAGCAGGAGACTCCACAACCTCTCTGGGCAGCCTGCTCCAAGCCTCCAGCACCCTCACAGGGACAAAGTTTTCCCTCCTGTTCCCCTGGCACCTCCTCTGCTCCAGCTTGCCCCCAGTGCCCCTTGCGCTGTCCTTGGCCAGCCCTGAGCAGAGCCTGGCTCCAGCCCTGCACAACCTTCCAGTCTGGTCTGGTCTGGTTTGGTCTATTCTATTCTATTCTATTCTATTCTATTCTATTCTATTCTATTCTATTCTATTCCATTCCATTCCATTCCATTCCATTCCATTCCATTCCATTCCATTCCATTCTATTCTATTCTATTCTATTCTATTCTATTCCATTCCATTCCATTCCATTCCATTCCATTCCATTCCATTCCATTCTATTCTATTCTATTCTATTCTATTCTATTCTATTCTATTCTATTCTATTCTATTCTATTCTATTCTATTCCATTCCATTCCATTCCATTCCATTCTGCTCTACTCTACTCTACTCTACTCTACTCTACTCTACTCTACTCTACTCTACTCTATTCTATTCTATTCTATTCTTTTATCCCCAGTAATGAGGGCAGCCCTCAGGCTCCTCTGCTCCAAGCCCCAGCTGCCTCAGTCTGTGCTCACAGGGAGGTGATAGGACAAGGACAGAGGCCTGGAGCAGGCTGCCCAGAGAGTTTGTGGAGTCTCCTTCTCTGGAGAGATTCAAAGTCCTCCTGGACACATTCTTGTGTGACCTGCTCTGGGTGATCCTTCTCTGACAGGGAGCTTGGACTGGATGATCTGCCAAGATCCCTTCCAACCCCTAACATTCTGGGGTTCTGTGAAATGTGTGTGCCTGTATCTGTCTGTCTGTCTGTCTGTCTATCTATCTATCTATCTATCTATCATCTATCTATCTATCTATCTATCTATCTATCTATCTATCTATCTCTTTCTCTCTCTCTCTCTCTATCTACCTACCTACCTACCTCTCTATAGATACAGATAGATATATAATAAAGATATATGTCAGATAGATAGACAGAAAGGTAGATAGACAGACAGAAAGACAAGTAGATAATTGTTTTCTTGGCCTGTAGCAAACCTGCTAACTATGGCTGAGATTATTTACTGCACCTTATTGTTAAACAGAAGCCAGGTTTCAGGGCATCCTCCCAGAGCTGGAAGTACAGTAGGAGCAAATCCTGAGTAAGTGGAATTGTGCCTTTCACAGATGAAGGCAGCTCTCACAGCACAGCTTACATCTTGCCAAAAGCCTGGAAAAGAATGGAATACAGAGAAACACTGTCTGGAGCCACTCTTGCACCATCCCACCCAGGCAGTGCTCCTAAAGCAGAGAGGAAACTTCCTGGAATCATGGAATGGTTTCCCAGAATCACTGAATTATCTGGGCTGGAAGGGGCCTCTAAAGCTCATCCAGTCCAACCCCTCTGCACTCAGCAGGGACATCCCCAACTAGACTGGCTGGAAAGCAGCCCTGAGGAGAGAGACTTGGGGGTGCTGGTGCACAAGCAGCTCAACAGGAGCTCTCAGTGTGCACTTGCAGCCCACAAAGCCAATCAGATCCTGGGCTGCATCAGGAGAAGTGTGGCCAGCAGGGCAAGGGAGGTGATCCTCCCCCTCTGCTCAGCCCTGGTGAGACCCCACCTGGAGTACTGTGTCCAGTTCTGGAGCCCCTATGACAAGAGGGATCTGGAGGTGCTGGAAGGTGTCCAGAGAAAGGCCAGGAGGATGAGCAGAGGGCTGGAGCACCTCTCCTGTGAGGACAGACTGAAGGAGTTGGGGCTGTTCAGTCTGGAGAAGAGAAGGCTCCCAGGTGACCTCATTGTGGCCTTCCAGGATCTGAAGGGGGCTCCAAGAAGGCTGAGGAGGGACTGCTCAGGATCTGAGGGAGTGATAGGACTAGGGGGAATGGAATGAAGCTGGAGGTGGGGAGATTGAGGCTGGAGGTGAGGAGGAAGTTCTTCCCCATGAGAGTGGTGAAGCCCTGGAATGGGTTGTCCAGGGAGGTGGTTGAGGCCCTGTCCCTGGAGGTGTTTAAGCCCAGGCTGGATGAGGCTGTGGCCAGGCTGATGTAGTGTGGGGTGTCCCTGCCCATGGCAGGGGATTGGAACTAGCTGATCCTTGTGGTCCCTTCCAACCCTGAATGATACTATGATACTATCAGGTTGCCCAGAGCTCTCTCCAGCCTCACCTGGAATATCTCCAGGCATGGAGCCTCAACCACCTCCCTGGGCAACCTGTGCCAGTGTTCCACCACCCTCCTGGTGCAGAACTTGTTCCTCACATCCAATCTCAATCTGCTCTGCTCTAGTTTGCAGCCACTGCCCCTCATCCTATCACTACAGAAGGGCTACTCAATGGTCATCTAGTCCAAGCCCCCTGCAGTCAGCAGGGACAGGCTTCAGCAGGGACAGGCTTCAGCAGAGGCAGCTGAAGCAGTTGCCATGCATTTACCTCAACACAGTCCTCCTGCTGCTGCAGGGTGTTTGTCTCCTGGTCATGATGGCACGGCTGTAAATGTCAGCACTCTCACTACCCAAAGCTGCCAGCACTCTCCAGCTCCCTGCTTGTGGGGCAGCAAAGACGTTGGATTGTGCTGCTAAATTTGACATGTTACTCACCAGAAGGCTCTACCATGATCACACAGTTCTCATCATTGTTGGCAAAATTGGGTTCATGTGGAGCCCAGGCAACGTAGTTCACTGGGGTCCCATCCAGCCAGCTGCAAGAAAGAAGTGGCTGCCAGGCAGACATCTCCAGCAGGCAGCTGGTTGTGAGATCAGCTCTGGCAAAGGGTCAAGCAAGCTGCTAGCAGTGAGCAGAGGGCAAAGGCTCTGCACATCACAGAAGTATAGAAACACACAGTGATAGAGGGTGGAAGGGATATCCAGAGATCATTCAGTCCACCTATGATCACCCAGGGCAGGTCACACAGGAACACATCCAGGTGGGCTTGGAAAGTCTCCAGAGCAGGAGACTCCACAACCTCTCTGGGCACCTGCTCCAGGCCTCCAGCAGCCTCACACCAAAGAAGTTTCTCCTCACCTTGAGGTGGAACCTCCTGGGTTCCAGCTTGCACCTGTTGGTCCTTGTCCTATCCCTGGGCACCACCAAGCAGAGCATGGCCCCTTCATCCTGACCCCCAGCCCTCAGCTATCGATAGACATTGCTCAGATCCCTCTCAGCCTTCTCAAGAACCATCAGCTCCAGTTGTCACAGCCTTTCTTCACACAGAGCAGAGGACACATCCACAACTTCAGTGCTGCTTCTCCTCTCTTTACACATCACATCCAAGTCCCACTAACATCCCATTTTGCCAGAGGCTGCTAAGCAGTCCCATACTTGAAGGGAAAGATTCTTGTGGTCTGGAGAGCTCCTCTCCTATGGGGACAGACTGAGAGAGTTGGGGTTGTGCAGACTGGAGAGGAGAAGGCTCCCAGGAGACCTTCTTGTGGCCTTCCAGGATCTGAAGGGGGCTCCAAGAAAGCTGGGGAGGGACTTTTGAGGGTGTCAGGGAGTGATAGGACTGGGGGGGATGGAGCAAAACTAGAAGTGGGGAGATTGAGGTTGGATGTGAGGAAGAAGTTGTTCCCCAGGAGGGTGGTGAGAGCCTGGCACAGGTTGCCCAGGGAGGTGGTGGAAGCCTCCTGCCTGGAGGTGTTTGCAGCCAGGCTGGATGTGGCTGTGAGCAACCTGCTGTAGTGTGAGGTGTCCCTGCCCATGGCAGGGGATTGGGACTGGCTGAGCCTTGAGGTCCCTTCCCAACCCTGACAGTTCTGTGATCCTGTGAAATTCCAAGGTCCCTCCAGAGCACTGACTTTCCTTTGATCCCAGAAATCTGTCCCCCTGGAAGCCTTCTACAAACAGGTTCCCTGCAAGCAGTTCCAGAAGGCTGTTGGGTGAGGTGCTGCTTACACTGCTTGCTTGCAGCTCACATGCCTTGGCTCACTGGGATGAGTCTGATCAAACCCTTCAACTCACATTTCATCAAAGCCTCCTGGGCTTTCTCTATAGCCATTGGAGGTGTGGTCAAAGTTGACACCATTCTAAATCTGATGTCTGAAGTGGGTCAGGTGCATACACTAAAATTAGCTGTTTCTCCTCTCTACTTATGAAGGATGTGTTGGGTGTTTAACTCAGTTCCCTCAGTGTGAGTGACCTTCTGCTGGAAGTACTTAGCACTTCTGGAAGCTATCCAGAGCTCAGCTGTGCAGCAGCTAATAATATGTCAAATGAAAGCACCCACAGAGCAAGGTGAGATTAGCATAGAATCATTGAGTGGTCTGGGTTGGAAGAGACCTCCAGAGCTCATCCAGTTCAACCCTCTGCGCTCAGCAGGGACATCCCCAACTATATCATGTTGCCCATAGCCCTCTCCAGCCTCACCTTGAATATCTCCAAGCATGGAGCCTCAACCACCTCCCTGGGCAACCTGTGCCAGTGTTCCACCACCCTCCTGGTGCAGAACTTGTTCCTCACATCCAATCTCAATCTGCTCTGCTCTAGTTTGAAGCCATTGCCCCTGGCCCTGGCCCTGCAGGCCTTTGCAAACAGTCTCTCTGCAGCCTTCTTGTAGCCCCTTCAGGTACTGGCAGGCTGCTTTTAGGTCTCCCTGGAGCCTTGTGCTCCATTATCAGCTTGCTTTCACTCACCTGATTTTCTGATCAAAGCTGACAGCTAAGCCAATGAAATATGAGCCCAGGATGTCTTGTTGGAAAATCTGAAAGGAAAGTGAATAACAGTTAACCATTCCTCAACACCATAGAAAGGTCTGGCAAATGGGGAACATCCTGGAGTGAGGAATTCCCTGGACTGGAAAGCAATAATCACTGTGCCCAGTATTACATATCTGAGATGAGATAAACAACCTGGGCCTCATCTGCCCTTTGCTGCACCTTTAACACTGGCACCCTTTCATCTCTGCCTCCTAAAAGTCACAGTAGTTAATTTCTAGGTCCTGAACAAGAATGTTGGTATGTAAATAAGTCATCACAGGCTCACAGGATGTCAGGGGTTGGAAGGGACCTCTCAGGAGCTTCCAGTCCAACCCCCTGCAAGAGCAGGAGCAGAGAATCCAGCACAGGGCACACAGGAACACATCCAGACAGGGCTGCAAAGGCTCCAGAGAAGGAGACTCCACAACCTCTCTGGGCAGCCTGCTCCAGGGCTCTGGGACCCTCACAGTCAAGAAGTTCTTCCTCATGTTGAGCTGGAACCTCCTGTGCTGTATCCATTGCCCCTTGGCCTACCCCAGGGCACAGTGAGCAGAGGCTGTCCCTGTCCCTTCCTTCCTGACCCCCAGCCCTCAGCTATTGATAGACATTGATCAGATCCCTCTCAGCCTTCTCCTCTCCAGACTGAACAGCCCCAGGGCTCTCAGCCTCTCCTCCCCAGGCAGTGCTGCAGTCCCTGCAGCATCCTTGTAGCCCTCCCTTGGACTCTCTCCAGCAGATCCCTGTCCCTCCTGAGCTGGGGAGCCCAGATCTGGATGCAATATTCCAGGTGAGGTCTCAGCAGGGCAGAGCAGAGGGGGAGGAGAACCTCCCTGGCTGTGCTGGACACACTCCTCTCAATGCCCCCCAGGACCCCCTTGGCCTTCTTGGCCCCCAGGGCACATTGCTGTCCCATGCTGTCCACCAGCACTCCCAGGTCCTTCTCCAGGGGCTGCTCTCCAGCAGGTCACCTTGTCAGGTAGGACAACAGGTCAGGACCCTTGCCCAGCTGTTCCCTACATGTCATCAGCTGCTCTGCTTGAGAGTTCAGCTGGACTGCATAGGCTCAGTGCTTACGTATTTCCACAGAAATTGCCTTTTGCTTTCATTCTCAATGACCACAAGGGCTGCAAAGTTCCTCTGACAGATTCTCTGTGCTTCTTCCATATGGACTTTTGTTCTGCTGAAATAGTACTGCTTGTCTTCATGCAGAAGCCAGCCATCAGCTGTGGTTTGATACACTGAAAGATAAAGAATCAGCTAGCAACTGGCTCCCCAGGGAGGTGGTTGAATCCTCATCCCTGGAGGTGTTTGAATGAGGCAGAGGAGAAGAAACTCATGCAAATAAAGTGGCACTCATAAATGTGAGAAACCCCTTCCTCTTTGTTTTCCTCTTGCCTCACACCAAAGCCCACTGGGAGGTCATAGGATCACTCCAAGACAGACACTGAGGGGCTGGAGCAGGTCTAGACAAAGGCAACAAAGCTGGGGGAGGGTCTGGAGAACAGGGCTGGGGAGGAGCAGCTGAGGGAGCTGGGGGTGTTGAGCCTGGAGAAGAGGAGGCTGAGGGGAGACCTCATTGCTCTCTACAGCTCCCTCAGAGGAAGCAGGTGGGGCTTGTTCTCTTTTCCCTAGTAACAAGTGATAGGATGAGGAAAAATGGCCTCAAGTTGCCCCAGGGGAGGTTGGAGTTGGAGAGTACAAGAAACTTCTTCCCTGAAAGGGTTCTCAAAGGCTGGCACAGGCTGCCCAGGGAGGTGGTTGAATGCCCATCCCTGTTTGAAAGAGGCAGAGATGTGGTGCTGAGGGATGTGGGTTACCCCCAGCTTTGGTGGAGCTAGAGCATGGCTGGAGTGGATGAGCTGAAAGGGCTTCTCCACAGCCTCTGTCTGTTAGAATCCTATCAGCTCTACAGTAAGCCTGAAGGCTGTACAGTTTCTTTGAAAGAGGAGAAGGTCCTACCAGGTTTGTAGCTTGGCTCAGGTTTCAGCACAGCACCTGCAAAACAGAAGATTATCACAGGCAGCATTCACAGTCTCACAGTATAACTTAGGCTGGAAAGGACCTCGAGGATCATCGAGTCCAACCTATCAACACAGACCCCATGACCAGACCATGACACCAAGTGCCACATCCAATCTCCTCTTGAACGCCTCCAGGGTCAATGACTCAACCACCTCCCTGGGCAACTCATTCCAATGACCAATGACTCTCTCAGTGATGAACTTTCTCCTCACCTCGAGTCTAAACCTCCCCTGGTTCAGCTTGAGACTGTGTCCTCTTGTTCTGGTGCTGGGTGCCTGGGAGAAGAGACCAACCCCTTCCCAGCCACAACCACCTTTCAGGTAGTTGTAGAGGGCAATGAGGTCACCCCTGAGCCTCCTCTTCTCCAGGCTAAGCAACCCCAGCTCCCTCAGCCTCTCCTCACAGGGCTGTGCTCAAGGCTTCTCCCCAGCCTTGTTGCCCTTCTCTGGACACCTTCAAGTCTCTCAATGTCCTTCTGAAACTGAGGAGCCCAGAACTGGACACAGGACTCAAGGTGCAGCCTAAACAGTGCTGAGCACAGGGCACAATGACTTCCCTGCTCCTGCTGGCCACACTGTTCCTGATGCAGGCCAGGATGCCATTGGCCCTCTTGGCCCTCTGGGCACACTGCTGGCTCATGTTCAGGCAGCTGTCAATCAGCACCCCCAGGTCCCTCTCTGGTAGGGAGATCTCAGCCACTCTGACCCCAGCCTGGGGTTGTTGTGGCCAAAGTGCAGCCCCTGGCACTTGGACTTGTTGAATGCCATCCTGTTGGCCTCTGCCCAGCTGTCCAGTTGGTTGAGGTCCCTCTGCAAATTCCAAATGCAACAGGGAATAATCCAGGGAGATTTGTTGTCTGTAGTTGCAGGTGTTTTGTATCACAGACAAATCCCCCACAAATCCCCCAAATAAGGAGTTCCAGAATACATTGCTAGGGTTTAGAGTGCCTAGCACTGGGTTAAGTTCAAAAATAATCTGAGCAGTCATTTGTGGTAGAAAGAGAAAACATTTGTGAGGGTTATTGTGGTAGGTATTTGGGTTAGGAACTGGCAGGAGGCTGAGCCTGGAAAGTGGTGGTGAATGGTGCCACAGCCAGCTGGCAGCCAGGCACCAGTGGTGTGCCCCAGGGAGCAGTGCTGGGCCCCAGCCTGTTCAATATCTTCATTGATGATCTGGATGAGGGCATTGAGTCCATCATCAGTAAACTTGTGGATGACACCAAGCTGAGGGCAGGAGTTGATCTGTTAGAGGTCAGGAGAGCTCTGCAGAGGGACCTTGCCAGGCTGGACAGATGGGCAGAGTCCAATGAGATTACCAGGTTCTGCACATTGGCCACAGCAACCCCAGGCAGTGCTAGAGGCTGGGATCAGAGTGGCTGAGAGCAGCCAGGCAGAGAGGGACCTGGGGTACTCTCCAGACCCAGACAGAGAGGTCTGGAGCACAAGCCCTATGAGGAGAGGCTGAGGGAGCTGGGGTTGCTTAGCCTGGAGAAGAGGAGGCTCAGGGGAGATCTTCTTGCTGTCTACAACTCCCTGCAGGGAGGTTGTAGCCAGGTGGGGGTTGGTCTCTTCTCCCAGGCACACAGCACCAGAACAAGAGGACACAGTCTCAAGCTGTGCCAAGGGAGATTTAGGCTGGAGGTGAGGAAGAAATCCTTCCCAGCAAGAGAGATTAACCACTGGAATGTGCTGCCCAGGGAGGTGGTGGAGTCACCATCCCTGGAGGTGTTTAGGAAGAGCCTGGATGAAGCACTTGGTGCCATGGGTTAGTTGATCAGATGGTGCTGGGTGATAGGTTGGACTTGATGGTCTTGAAGGTCTTTTCCAACCTGGTCTGGTCTGGTCTATTCTATTCTATTCTATTCTATTCTATTCTATTCTATTCTATTCTATTCTATTCTATTCTATTCTATTCTATTCTATTCTATTCTATTCTTTGCAGAGATATATGCCATAAGACTGCTTGTACCAAAACAATTCTCTCCTCTCCTCTCCCTCTCCCTCTCCCTCTCCTCTCCTCTCCTCTCCTCTCCTCTCCTCTCCTCTCCTCTCCTCTCCTCTCCTCTCCTCTCCTCTCCTCTCCTCTCCTCTCCTCTCCTCTCCTCTCCTCTCCTCTCCTCTCCTCTCCTCTCCTCTCCTCTCCTCTCCTCTCCTCTCCTCTCCTCTCCTCTCCTCTCCTCTCCTCTCCTCTCCTCTCCTCTCCTCTCCTCTCCTCTCCTCTCCTCTCCTCTCCTCTCCTCTCCTCTCCTCTCCTCTCCTCTCCTCTCCTCTCCTCTCCTCTCCTCTTTTCTTCACTCTGGAGAGACACTATCCTGCCTCTGCTTGACCTTGGCTGCACTGTTGTGGTTAACTCTAACAACAACTTTCTCTGCTCCTTTCTCTTCTCCCTTTTGGACAGGAAGTTAGAGGATGTGGGGGGGAGAAGGGAGGGACAGAAAAGGAGAAGCTGTTTTTTTCCCCTGGTGTTTGACCAGGGAGGTTCTTGTGCTGTTTGTTAATTGTAAATCCCTGTACATATTGTAACTCCTGGATATTTTGCACATGTACCTTGCACTCCACTGCAGAGTGTAGTTCTGCCTGTAAATACAGCTTGCATTTGCTTCCAGCTGAGCTTCTCTGGCAAAGTGAATGCTGGAGCCAGGATTTAAACCCACTACACATCTTTCAAACACCTCCAGAGATGGTGACTCCACCACCTCCCTGGGCAGCACATCCCAATGGCCAATCTCTCTTGCTGGAAAGAACCTCTTTCTCACCTCCAGCCTAAACCTCCCCTGGCACAGCTTGAGACTGTGTCCTCTTGTTCTGGTGCTGATTGTCTGGGAGAAGAGACCAACCCCCACCTGGCTACAACCTCCTTTCAGGGAGTTGCAGAGAGCAATGAGGTCTCCCCTGAGCCTCCTCTTCTGCAGGCTAAGCAACCCCAGCTCCCTCAGCCTCTCCTCACAGGGCTGTGCTCCAGACCCCTCCCCAGCTTTGTTGCCCTTCTCAGGACACCTTCCAGCAGCTCAACCTCCTTCCTAAACTGAGGGGCCCAGAACTGGACACAGGACTCAAGGTGTGGCCTGAGCAGTGCTAAGCACAGGGCAGAATGACCTCCCTGCTCCTGCTGGCCACACTGTTCCTGATATCTATAATATTCCTTCTCAAAACAAAACAAAACCAAAGAAATAAACCAAAAAAAGGAGCATCCTGTGTCTTAGGGAATATGAGGGAATTAACAGCTCTCCTTAAGGCATGGGAAGATCATAGGGCTGATTACAGGATCTAGATTCACAATCTTTATCTTTTGCTTTTGAGTTGTCATCTAGGACCAAGATAAGGTCAGCTGAGGTTTTGTGTCCTGGTTTCTGAGCTCCTCTTGAATTCAGAGCTCCTTCCTCTCCTCACCAAGAGCAGAGCCATCTGTGTCCCCAGCAGCATGCTCAGGGCAGCAGGAAGGTCTGCACAGGATGTGCTGCTTCAGGCTGGTATGCAGAAGTCAGGGCTTTGCTGATGCATTTGTGTGACTAATGCAGCCACAAGGGAACAGGGATCCTTCCCCTTCTGGCAAGCACTGTGCACAGGTGGCAGGGTGTGTTATTGGTTGCTCACAGTGGTTTGTTAGCAATCATCATATGTTAGATGCACTCAGTGCCTTTTACATAGCTGCTTCTCCCTTCCCCTCCCTGCTAGTCCCTTGTGTGCATCCAACTTGCTTTTCATTGCAAGTGGCTTTGAAGTATTGATGACCTCGAAGGCATTTTCCAACCTGGCTAATTCCATTCCATTCCATTCCATTCCATTCCATTCCATCCCATCCCATCCCATCCCATTCCATTCCACTCCATCCCATCAACCCACCACACACATAGGCTTTGTGCTTTGGTGACAGAACTTGTAAGGAGGAGGTCACAAGCCTTGCAAGTATAGCAACTTAGTGATCTCCTGCTCCATGGAGATGCATGGAAGTGCTCAGCTAACAACCAGCAAGCAGGGGTGGAAAAGTAAGCCCAGCAAGTTCTTTCATTACTGGTTGTCACTTGGGCTCCTCACCTCATGAGAACCCCGTTTCCCACTGGCAGGCACCCCAGCATGTGTCTATCAGGTCCCTTTTGTACCCTGGGGCCAGATGTGGGGGGCTTGGAATTAAGGCAATGCTTCCCAGGCCAAGGTGGGAGATGTAGGAATCCTTCATGGCTAAGCCATCCTCTGCTGGTGATCTGTGTCAGTGGCTGGTTCCTGAGCCCTCTCCTTGCCTCCCATTATTCATTCCACTGCGGGGTGCAAAGCTGGGCTCTCCTTTTTACAGAGAACTCTGGTGTCCTGCTAAGGCTGAAGCAGATTGAAATGCAGAGAAGATATACAAGGAGAGGGGATAAGAACCTCTGCCTTGCAAATTCATTGAGCCCAGAACAGAAAGACTCAAAGGCAGTGATACAGAACCAGGGGTAGGTTGAGTTCCCTGCATCAGGAAATACCTCAATTCATTCCACAGAAGGTTAGGGGTTGGAAGGGACCTCCAGAGACCATCCAGTCCAAGCCCCTGCCAGAGCAGGAGCACCCAGGGCAGGGCACACAGGAACACATCCAGGTGGGGTTGGAAAGGCTCCAGAGCAAGAGACTCCACAACCTCTCTGGGCAGCCTGCTCCAGGCCTCCAGCACCCTCACAGGGACAAAGTTTTCCCTCCTGTTCCTGTGGCACCTCCTCTGCTCCAGCTTGCCCCCAGTGCCCTTTGTGCTGTCCTTGCACATCCCTGAGCAAAGCCTGGCTCCAGCCCTGCCCATGGAGGTGGTGGAGTCACCATCACTGGAGGTGTTCAGGAGGAGACTTGATAGGGTGCTTGGTTGTTTAGGTGGGTTGGATTGGTTGATGGGTTGGACATGATGATCTTGAAGGTCTCTTCCAACCTGGTCTGGTCTATTCTATTCTATTCTATTCTATTCTATTCTATTCTATTCTATTCTATTCTATATTCTGTTCTGTTCTGTTCTATCTTTATACCCAGCCATGAGGGCAGCCCTCAGGCTCCTCTGCTCCAAGCCCCAGCTCCCTCAGCCTGGCCTCACAGGGAGATGTTCCACTGCCTGCAGCAGCTCTGTGCCTCTGTGCTGGACTCTCTCAAGTGGTTCCCTGAGGTCCTTCTTGAGCTGAGGGGCCCAGAACTGGACACAATATTCCAGATGAGGCCTCCCCAGGGCAGAGTAGAAAGGAAGGAGAACCTCTCTGACCTACTCACTACAGCCCTTCTAAGCTGCCTCAGGATGCCCTTGGCTTTCTTGGCCACCAGAGCACATTGCTGGCTCCTGGGCATCCTTTTGTCCCCCAGGTGCCTCTCCTCTGTGCTGCTCTCCAGCAGGGCAGTTCCCAACCTATCCTGCTCCCTGTGTTGCTTCACTACACCCGGGTTCAAAATGAATAACTCCCAGTCTTTTTCTTCTTTTTGGTCTGTTGGAATCCATCCCATTGGGTTGGGTTTTAGCTTGGCTGCTTTGCTGCAGTGAGCTGGGGGAGGGACCATACCTTTCTTGGTCTCACAAACCCAGTTGAGTTCACGTTCACAGCTCAGGTCGTTCCAGCGCAGCTGCGGCGATCCGTCCAGCATCACGCAGTGCTCCAGGGCGTTGTGGTTGTTGGGCTCACCTTCAGCCCAGTTCTCATAAACTACCTGTGTTGGAAATATGTCTCAGTTACCACTTCACAGTATCACAGTACCACACAGTATAGGCGAGGTTGGAAGAGACCTCGAGGATCATCAAGTCCAACCTGTCACCACAGACCTCATGACTAAACCATGGCACCAAGTGCCACATCCAATCCCCTCTTGAACACCTCCAGGGATGGGGACTCCACCACCTCCCTGGGCAGCACATCCCAATGACAAATGACTCTCTCCATGAAGAACTTTCTCCTCACCTCCAGCCTAAACCTCCTCTGGCACAGCTTGAGACTGTGTCCTCTTGTTCTGGTGCTGGCTGCCTGGGAGAAGAGACCAACCCCCACCTGGCTACAACCTCCCTTCAGGGAGTTGCAGAGAGCAAGAAGGTCTCCCCTGAGCCTCCTCTTCTCCAGGCTAAGCAACCCCAGCTCCCTCAGCCTCTCCTCACAGGGCTGTGCTCAAGGCCTCTCCCCAGCCTTGTTGCCCTTCTCTGGACACCTTCAAGTCTCTCAATGTCCTTCTTAAACTGAGGGGCCCAGAACTGGACACAGGACTCAAGGTGTGGCCTAACCAGTGCAGAGTACAGGGGCACAATGACTTCCCTGCTCCTGCTGGCCACACTGTTCCTGATGCAGGCCAGGATGCCCTTGGCCTTCTTGGCCCCCTGGGCACACTGCTGGCTCATGTTTAGGCACCTGTCGATCAGCCTTGTTGATTGGAAGTATTTGAGATGATTGCTGTCCTAACAATTTCAGGATCTTTTCTTCTCAAGTCCCTGGCTTGTGTATGGGATCAACAGAGAGTCACACAGGCACAGAATTGCTGAGGCTGGAACAGACCATCCAGCCCAGCCTGTGACCCAACACCACCACACCAACCACACCATGGCACTCAGTGCCACATCCAATCTCTCCTTAAACACCTCCAGGCACAGTGACTCCACTACCTCCCTGGGCAGCACATCCCAGTGGCTGATTCCCTGTCCCTGAGGAAGTGCTTCCTAGCATCCAACCTAACCCTCCCCTGGCACAGCTCCAGGCCATGCCCTCTCCTCTTACACCAGGTGCCTGGGAGCAGAGCCTGACCCCCACCTGGCTACAGCTTCCCTTCAGGTAGTTGTAGAGTGTGCTAAGGTCCCCCCTGAGCCTCCTCTTCTCCAGGCTGCACACCCCCAGCTCCCTCAGCCTCTGCTCCTCAGCCTTTCCCTCCAGTCCCTTCCCCAGGCTGGTTGCTCTCCTCTGGACCTGCTGCAGCACCTCAAGATCCTTCCTGCAGTGAGGGCCCAGAGCTGCAGACAGAGCTCCAGGTGAGGCCTCAGCAGTGCCCAGCACAGGGCAGAATTCCATCCCTGCTGCTGCTGCCACACTGCTCCTGACCCAAGCCAGGATGCCCTTAGCCTTCTGTGCCCCTGGGCACACTGCTGGCTCCTGTGCAGCTGCTGTCCCCCAGCACTGCCAGGTCCCTCCCTGCCAGCTGCTCTCCAGCCACTCATCCCCAGTCTGTAGCCTGCATGGGCTTGGTGTGGCCAAAGTGCAGGAGCCTGCCCTTGGCCTCGTTGAACCTAATCCCATTGGCCTCAGCACATCCACCCAGCCTGGCCAGGCCTCTCTGAAGTGTCTTCCTGCCTTCCAAGAGCTCAGATGAGCCTGAGAAGTGCTGGAAAGCTGTGCTGAGCAGTTCACTTTCCCCATCACTAACCACAGGAAGTATAAAGGTGACCCAGAACAGAAAAGCCTGAGCCTGATGGTGGGAAAAGTGATGGCTGGAGGCAGTTGTGTTTACCTGAGTATGAAAAATAGCAGCCTGACTTCTTTGGACTGCCAGGCAGCAGTGCCTGCTCTGGAGGTTGTGAAGATGGAATGGAATGGAATGGAATGGAATGGAATGGAATGGAATGGAATGGAATGGAATGGAATGGAATGGAATGGAATGGAGTAGAATAGAATAGACTTGAGTAGAATAGAATAGAATAGAATAGAATAGAATAGAATAGAATAGAATAGAATAGAATAGAATAGAATAGACCAGGTTGGAAGAGACCTTTGAGATCATCCAGTCCAACCGTCTCAGAGCATGGGCTGGGGAAGCTGGGATGTAGCAGTGTCAGGGGTGAAACAGAGGTAGTTTTGCACTCCCATTATGAGTTAAGGCAGTGCCATCACTGAGCACAGCAGTTGTTCAGGTGATGAAGAAAAACACTGCCAGGCACCTGCCAAAGATTTAAAAGGCTGGGAGTGTTGGGGGGAGGGGGAGAAAAGACATAAAAAGGTTTCCATGCTCTGAAGGGCAGAAAGTCAATAACTAGCAAATAAGTACTCACAGGGGAACCATCCACCCAGGCAAATCCCTCATCAGGATTTAAGAGAAACAAACCAATCCAGAAGCCCTGATAGTTCAGTCCTTTAGCCCTAGAATAAACCACAGAGACATGAGTGTGAAACGTGGGGCAGCAGGGAGGTGCTGGAAAGCACAGAGCACACAGCACTGCTGCTCTCTCACCCCTTGGCTCTGCTCTGCTCAGACCTCACCTCCAATCCTGCCTCCAGTTCTGGTGTCCCCAGCAGAAGAAGGACACAGAGCTGTGGAGTGAGTGCCCAGGAGAGCACAGAGATGATCCAAGGGCTGGAGCAGCTCTGCTGAGGGAGCTGGGGGTGTTCAGCCTGGAGTGGAGAAGACTCTGGGGGGACCTTCTAGCTGCCTTCCAATAGCTGAAGGGACCCTGCAGGAAGGCTGCAGAGAGACTTTTCCTTAGGGTTTCAAGAGACAGGACAAGGGGGGAGTGTCTGGAGCTGAGGCAGAGCAGGGCTAGACTGGAGCTGAGGAAGAAATGGTTTATAGTGAGGGTGGTGAGGCTCTGGAACAGGTTGCCCAGGTAGGCTGTGGATGCCTTCTGCCTGGAGGTGTTCAAGGCCAGGCTGGATGAGGCTTTGAGCAACTAAGTCTAGTGTGAGGCATCCCTGCCCATGGCAGTGAGCTTGGAGGAGATGATCTGTGAGGTCCCTTCCAAGCTGAGCCATTCTATGATGCTACCAGTCCTGTCTTGGTCACTGCATACCATGAAGTTTCCCTCCAGAAAGAGGGAGAGCAAAGAGCCCAGCAGACAAAGTGCAAACACCTTCAGCTTCTTACAGTACTGAGAAACAATCAAATGACAGAGATGTTCCCAGGGGACAGGTTCAAATCTCTTGGAGAAATGAAGCCCAGATTGACCACACTGTGAAGCAGCTGCTTGGGTAGCAAGCTATGACCTGCCACTGAGATGCTGGACGTTAGGGAACACCATGCAGTGCTCCACTTCTGGGGGAAAGCAATGGCTTCATTTCTACACTTTGGGCAAGAGATGGCATCTACCATGCTAGCAAAAGGTACCTCAAAGGAATTCCTCTTTGACTTCAGCAGTCTTTAAGTTATAGTCTGAATATTCCCCATTCAAGTCTTTGCATTTTAGTTTACACTGCACATCATCTGAATTAAAACATGAACTCATAGATTCACAGAGTGGGTTGGGTTGGAAGGGACATTAAAGGTCACCCACTTTCAACCCCCTGTCATGGGCAGGGACACCTCCTACCAGCCCAAGTTGCTCAAGGCCTCATCCAGCCTGGCCTTGAACACCTCCAGGGAGGAGGCAGCCACAGCCTCCCTGGGCAGCCTGTGCCAGAGTCTCCCCAGCCTCACTGCAAAGAATTTCTTCCTCCTCTCCAGTCTGAATCTGTCCTCCTCAACCTTCAATCCATTGCCCCTCAGCCTATCTCTATAAGCCTTTGTAAAATATCCCCAGCTCTCCTGGAGCCCTTCAGCTACTACAAGGCTGCTCTAAGGTCTCCCCCAGAGCCTTCTCTTCTCCAGGATGAACAGCCCCAACTCTCTCAGCCTGTCCCCACAGGGGAGGTTCTCAGCCCTCTGATCATCCTTATGGCCTCCTCTGGAGCCTCTCCAGCAGCTCCAGGTCCTTCTTGTGCTGGGGGCCCAGAGCTGGAGGCAGTGCTGCAGGTGGGGTCTGAGCAGAGCAGAGCAGAGGGGCAGAATCCCCTCCCTGTGCTGCTGCTCTCCCTGCTCTGGATGCAGCTCAGCACACAGCTGCCTGCTGGGCTGCCAGGGACCACTGCTGGCTCCTGGGGAGTTTGTTACCAGCTGACACCCCCAAGGCCTTCTCCTGCAGGCTGCTCTGGAGCCACTCCATTCCCAGCCTGGATTTGTGCTCAGGGATCTAAATAGATAGAACATTTTGTTGCCTGGAAGTGGGGCTGACATCTACAAAGTGGATCAGGTCTGGAGAACAGCCTTGATAAAAACCTCTGATGGCATCCAAGCCTCTGAAACATTCAAGATGTATGTTGAAAAAGCAATGTTTCAGGATGGTGTTTCCAGATGAGCACTGCCCATTGCCATTTAAAGTGTGGTTGTGTTTATTCACTCGCTTGCCCAGCTCCAAAGACACCTTGAAGGCATTCATTTGCAGCACAGCATGAGCATGAAAAAGAATCCTTGTGCAGGTACTCACGATGCTAACTGCCAGAGCAAAGTCTGCTCTTCCCTGGAGTTGATTGTGACCAGGCTTCCTCCTATTTCTCTGCAGAACTCTTCAGCCTCAAACCAAGACTTCTTTTCCTTCCTTTGTCTCACAAAAAACTATGGAGAATCACAGAACCACAGAATGTTAGGGGTTGGAAGGGACCTCCAGAGATCATCCAGCCCAACGCCCCCTGCAAGTGGAGGGTGACCCAGGGCAGGGCACACAGGAACACATCCAGGTGAGGCTAGAAAGTCTCCAGAGCAGGAGACTCCACAACCTCTCTGGGCAGCCTGCTCCAGGCCTCCAGCACCCTCACACCAAAGAAGTTTCTCCTCACATTGAGGTTAAACCTTATATGTTGCAGTTTGTCTCCATTGTTTCTTGGCTTACCACTGTGCATCACCAACAAGAGCTTGGCCCCCTCCACCTGACCCCCAGCCCTCAGCTATTGATAGACATTGATCAGATCCCTCTCAGCCTTCTCCTCTCCAGACTAAACAGCCCCAGGGCTCTCAGTCTCTCTTCATAGGGAAGATGCTCAAGTCCCCTAAGTATCCTCATAGTTCTCTGTTGCACAGCCCCAGGCCTCTCAGTCTTGCTGCATAACAGAGCTATTCCCTTCCCTTAATCATGTCAGGGGAGACTGAGGGGGATCTCATTAATGCTGAGCAACATCTAAATGTACAAGCATCAGCAGGATGGAGCCAGACTCTTCTCACTGGTGTCCAGTGTCAGCACAAGGCCAGTGGACACTCACTGGAACCCAGGAGATTCCACATCCAGCCTGGCTGCAAACACCTCCAGGCAGGAGGCTTCCACCACCTCCCTGGGCAGCCTGTGCCAGGCTCTCACCACCCTCATGGGGAACAACTTCTTCCTCACAGCCAATCTCAATCTCCCCACTTCCAGTTTTGCTCCATCCCCCCCAGTCCTATCCCTCCCTGACACCCTCAAAAGTCCCTCCCCAGCTTGCTTGCAGCCCCCTGCAGATCCTGGAAGGCCACAAGAAGGTCTCCTCAGAGCCTTCTCCTCTCCAGCCTGCACAACCCCAACTCTCTCAGGCTGTCTCCACAGCAGAGCAGCTCCAGCCCTCTGCTCATCCTTGTGGCCCTTCTCTGGACACCTTCCAGCCCTTCCAGATCCTTCCTGGCACACAGGCTCCAGAACTGGCCCCAGAGCTCCAGCTGTGGTCTCAGCAGAGTGGAGCAGAGGGGCAGAATCCCCTCCCTGGCCCTGCTGGCCACACTTCTCTTGCTGCAGCCCAGGCTCTGCTTGGCTCTCTGGGCTGCAAGTGCTCCCTGCTGGCTCCTCTTGAGCTTCTCCTCCCCCAGCACCCCCAAGGCCTTTTCTTCAGGGCTGCTCTCCAGCCAGTCCCTGCCCAGCCTGTATTGGTGCCTGGGATTGCCTAGACCCTTGTTGAAGCTCATGAATTTCTGGACATAAGTAAATCAGGTGAGGTTCTCCCCTGGCCTTTAACTGACACAAAGCAGATTCCTGGCACTGTTTCAGCTTTGCCTTGCTGGCTTCCATTCTATTTTCTCATGGGTTTTTCACCCTTGAAAAGCATGGGGAAAAGGATTGTTCCCAAACAACTGACCCAGCAGCTGTGTCCCTGAGTCCCCCTGTGGCCTGGGCATGGCCCCTTAGCCTGCCACCTGCTCATGCTGACAGTGGAAGCATGCACAGACTTACTTTGAAGCATGAATCTGCCCAGGAGGCTCCGTCCCAGCCTGTGGCACAGGTGGCTGCAGGGACAGGCACTGGAGGCTGCACTCCTGCTGCCTGCTGTTTGCAAAGGTAATTTGCCGTCTTCTCACAGCTGATAACATCCCATAATCCAGCTGCAGGCCCAGTTCTCATGGCAACACAACCTTGCTCCTTCCCTTTGTGGCACAGAAGAGGAAAAGGGTAAAGCCAAAGCCCTAACTGCTCGCTGAGAAAGGAGACCTTTGCTCGTGGTCACTGAAGCCCATGGGAAGGGAGGTGCAGATTATGCAGGTCAAACCCCATCCTGGAGAGAAAATCATCCTTAATGCCTCCTGCCAGAGCCCAGGTATGGACCAGTGAGTGCCCAGGCACATCTTTGCTGGGAATGGCAATTTGTAGCTTCAGAATACAAATCTTCCTTTCTTGCCACCCCAGGGATGTCAGAGGGCAAATGGCACAGGCAGCAAATCCTGGCCATCCTGTACCTCAGCCCTACTCTTCCTAGGTTCTCAATGAGCTCTGTACAGCATCAGAGAAATGTTTCAGTTGGAAGAGACCTTTAAGGTCATCCAGTCCAGCCATACCTTAATTCTATCAAGTCTGGTGCTCACCTGTGTCCCTCAGCACCACAACTCTCTCTGTCTGAAACACCTCCAGGGATGGGGATTCAACTACCTCTCTGGGCAGCCTGTTCCAGGACTGACAGCTGCTTCAGTATCCAGCTGATTCCACTCCAAGAAGGTTGATACCAAGTACAAGAAGTTTGTTTCAAGGCTAGAGTTCCCACCTGGATATGCAATGTGGTTGGAATGCAGAAGAGCTGGAGGCTTACTGCTCATTTCTCAGCTCTGGGTCAAAGCAAAGTCTCCATCTGTTCTTTTTCCTCACTCAGATGAGTTGTTGTTGTGGTGGTTAAAAAGTTGGAGCCCACAGACCTTGTTCACTCCTCCTGTCCCTGTGGAGCTGCTCAAGGGACTGACTTACACAACAGCTGGCACTCAGCTGTGGTGGTGCTTGTAGCACTGGCACCCAACACAAGGTGTTACCCACCCACCTTGCTCCAGTTTCCATCACCAAGGGATGGGAAGCAGAGACCCACTTGAACTGCAGCTGCACTCTGACCACAGGGGCTGAGCCTGAGCAGGGCTGAGCCTGAGCAGGACTGAGCCTGAGCAGGGCTGAGCCTGAGCAGGGCTGACCTGGCATTGCTTTGCTCCAGTGTGTGAAGAGAGCTGTCCCACCACTACTCCACCTGAAGCTCCCTCCTTCTTCTGTGGCAGAGAGGCCAATCCAGAAATACTCTTCAGGCCTCAGCCCCACCAGACTAATCAGAAAGGCCTGCTCATTCCTGCAGTGGAAAACAATGTGCATTCATCTCTGAGGTGAAAACAATGTTCATTCACCTTGCAATATCATAGCATCAATGAACGGTCTGGGCTGGAAGGGACCTCCAGAGCTCATCCAGTCCAACCCCTCTGCATTCAGCAGGGACACCCTCAACTAGATCAGGTTGCCAGAGCCCTGTCCAGCCTCACCTGGAATATCTCCAGCCATGGAGCCTCAACCACCTCCCTGGGCAACCTGTGCCAGTGTTCCACCACCCTCCTGCTGCAGAACTTGCTACTCACATCCAATCTCAATCTGCTCTGCTCTAGTTTGAAGCCATTGCCCCTGCTTCTGTCCCTGCAGGCCTTTGCAAACAGTCTCTCTGCAGCCTTCTTGTAGCTCCTTCAGGTCCTGGCAGGCTGCTCTTGGGTCTCCCTGGAGCCTTCTCTTCTCCAGGCTGCACACCCCCAGCTCCCTCAGTCTGTCCTCACAGCAGAGCTGCTCCAAGCCCCTGAGCATTTTCGTGTCCCTTCTCTGGACCCTCTCCATCAGGTCCAGGTCCTTCTTGTGTTGAGGGCTCCAGAGCTGGCCCCAGCCCTGCAGCTGAGGTCTCCCCAGAGCAGAGCAGAGGGGCAGGATCCCCTCTCTGGATCTGCTGGCCACACTGCTTTGGATGCAGCCCAGGCTGCCCTTGGCATATTAATCCAAGTGGTACAAACAGAGGTATCACTGTCCTGCTAGCATGACCTGAAGGCAGCAGCTGCTCACAGAGGTTCAGGCAAAACCTCACATGTGCTTCTAGTCACCTTGTTCTATTTCCTTTGTCTTTACAAGCCTTTGAGGTGTGTCAGAGAGGCCACCCAGTCAGGAGCACACTGGCAGCTTTGCTAGCCACCACCTCTCCAGGCTAAATGAAGTCCCTCAGAGGACTTCAGGCTGGATGTGAGGAGGAAGTTCTTCCCCATGAGAGTGGTGAAGCCCTGGAATGGGTTGTCCAGGGAGGTGCTTGAGGCCCCATCCCTGGAGGTGTTTAAGCCCAGGCTGGATGAGGCTGTGGCCAGGCTGATCTAGTGTGGGGTGTCCCTGCCCATGGCAGGGGGGTTGGAACTAGATGATCCTTGTGGTCCCTTCCAACCCTGACTGATACTATGATACTATGATACTATGACATGAACCCTGTAAAGCCTGACTGAGGTATGGGTGGGTTGGAGGTGACATACACTGGCTGTGGTAGGGCAGGCCTTGGGGAGGATTTCCTACATGTGTTCAGCCAAATGGCTGCAGAGGTAGTTCAGGAAAGTGTTTTTGCTAAAGGCCTTCAGTAAATTACAGTCACTACCTGGCACCAGGAAAAACCACCCCAAGCCCCAGAGGAAGGTAGCAGTTCTTTTAATCAGCTGCTAGAGGAAAGCAATCTGTTTAACTCAAGGATCCTCAGCACCTGAAACTGTTACAGCAGATGAAGTAGGAAGCTCTAAATCACTGAGTCTTCCTGGGTTTGTTTTTTATCCTGCATGGATAATTTGATTTGCCTTAGTGCTCCACAAGGTTTGAACAGTGCTGGTAAAGCCTTTGGAAGAGGTCAAAACCATGGGCAGGTTTTGCAGGCTCCTCCACCAGAAGCAGTGGTTTTGAAGTACAATAAAGAGTTGATTTCCTACCTGCTTTCCACAGTAGCTAGGTAAGCCTGGCTCCCTTCACAGGTCTTCTTTGCTTCTGAGAAGGTCAGAAGGGCAGACCCCACCAGGTAACAGTGGGAGCCATATCTGCTCCAACCCTGGGACAGACAGAAGGTTCTCAGCATGAAATTGAAAGAGTCTTCAATGCAGAAATCAGCTCTGCTCTTCCACAGCAGCTAAGCTCAACCCCAAGGTGAGAACAGGACAATGTGTTACAAGCAGAAAGCTGTGGGTGTGCTGCTGATTGCTCCCACAGAAGAAGGCATCCTTCTTGCCTTTGAAGGATGGCATTAAGGTGACAGTTGTCACCTCTTTTGCATGCCCATGACTCCAAAGCACAAGAAGAGCAGCTTTTCTCTTGTGCCTCTTCCCAAAGGGGGAACAGAGAAACGCTCACACAAAGGATTGGATAGGATTGGGGAGTTCAGCTGGAGATGCTGTTCACAACGACATACCACAGCACAAAGGACACAGTCCCCCTTGGCCAGGGTTCTCCAAGAACCCCATTCCATCCCATTCCATCCCATCCCATTCCATCCCATTCCATCCCATCCCATTCCATCCCATCCCATTCCATTCCACATTCCATTCCATTCCATTCCATTCCATTCCATTCCATCCCATCCCATCCCATCCCATCCCATTCCTTAGGCCAAAGCTTTACATAAACCTCCCTTTAAACCAGGCCATAACTCAGGCTTCCAATGCCCCCCACACCTCCCCCATGACTCTTTACCTCCCTCCCACCACCTATACCACTCCTGTGTGATGCAGATAAAATTTGGCTCTGCAGCTCCAGGCCCCAGCCAGGCTGCTCCAGGCCTAACTGGCAGCATTGCCAAGGCTGAACCAGACCTCACTCCTCTGCAAAGAGATTTGTCTCAGCCTGGGCGTCCTCCCAGGAGCAGAGAGGGAGGGGGAAAGGGAAGAAACCTCCTGCAGCCAGTTTCATAGGGGTGCAGGGCTCATGGGGATGAAATACAATTTCCTGGTCCACCTCCTGAACTCTCTAGCCTCTGAAGGTCTGCAACTTCATGGTTCTTAAAGGCACCCAGCCTCAGGACCATAACACTGAGGCAAGAGGAATCCAGTTGGCACTTGTTTGGGGGGGAGGGTAGAAAGGAGCAATATCAATCACTCTTTCTATGAAGAATTTTCTCCTCACCTCCAGCCTAAACGTCCCCTGGCACAGCTTGAGACTGTGTCCTCTTGTTCTGGTGCTGGCTGCCTGGGAGCAGAGACCAACCCCCACCTGGCTACAACCTCCCTTCAGGGAGTTGGAGAGAGCAAGAAGGTCTCCTCTGAGCATCCTCTTCTCCAGGCTAAGCAACCCCAGCTCCCTCAGCCTCTCCTCACAGGGCTGTGCTCCAGACCCCTCCCCAGCTTTCTTGCCCTTCTCTGGACACCTTCCAGCAGCTCAACATCTTTCCTAACCTGAGGGGCCCAGAACTGGACACAGGACTCAAGGTGTGGCCTAACCAGAGCTGAGCACAGGGCACAGTGACTTCCCTGCTCCTGCTGGCCACACTGTTCCTGATGCAGGCCAGGATGCCCTTGGCCTTCTTGGCCACCTGGGCACACTGCTGGCTCATGTTCAGCCTACTGTGAAACAGTACCCCCACGTCCCTTTCTGCCTGGCTGCTCTCAGCCACTCTGACCCCAGCCTGTAGCACTCTGGAATGTGCTGCCCAGGGAGGTGGTGGAGTCACCATCACTGGAGGTGTTTAGGAAGAGACCTGATGGGGTGCTTGGTGCCATGGTGTAGTTGATCAGATAGTGCTGGATGATAGGTTGGACTCAATGATCTCAAAGGTCTTTTTCAACCTGGTTAATTCAGTTCTATTCTATTCTATTCTATTCTATTCTATTCTATTCTATTCTATTCTATTCTATTCTATGACTCCCCCTGCTTCTCCCTGATCTGGAGAGATCTGTGCTGACCAACACAGAGGTGCTTGTTTTGTGAGAGGGTCAGTTCAGGTGTGACTTGTTTGGGGATACATCACCTGCTGACAGCCCTCAGAGGCCAATGTGTCTGTCAGCAGGAACACAGCACGGAGAAGCTGATCTGCTGCTCCTTGGAAGTTACTTTCTTTTATCACTCTCACATAGCAAGAACTTTCCAAAGGCTTTTAAAGAGCAGATCTGAGAGAGGAGCCATAGTGGCTGTTAGTAGTTTTCCAGATGTGGTTAGGCTAAGAGCAGAAAGGGAGAGAGCAGTGATGGAATGGTGATTTCAGTGGCAGGGAGTTGTGACCCAGGCCTGCCCTCCTGGGATTGTCAGGCAAGGCAGCATTCCTGCACATGTGAATGGATCCTGACTTCCTTGAGTATTTTCAGAGCACAAATGAAGCTCACACATGTGTTAGTAAAGTGCTAGTAGGAGAAGGTAAGGTTTGCTCAAGAGTAGACTCCATAAGAGGCAAGAACCAGTAAGTGTAGTCCTCTTCATTACTTCCCAATGTCACTCATGTGTGAGAGGGCATTTACCTTCTGGCAGCCTGGGTCCTCAGTTTTCTCTTTTCCAGAAGATGGTGATGAAGGCTTCTTTTTACAGCTATAACCAAGTTCTTTGTCACAAACATCAGTTGCCCAGTACCCATCCTAGGACAGCAGGGAGGAGAAACTTGTGTAAATAAAGTGGCATTCAAAAAGTAAGAACCCCCTTTCTCTTTGTTTGCCTCTTGCCTCACAGCAAAGCCCACTGGAAGAATAAACCTTTATTAGAATAAACCAAACCAGGTTGGAAGAGACCTTCAAGATCATCGTGTCCAACCCATCAACCAATCCAACCCAACCAAACAGCTAACCCATGGCACCAAGCACCCCATCAAGTCTCCTCCTGAACACCTTCAATGACGGTGACTCCACCACCTCCCTGGGCAACCCATTCCACAGGATCACTCCAAGACAGAAACTGAGGGGCAGGAGCAGGTCCAGAGAAGGGCAACAAAGCTGGGGGAGGGTCTGGAAAACAAGGCTGGGGAGGAGCAGCTGGGGGAGCTGGGGGTGTTGAGCCTGGAGAAGAGGAGGCTGAGGGGAGACCTCATTGCTCTCTACAATTCCCTGATAGAAAGCTGGAGCCAGGTGGGGTTGGTCTCCTCTCCCCAGTAACAAATGACAGAGCAGGAGGAAACAGCCTCAAGTTGCCCCAGGGGAGGTTTGGGTTGGAGATTAGAAGAAACTTCTTCCCTGAAAGGACTTTCAAAGCCTGGCACAGGCTGCCCAGGGAGGTGGTTAAATCCCCATCCATGTTTCATAGAGGCAGAGCTGTGTTGCTGAGGGCCATGGTTTAGTCCCAGCCTTGGCAGAGTTGGAGAATGGTTGGGCTGGATGAGCTGAAAGGGCTTTTCAAACCAAACCCATTCTGTGCTTCTTCTATGATCATCACTTAAGATTTAGGCTGGAGGTGAGGAGAAAGTTCTTCCCAGAGAGAGTTGTTAGCCACTGGGATGTGCTGCCCAGGGAGGTGGTGGAGTCCCCATCCCTGGAGGTGTTCAAGAGGGGATTGGATGTGGCACTTGGAGCCATGGTTTAGTAGTCATGAGGTCTTGGCTGACAACTTGGACTCGATGATCCTTGAGGTCTTTTCCAACCTTATTGATTCTATGATTCTCTGATTTATATAGCTATAGGTTTTTAAAAGCCACCTGTCAGGATGCCTTAAGATGTATTTGATTCTGATCTATGGTGAAAGAAGGACCCAAGTGACATCTTGAAGTCCCAGCATTATTTGCTACCTTAACTGTGTATTTAGTGAGAGGATTTCTGAAGATCCAGCTGCCCTGGGGCTGGAGGATCTGAACACATCTGGAAAAGAGATTGGTGGCACTGAAATAATGCAGGGCTGGGTTTGTTGCAGTGAACTTGGCTACTCAAATCCATTGAGGAGGAAACTCTCAATGGCAGTGATTCATATCTTTAAAAGGAATAACATATCTATATCATCTGTCTCTGTCTCTTTCTCTATCTATTTATATCTCTCTATGTCTATCCCCCCCCTCTATTTATGTATCCCTACCTCTGTCCCTACTTATGTATCCTTATCCCTATCCCTATCTATTTATGTATCCCTACCTCTATCCCTATCTATTTATGTATCCCTATCCCTATCCCTATCTATCCCTATCCCTATCTATTTATGTATCCCTATCCCTATCTATCCCTATCCCTATCTATTTATGTATCCCTATCTTTATCCCTATCTATCCCTATTTCTATCCCTCTCTATTTATCTATCCATATCTCTATCCCTCTCTATCATTATCACCAAGTCCAACCACTGACCCTACTCTACAAGGTTCTTAACTACTTCCTTCCCTTTCCTCTTTCTGGGAAGAACTTTCTCCTCAACTCCAGCCTAAACCTCCCCTGGCACAGCTTGAGACTGTGTCCTCTTGTTCTGGTGCTGGCTGCCTGGGAGAAGAGACCAACCCCTTCCTGGCTACAACCTCCCTTCAGGGAGTTGGAGAGAGCAATGAGGTCTCCCCTGAGCCTCCTCTTCTCCAGGCTAAGCAACCCCAGCTCCCTCAGCCTCTCCTCACAGGGCTGTGCTCCAGACCCCTCCCCAGCCTTGTTCTCTGGACACCTTCAGGTGTCTCAGTGTCCTTCTTAAACTGAGGGGCCCCAAGCCTCAGACAGCCAGATTCTTCTAGCCTGAGCCCCGTGGCAAGTGGTTTCAGACTGGCCCAGCTCTTGGCTGTCATTCCAGCAGCAAGCCCAGAGGGTTTTACCTGCCCCTTCATCGCCACGCAGCGCTCCAGCCCCTTGGTGTAGCTGGGCTGCCCCCGCCGCCACGAGGTGAACGTCACAGGGCTCCTGTCACTCCACTCCAAAGAGAACTGAACCTTCAGGTCGTTCAGACCCAGCCATAGCTCTTCTGTGGGCTCTGGAGTGTGACAAGAGATAGGTGTGCTTGTGATCTGCTGTGCTAGGAACACTTTCACATCCAGACTGGGAAGGTCAGCAAGGGAAGCACAGGGTCCTGCACCTGGGAAGGAATAACCCCCTGCAGCAGTACTGGTGAGGGCTGACCTGCTGGAAAGCAGCTCCATGGAGAATGACCTGGGAGAGCTGGTGGGCAACAAGTTGCCCATGGGCAAGCACTGGGCCCTCATGGTCAAGAAGGCCAACGGTGTCCTGGGGTGCACTAACAAGAGTGTGGTTCTCACAGCCCTCTGCTTTGCCCTGGTGAGGCCACACCTGAAGCATTGTGTCCAGCTCTGGGCTCCCCAGTTCAAGAGAGACAGGGAACTGCTGGAGAGAGTCCACTGCAGACTACAAAGATGCTGAGGGGACTGGAGCATCTCTCTGACAAGGACAGGCTGAGAGACCTGGGTGTGGGGAGGGTGTTTAACCTGGAGGGATCTTCTCAATTCCGATCAACAGCTAAAGGAGGGGGGGGCAAGGGGATGGAGCTGGGCTCTTCTCAGTTGTGCCCTGTGACAGGACAAGGGGCAATGAACACAAACCAGAACACAGCAGGGTTCACTCAATCATGAGGAAAGTCTTTGTTGCTGTGGGGGTGCCAGAGCACTGTGCCAGGCTGCCCAGAGAGGCTGTGGAGTCTCCTTCCCTGGGGACTTTCACACCCACCTGGATGTGACCCTGTGCAACCTGCTCTAGGTGAAACTGCTTTAGCAGGGGGGTTGGACTAGAGGATCTCCAGTGGTCCCTTCCAACCCCTACCATTCTGTGATCCTGTGATGATGTTGGGCTGTGCTGCAGCCAGGCTTTGACAAGAATGCTGTTGTCCTGTCATGTCAACAAGTGGGGGCCCCTAGGGATCAGCACTGGGCCCAATGATGTTTAATGTCTTCATGAGTGTTGGGTTCAAGAACACCTTGATGTATATTGCAGATGACAGCAAGATGAGCAGGGAGGCTGATGCTTCAGAGGGAGAGCCACGCTCCAGGAAGCCCTGGGCAGGCTGCAGGAGTGAGCTGGCAAGAACCTTACAGCATTCAGTGGGGTCAAGTGCAGGGTCTTGCACCTGGGAATGCATGGCCCAGGAATGCAGCTCAGACTGGGATCTACCTGGCTGGAGGGCAACCCTGAGGAGAGGCACCTGGGGGTCTTGGTGGACAACAAGCTCAGCACAAGTGAGCTGCAGAGGCAAAGAAAGCCAGCAGGGTGCTGGGTGCATCACCAAGGGCATCACCAGCAGGGACAGAGAAGTCACTGTCCCACTCAGTGCTGCTCAGACCACACCTGGAGCACTGCCTGCACTTTTGGTCCCTGCTGTACAAAAGAGATGTGCACAGGATGGGAAGCATCCAGAGAGGGGCCAGGAGAATGATCAGAGTGGAAGAGCTGCCCTGGGAGGAAAGGCTGACAGAACTGGGTTGGTTCAGCCTTCAGCAGAGCAGGCTGAGGGGAGACCTTATTGCCATGGATACAGGACATAAAGGGTGGCTGCCAGGAGAGCGGAGACTTCTAGATGCCTGGAATCATTGAATGGTCTGGGTTGGAAGGGAGCTCCAAAACTCATCCAGTCCAACCCCTCTGCACCCAGCAGGGACATCCTCATCCCACAGCCCTGTCCAGCCTCACCTGGAATATCTCCAGGGATGGAGCCTCAACCACCTCCCTGGGCAACCTGTGCCAGTGTTCCACCACCCTCCTGGTGCAGAACTTGTTCCTCACATCCAATCTCAATCTGCTCTGCTCTAGTTTGAAGCCATTGCCCCTGCTCCTGTCCCTGCAGGCCTTTGCAAGCAGTCTCTCTGCAGCCTTCTTGTAGCCCCCTTCAGGTCCTGGCAGGCTGCTCTTAGGTCTCCCTGGAGCCTTCTCTTCTCCAGGCTGCACACCCCCAGCTCCCTCAGCCTGTCCTTGCAGCAGAGCTGCTCCAACCCCCTGAGCATTTTTGTGTCCCTCCTCTGGACCCTCTCCATCAGGTCCAGATCCTTCCTGTATTGAGGGCTCCAGAGCTGGACTGCTTTTACAAGGAGTGCCCTGGAGCAGACAAGGGCTGATGGGGACAAGGTACTGCTGGGGAGATTCCCTTTGGACTGCAGGAGGAAATGGTTCCCCATGAGCACAGTCAGGGACTGGAATCATCTCCCCAGGGCAGCAGTGCAGTCCCCTACCCTGGGCAGTGTAAGACTCAGCTTGCCAGGGGGCTGGGGCAGCTCCCTGCAACTGCAGCACCACCTGGACAGGTTGGAGCAGGTGAGCCCTGGGGTCCCTTCCAGCCTGGCATCCTGGGATTCTGTGTTATTCAGTAAAGCAAAGCTTCCTCCTTACAGAGGGAGCAAACAGAAGCCTGCCTGTGTACTCACTGTAACCAAGCCGTGACAGCAGGAAGCTGAACTCAGCAATGTTGTGGACACTTGCCAGGTCTCCACCTTGCTTCTTGCATGAAGCCAGAGCATCCTTCCACGCTTTGGGCTCCTGTTGAATGCTGTAGCAGTAGCCTGCATATGGCCACCAGCCATCTGGGCAAGCAATGGATTTCAGCTCCTCTGAAAATCAAAGCACACCTTGGGTTGTTTGGAGCAATTTTGCAAGAGGAAACTGAGGAGAGACTGAGGAAAGACTGAGGAGAGCCTGAGGGAGCTGAGGGCTCTGTAGCTTGGAGAGGAGGAGCCTGAGGGTGACCTCCTTGCTGTTGCTCAAGATGTGCAGGGGGAGTGCCCAGAGGCTGGAGCCAGGCTCTGCTGGGTGCTGCCCAATGCCAGCACAAGGGGCAGTGGTGGAAGCTGAGGCAGAGGAAGTGCCATGGAAACAGGAGGAAGAATTTTTTCCCTTTGAGGGTTCTAGAGGCCTGGAGCAGGCTGCCCAGGGGGGTTGTGGAGTCTCCTTCTCTGGAGATATTCAAGACCTGCCTGGCTGTGTTCCTGTGTGAGCTGCCCTGGGTGGTCCTGCTCTGCTGGCATCAGGCTCTACCTCCTGCTCAGTGCCTTTGATCTGATAAATCTCTTTCCCATATGCAATGTGTGAAGCAAATCTTTGGTGACTGCAGGTCAGCAAGCAGTGTAGATTAGCCCAGAGTATGTGGGGGGCTCCTTTTTGAAACTACTTGGATTCCTAAAAATACAATCACAGAGTTGTCAGGGTTGGAAGGGACCTCAAGGATCAGCCAGTTCCAACCCCCCTGCCATGGCCAGGGACACCTCACACTACAGCAGGTTGCTCACAGCCACATCCAGCCTGGCTGCAAACACCTCCAGGCAGGAGGCTTCCACCACCTCCCTGGGCAACCTGTGCCAGGCTCTCACCACCCTCCTGGGGAACAACTTCTTCCTCACAGCCAATCTCAATCTCCCCACTTCTACTTTTGCTCCATCCCCCCCAGTCCTATCCCTCCCTGACACCCTCAGAAGTCCCTCCCCAGCTTTCTTGCAGCCCCCTGCAGATCCTGGAAGGCCACAAGAAGGTCTCCTGGGAGCCTTCTCCCCTCCAGCCTGCACAACCCCAACTCTCTCAGTCTGTCTCCAGAGCAGAGCAGCTCCAGCCCTCTGCTCATCCTCATGGCCCTTCTCTGGACACCTTCCAGCTCCTCCAGATCCTTCCTGGCACAGAGGTTCCAGAACTGGACACAGTAATATCTTTAAAAGCTTGTTATAAGCTTTAAAGAGATGTCCTGCATCTCTTTCTCAGGCTCATAGAGCAATAGAGACTCTCTGCAATGCTTTCTCTTTCTTTGGTGTCTGCTCCTTTAGGAGAAGCTTTGCTAACATGCCCAGGTGGCAGCCTCCAGCAAAGCCTCCATCAGACCCCTCCTGCGTGTAGGAGGTTCCCAACCACCTCAAGTCACTGAAGCCTGAGGTGGAGGTGGCCCCTGGATGAAATATAGGCTGTGTCAGTCCAGCTGCTCCTCTGCTCTGCTTGCAGGGATCCAAGTGCCATCAGAGGATGAGAGGGGTTTGCATTACTGTTAAAGGATCTGCAATTGCTCATCTGGAGGAGAGGAGAAGGAAATGAGAAGGAATAAAATTTCTGCTGCCTTCATGTAAATGTGATTGCTGGCACTGGTTCCCATGGCAGAGCCTGGAGCCTGGAGAAGAGGAGGCTCAGGGGAGACATTAATGCTCTCTACAACTGCCTAAAGGGTAGTTCTGGGCCCCTCAATTTAGGAAAGATGTTGAGCTGCTGGAAGGTGTCCAGAGAAGGGCAAGAAAGCTGGGGAGGGGTCTGGAGCACAGCCCTGTGAGGAGAGGCTGAGGGAGCTGGGGTTGCTTAGCCTGGAGAAGAGGAGGCTCAGGGGAGACCTTCTTGCTCTCTGCAACTCCCTGAAGGGAGGTTGTAGCCAGGTGGGGGTTGGTCTCTTCTCCCAGGCAAGCAGCACCAGAACAAGAGGACACAGTCTCAAGCTGTGCCAGAGAAGGATTAGACTGAAGGTGAGGAGAAAGTTCTTCCCAGCAAGAGAGATTGGCCACTGGGATGTGCTGCCCAGGGAGGTGGTGGAGTCACCATCCCTGGAGGTGTTTAGGAAGAGCCTGGCTGAGGCACTTGGTGCCATGGTTTAGTTGATCAGATGGTGCTGGGTGATAGGTTGGACTTGATGATCTCAGAGGTCTTTTCCAACCTGGTCTATTCTATTCTATTCCACTCCCCTCCCCTCCATTCCACTCCACTCCACTCCACTCCACTACACTCCACTCCACTCCACTCCACTCCACTCCATCCCATTCCATCCTATCCTATCCTATCCTATCCTATCCTATCCTATCCTATCCTATCCTATCCTATCCTATCCTATCCTATCCTATCCTATCCTGTCCTGTCCTGTCCTGTCCTGTCCTAGCAGGTTCTGTGTCCTGCAAGGGTGAGTGGCAGAGTGCTGGAACAAAAGAGCAAAGTTCTCCTATGAATGGTGAATGCAGAATGAGAGGACCCAAAGCAGTGTCTGCAGTTCTGGCCCTGCAAGCAGAGCTGTGCTGTGCAAAGCTTTCTGACATCTGGGTTGGCAAAGAATGTTGCAGACCTTTAATCCTCTACAGATTGCTGTGTTTTCTGGAGGCCAAAGGGAAAACTTCTCCTCTCCCCTGGCAGCCTACCTTTGGGTAGCACATCAGGCTTGGGACTGGAGCTTCTCTTTTCACAGATGTAGCCAAGTCTCTGGTTGCATGCTTGGTTTTCCCATTTCCCATGCTTTTTGGGATTCATTAGTCCACAGAGCTTCCCAGGAGCCTGGGAAGGACTTCCTTTGAAGAAGAGAGAAAAGAGAATCTCACAGCAAAGGTGAATTAAAATATTGACAAAGCCATGGCATGTCCAACAGAAACATCAACTCATTCTGATTCCCTCAGTGCTTCCTATGAAGAAGCCCTCTCAGGCAGCACAGGTGCTGCTGTAGCTTAGAGGATGCTGCTTGTACTCTGTGCTCTGGCAGTGAAATAATGACACACACACCACACACACACACTGACTGTGCCAGGATACTGGTGGGAAATCTCTGGTTCTTGTCCTGATACCCTGCTGCTCACAAACAGAGCAACTGAAGTCAGGCCCCTATGCTGTAGTCACAGAATAACAGAGTCACAGAGTGCCAGGGGGTGGAAGGGACCTCTGGAGAGCTTCCAGTCCAACCCCCTGCCAGAGCAGGAGCAGAGAATCCAGCACAGGTCACACAGGAACACATCCAGACAGGGCTGCAAAGGCTCCAGAGAAGGAGACTCCACAACCAGCTTGTACCTCTTGTTCCTTGTGCTATCCCTGGGCACCACCAAACAGAGCCTGGCCCCTTCCTCCTGACCCCCAGCCCTCAGCTATTGATAGACATTGATCAGATCCCTCTCAGCCTTCTCCTCTCCAGACTAAACAGCCCCAGGGCTCTCAGCCTGCAGGGATCAGTCCTGGGCCCAGGCTTGTTCAACATCTTTGTGGGTGCCATGGACAGTGGCACTGAGTGCAGCCTCAGCAGGTTTGCTGATGACACCAAGCTGTGTGGTGCTGCTGACAGCTGGAGGGAAGGATCCATCCAGAGAGACCTGGGCAGGCTGCAGAGCTGGGCCCAGGACAACCTCAGGAGGTTCAACAAGACCAAGGGCAAGGTCCTGCAGCTGGGGCAGGGCAATCCCAGGCACCAATACAGGCTGGGCAGGGACTGGCTGGAGAGCAGCCCTGAAGAAAAGGCCTTGGAGGTGCTGGGAGAGGAGAAGCTCAACAGGAGCCAGCAGGGAGCACTTGCAGCCCAGAGAGCCAAGCAGAGCCTGGGCTGCAGCAAGAGAAGTGTGGCCAGCAGGGCCAGGGAGGGGATTCTGCCCCTCTGCTCCACTCTGCTGAGACCACAGCTGGAGCTCTGGGGCCAGTTCTGGAGCCTCTGTGCCAGGAAGGATCTGGAGGTGCTGGAAGGTGTCCAGAGAAGGGCCACGAGGAGGAGCAGAGGGCTGGAGCTGCTCTGCTCTGAGGACAGACTGAGGGAGTTGGGGTTGTGCAGTCTGGAGAGGAGAAGGCTCCCAGGAGACCTTCTGGTGGCCTTCCAGGATCTGCAGGGGGCTCCAAGAAAGCTGGGGAGGGACTTTTGAGGGTGTCAGGGAGGGATAGGGCTGGGGGGGATGGAGTAAAACTGGAAGTGGGGAGATTGAGATTGGCTGTGAGGAAGAAGTTGTTCCCCATGAGGGTGGTGAGAGCCTGGCACAGGTTGCCCAGGGAGGTGGTGGAAGCCTCCTGCCTGGAAGGTGTTTGCAGCCAGGCTGGATGTGGCTGTGAGCAACCTGCTGCAGTGTGAGGTGTCCCTGGCCATGGCAGGGGGGTTGGAGCTGGCTGAGCCTTGAGCTCCCTTCCAACCCTGACAGTTCTGTGACTCTATAGCAGTTGCACACAGTGAACTTTGTGATTTAGAGGTGTGCCTCTGTCTAGATTTAGTCTCTCTTAGGGACTAAACTCTGCTGTTGCTCTATCACCCAGTGACACCTTCCCAGCAGAGAAGGGGTGAAAGGAGAGCCACAGGCTGCAATGAAAATGGATTTAATGGGACAGCTACACTGGTCCCTGTGTCAATGCAAGGCACATAAAGTTACACTCAGCCCAGCATGGGTACAGCAGCCACACTCAACAGGAAGGCAGACCTGGAGAGTGAAGTAAGGAGTCCAAGCAGGAGGCTTTAGCAGAAGGCTTCCCTCTCTTCAAAGTTCCCCCTTTACACTGGGTGTGATGCTGTTGGGATGGGACACAACTGCAGCTAGCTCAGGGCAGCTGCTGGCCTGGGATTCTATAAGAATGTAATGGAAAACTATGCTAAGGTATGGACACAGCTGGAGTGCTGTGTTCAGCTCTGGGACCTCCCTGCAGGAAGGACACTGAGGGGCTGGAGCCTGTGCAGAGCAGGGCAGGCAGGCTGGAGAAGGGCCTGGAGCCCCTGGGCTAGAGGAGGGGCTGAGGGAGCTGGGGGTGTTGAGGCTGGAGAAGAGGAGGCTGAGGGAGACCTCCTTGCTCTCTGCAGCTCCCTGCAGGGAGGTTGCAGTGAGGAGGGGACAGCCTCTGCTCCTGGGTGTCAAGGGCCAGGAGCAGAGGCAATGGTTGCAAGCTGCCCCAGGGGAGGTTCAGGCTGGATGCTAGGAAATCTTTCTTGCCTGGAAGGGTTCTGAGGCCTTGGAATGTTGTGGCCAGGGCAGTGCTGGAGTCCCCATCCCTGGAGGTGTTGAAGCAGTGTGTGGAGCTGGTGCTTAGGGCCATGGTTTGGTGCTGAGCCTGCAGTGCTGGGTGGAGGTTGGACTGGCTGAGCCTGGAGGTCTCTCCCAGCCAGATGTGTTCTGTGAGGCCGTGATACCAGAATGGATTTTTCAGAAGTAAAGGCAGCCAGAGCACTTTTTGGTACTTGGTGTCTTCTCAGGGAACCAGTTCTTACCTAGAGCCCAGTTCAAGTATCTGAAAGGGCTGCCCCCAGCCCATTGCCATCCACTGTTGAAATTCAAAGAGTTCAATCCAATCCAGAGGGAGGAACTGAAGTTTTTAGTCAGCTCTAGATGCACAAAATAAACAGATAAACAAATAAACAAGTCAGATTTTCCTCCCTGGTGTTAGCCTTAGCAAATTAATCTGAAAAATAAGATACGATAAAGCCTCCTCCACCCCATGGGTAACCAAAGTGACAGCAGCACATCCCCTGCAGCCACCCAGAGTTTAGGTGTGCAGATGGAGCCATGTCAGGACCACTTTAGCCATCATCACATGCTCTCCTCCAGACAGTAATCCTGGACACACATAGGGGATGGAGTCAGTCATAAGCAAGTTTGCAGATGACACCAAATTGGGAGCAGATGTTGGTCAGTTAGAAGGCTGAAGGGCTCTGCAGAGGGACCTTGACCAGCTGGACAGATGGGCAGAGGCCAACAGGATGGCATTCAACAAGTCCAAGTGCCAGGGGCTGCACTTCGGTCACAGCAACCCCATGCAGAGCTACAGGCTGGGGTCAGAGTGGCTGAGAGCTGCCAAACAGAGAGGGACCTGGGGGTGCTGATTGACAGCTGCCTGAACATGAGCCAGCAGTGTGCCCAGGGGGCCAAGAAGGCCAATGGCATCCTGGCCTGCATCAGGAAGAGTGTGGCCAGCAGGAGCAGGGAAGTCATTGTGCCCTGTGCTCAGCATTGGTTAGGCCACACCTTGAGTCCTGTGTCCAGTCTGGGCCCCTCAGGTTCAAAAAGGACATTGAGAGACTTGAAGGTGTCCAGAGAACAAGGCTGGGGAGAGGCCTTGAGCACAGCCCTGTGAGGAGAGGCTGAGGGAGCTGGGGTTGCTTAGCCTGGAGAAGAGGAGGCTCAGGGGAGACCTTCTTGCTCTCTGCAACTCCCTGAAGGGAGGTTGTAGCCAGGTGGGGGTTGGGCTCTTCTCCCAGGCACCCAGCACCAGAACAAGAGGACACAGTCTCAAGCTGTGCCAGGGGAAGTTTAGGCTGGAGGTGAGGAGAAAGTTCTTCCCAGAGAGAGTTGTTGGCCATTGGGATGTGCTGCCCAGGGAGGTGGTGGAGTCCCCATCCCTGGAGGTGTTCAAGAGGGGATTGGATGTGGCACTTGGTGCCATGGTCTAGTCATGAGGTCTGTGGTGATAGACTGGACTTGATGATCTTTGAGGTTTCTTCCAACCTTGGTGATACTGTGTAAAAGGGAACTTTGTGAACCACACTGTGGCCCTGCTTAGGACTGATTGCACTGGCATGAAGGGAAGTGGAGGAGACCCTTCCCCTGGGGCAGGCTACCCCCAGAACACACATGTTCGATGGGGCCCCCTCCCTGCCTGCAGAGGATTAGGACCAACCCTTGATAAAAACTCATCACCTCCCTTTTGGCACTCCCTGCTGAGCCACCTATGGCATTGTCTCCTTCATTGAGGCAGGGCAAAGCAGCCACCTTCAGTAATGAGGATGATGAAGGGACTGGAAGAGCTCAACTGTGAAGAAAGACTGAGAGCCCTGGGGCTGTGTGGTCTGGAGGAGAGAAGGCTGAGAGGGATCTGATCAATGTCTGTCAATAGCTGAGGGGTTGTGGTGGTTTTGAGCCTTCACTGGGACTTAAGGGCTCAGATGGGGGCAAGGCTGAGAATGCCTCCCCTGCTCTCCCCTCCTCCCTCCCAACAGAGAAAGGGAAGGAGCAAATCCACCAAGCAATGATTTGGAGTCGGCCTGGAAGTAGAGAGGTGAAGAGGGTTCTTTAAACTATATATATATAACAATAACAGGTAAGGCTCACAAGGGCAGGGAACAAGGATGGATGGGAGGGGGAAAAAACCAAAAATACAAAAGCAGTCTCTCTCTGAAGAGGCACAGAAGGATCAGTGAGAAGGATCAGGCCCAACCACATGGCAGAGGAGCAGGAAGGCAGCTGCAGCAGCTCTTGTCCAGGAGAGGCAGGAGCCAAGAAGAGAGCTAATGGCTGCAGTGTCCTGCCTTTTATACCCTAGCTGGGCAGGGAGGGGGGAGTGGAACAGATTCAGTCTCCCAGGAGGAAAAAGCCCTGCAGGGAGGGCAAAGCACTCACAAGCCCTCCCCCCCTGTTTTCAGGATGGGCATTAACCCATCACAGGGCTGGGGGTCAGGGTGAAGGGGCCAGGCTCTGTTTGGTGGTGCCCAGTGATAGGAGAAGGACCAACAGGTACAGGCTGGAACCCAGGAGGTTCCACCCCAAGATGAGGAGAAAGTTCTTTGGTGTGAGGGTGCTGGAGCCTGGAGCAGGCTGCCCAGAAAGGTTGTGGAGTCTCCTGCTCTGGAGCCTTTCCATCCCCCCCTGGCTGTGTTCCTGTGTGCCCTGCCCTGGGTGCTGCTGCTCTGGCAGGGGGCTTGGACTGGATGATCTCTGGAGGTGCCTCCCAACCCCTAACGTTCTGTGATTCATTCCTGCTCTGGGACAGCTTGGTTTTAAGGTTCTCAATCATTTTACCTTCTATATATTCCTGCTCATGAATCTCAGTGATGCTCAAGAGTTCTGCATCTTGCTGCTGACAGCTTTTCCTCGCTTGCTGCCACGGGAGAGCTGATTCTGAGCTGAGCTGATAGAGGATGCCAGTTGAAACGTCTTTGGTCCAAAATCTGTCTGTGTCAGCTGGAAGAGACACAGAGCACTGCTCTTTACTGACCTGAGTGAAAGCAAATGCAGTATGCTGTGAGGCACACCTCCCCCCCAGAATGCCCAGCATGAGGAGTGTGCTGTCACCAGGTGCCAAGGGGCAGGGCAGCTGAGAGCAGATTGGGCAGCAATTAAAAACAACAGGCAGTGATTTTTCTTAAACACTAAACCCTTCATTTTAAGTAACTCCATTTTCAGAGGGGAGTGAAAGGGGTTTCCCATATTGGCTGTTACAGAATCACAGAAACACCCAGGTTGGAAAAGATCCTCAGGAGCACCAAGTCCAACCACTGACCCTGCTCTGCAAGCTTCACCTCTAAACCACAGCCCCAAGCACCACATCCAAACCACCTTGAAACACAGCCAGGCTTGGGGACTCCACCACCTCCCTGGGCAGTCTCTGCCAATCTCTGACCACTCTTGCTGGGAACAAATCTGACTGTTGCATCCAGGTTTGAGAGCTCTGTGAGTCCTGCTGCTTTTAACTCCAAAGTTCTGACAGCTTCAGTAGTAGCATCTATTTTCCATTCTCCCTGAGGGCTGTGAAACTGAGAGTATTCTCAGGTTTTGACTGTGCTGGAGGGCATCCAGAGAAGGACAGTGATGCTGGTGAGGGGTCTGGTGCACAAGGCTTGTGAGGAGCAGCTGAGGGAACTGAGCTTGTTTACCCTGGAGAAAAGGAGGCTGAGGGGAGACCTTGTTGCTCTATACTGTTCCTGAAAGGAGTTTGGAGTGGTATGGGGGTTGGTCTCTTCTCCCTGTTAACACGTAATAGGACAGAAAATGGCTTCCAGTCATGCCAGTGGAGGTTTAGGTTGGATATTAGACAAAATGTCTTCACTGAAGGGGTTGTGAAACACCTGAATAGTCTCCCAAGGGAGAAGAGGAGGCTCAGGGGTGACCTCATTGCCCTCTACAACTACCTGAAAGGTGGTTGGAGCCAGGAAGGGGTTGGCCTCTTCTCTCAGGCAACCAGCACCAGAACAAGGGGACACAGTCTCAAGCTGCACCAAGGGAAGTTTAGGCTCAAGCTGAGGAGAAAGTTCTTCATGGAGAGAGTCATTCATCATTGGAATGGGCTGCCCGGGGAGGTGGTGGAGTCCCCACCCCTGGAGGTGTTCAAGAGGAGATTGGATGTGGCACTTGGTGCCATGGTCTGGTCATGAGGTTGGTGGGGGCAGGTTGGACTCGATGATCCTCGAGGTCTCTTCCAACCTTAGTGATACTGTGGTTGAAAATGTTTCCTCCTGTCCAGTCTACCCCTGCCCTGCTGCAGCTTGAGGCCATTCCCTCTTGTTCTGTCACTAATCACCTGGGAGAAGAGACCAGCATCAACCTCTCCACAACCTCCTTTCAGGCAGCTGTAGACAGCCAGGAGGTCTCCCCTCAGCCTCCTCTGTTTCACACTAACCAGCCCCAGCTCCTTCAGCCTCTGCTCACAAGATTTCTTCCCCAGGTCCTTCCCAGCTTCACCTCTCCAGGCTCCAACTGGCCTTCTAATGTAGTCACAGTGTCAGGAAGGAGCCAGTTCTTGCTTTTTATGCCTCATGCCTTGGAGCAGAGAGAGAAACCTGCACAGCTGTCACAAAACATGGCTCTAAATCCCTCCTGACTGATCTCTGCACTGTGGGTGCCATGGGGAGGGTGAACAGAAAGAGCTTCCTTCTTCTTCACCTCTTATTGCCCATCTGAGTTAAAGTTTCCACAGAAAGAGGTTCCAGTTTCAAGATCCTGCTTTCCTTCCCCCCATGTTCCTGGATGTTCCTACACCTCCCCTCTTCTATTCTGTGAGTCAAGAGCTGCCAGGATGCTTCCCAGCAGGCTCCTTAGATCCTGTGTCCAATCTGATAACAAAAGACAAACCAATCAGTCTGGGCATTAGAAGCCTGAAGCTGCCCAAGGCAAAGGATTTTCATTCAGTTTAACACAAACCCCAGAGGAAACTTACCCAGGGACTGGAGTGAGCCATGCAGAAGGGAAAGCAAAGCCAGCAAGCTGGAGACACTCATTGCAGAGGTGACTTGCTCTTCATTCCTCTACCAAAAGCTGGCAGCCTGTACAATCCTCCTGAGTGAGGATGGCAACAGCTTCCCCTCTGTGCCAGAGGGTTGCTGGATGAGGCTCTGCTCTCTAAATGAGGAACTCTGCTGTCACATGGCAGTGTGGGGCAGCTGGAGAGCACAGGGCAGACACAGCTCTGCTCTGAAACTCAGGGCTCCAGCCTGGGAGGCAGAGGGGGAGATGCCTGCCTTGTGCTGGGGCTTTGCTAGTGTCATTTAGGTCACTTGTTGGGGTGCTCCACAGCACAGACTTCCTTACGAGCAACTTGAGAGTGCAGCACAAGCAGTGAAAGATCACCAGTGAAAGACTGAGGCTCTGCTCCAGCCCCCAGCAGAGGGACACAAAGTGGGGAAGTGCAACACAGAGTCACAGATCCACAGAATGTTGGAGGTTGGAAGGGACCTCCAGAGACCATCCAGTCCAACCCCCCTGACAGAGCAGCAGCACCCAGGGCAGGGCACACAGGAACACATCCAGGTGGGCTTGGAAAGGCTCCAGAGCAGGAGACTCCACAACCTCTCTGGGCAGCCTGCTCCAGGCTCCAGCACCCTCACCACAAACAAGTTTCCTTTCAGACATTGATCAGATCCCTCTCAGCCTTCTCTTCTCCAGACTAAACAGCCCCAGGGCTCTCAGTCTCTCTCCACAGGGGAGATGTTGCAGATCCCTTCATCATCCTTGTAGCTCTCCAGCAGGTCTCTGTCTCTCTTGAGCTGGAGAGCCTCAAACTAGACACAGGATTGCAGCTGTGAGCTCAGGAGGGCAGAGCAGAGGGAGAGCAGAACCTTCCCAGCCCTGCTGGCTGCAACAACTTTTTCACTGTGAGGCAGACAAAACACTCAAATGGTCTGCACAGAGAGGTTTATTAGAACAGAATAGTACAGAGCTAACCAGGTTGGAAAAGACCTGAGAGGGAAAAGAAAAAAGAGAAAAGAGATCACTGAGTCCAACCTATCACTCAGCACCATCTGATCAACTAAACCATGGCACCAAGTGCCTCAGCCAGGCTCTTCCTAAACACCTCCGGGGATGGGGACTCCACCACCTCCCTGGGCAGCACATCCCAATGGCCAATCTCTCTTGCTGGGAAGAACTTTCTCCTCACCCACAGCCTAAACCTCCCCTGGCACAGCTTGAGACTGTGTCCTCTTGTTCTGCTGCTGGTTGCCTGGGAGAAGAGACCAACCCCCACCTGGCTACAACCTCCCTTCAGGGAGTTGGAGAGAGCAAGAAGGTCTCCCCTGAGCCTCCTCTTCTCCAGGCTAAGCAACCCCAGCTCCCTCAGCCTCTCCTCACAGGGCTGTGTTCCAGACCCCTCCCCAGCTTTCTTGCCCTTCTCTGGACACCTTCCAGCAGCTCAACATCTTTCCTAAACTGAATGGCCCAGACCTGGACACAGGGCTCAAGGTGTGACCTGACCAGTGCTGAGCACAGGTATATGAATGGGAAGAAGAAGACTAGGGAAGGTGTGGGCCCCCTCAGAAAGGAAACTGGTGACATGGTCACAAGTGATGAGCAAAAGGCTGAGGTACTTAATAGTTTCTTTACCTCAGTCTTCACTGCAAGGGCCTCTAGCCACACTCCTGATGTTATGGAAGATAAAGCCAGGGACGGGGAGGAAGAACTGCCCATTGTAAGTGCAGATCAGGTTGGTGATCACCTGAAGAACCTGAAAGTGTTCAAGTCCATGGGACCCGACGGGATACACCCACGGGTGCTGAGAGAACTGGCAGAGGAGGTTGCTAAACCCCTCTCTATTATATTTCAAAAGTCATGGCAGTCTGGGGCAGTCCCCACAGACTGGAAAAGGGGAAACATTGCCCCCATCTGCAAAAAGGGCAAGAAGGAGGAACCAGGGAACTACAGGCCAGTCAGTCTCACCTCTGTGCCTGGAAAGATCATGGAGCAGATCCTCCTGGAGGCACTGCTGGCTCAGAAGAATAGTGAAGAGGTGATTGGGAACAGTCAGCATGGCTTTGCCAAGGGCAAATCCTGCCTGACCAACCTGGTGGCCTTCTATGAGCAGGTGACAACATCAATAGCTGAGGGGAGAGCAGCTGCTGTCGTTTGCCTGGAGCTGAGCAAAGCCTTCAACACTGTCCCACACCACATCCTGGTCTCCAGGCTGGTGACACATGGGTGTGATGGGTGACTACTAGATGGATAAGGAACTGGCTTGATGGCTGCACCCAAAGAGTGGCTGTCAATGGCTCCATGTCCCAGTGGAGGCCAGGGACAAGCAGAGTCCCTCAGGGATCAGTCCTGGGCCCAGGCTTGTTCAACATCTCTGTGGGTGCCATGGACAGTGGCACTGAGTGCACCCTCAGCAAGTTTGCTGATGACACCAAGCTGTGTGGTGCAGCAGACAGCTGGAGGGAAGGGAGGCCATCCAGAGGGACCTGGACAGGCTGGAGAGGTGGGCACAAGCCAACCTCATGAGGTTCAACAAGACCAAGGGCAGGGTCCTGCAGCTGGGTCAGGGCAATCCCAGGCACAAATCCAGGCTGGGCAGGGACTGGCTGGAAAGCAGCCCTGAGGAGAGAGACTTGGGAGTGCTGGGGGAGGAGAAGCTCACCAGGAGCTCTCAGTGTGCACTTGCAGCCCAGAAAGCCAACCAGAGCCTGGGCTGCATCAGGAGAAGTGTGGCCAGCAGGGCAAGGGAGGTGATCCTCCCCCTCTGCTCAGCTCTGGGGAGACCCCCACCTGGAGTACTGCCTCCAGTTCTGGAGCCCCTATGACAAGAGGGATGTGGAGGTGCTGGAAGGTGTCCAGAGCAGGGCCAGGAGGATGATCAGAGGGCTGGAGCACCTCTCCTGTGAGGACAGACTGAAGGAGTTGGGGCTGTTCTGTCTGGAGAAGAGAAGGCTCCCAGGTGACCTCATTGTGGCCTTCCAGTACCTGAAGGGGGCTACAGGAAGGCTGGGGAGGGACTGCTCAGGATCTCAGGGAGTGCTAGGACTAGGGGGACTGGAATGAAGCTGGAGGTGGGGAGATTGAGGCTGGAGGGGAGGAGGAAGTTCTTCCCCATGAGAGTGGTGAAGCCCTGGAATGGGTTGTCCAGGGAGGTGGTTGGGGCCCTGTCCCTGGAGGTGTTTAAGGCCAGGCTGGCTGAGGCTGTGGCCAGGCTGATGTAGTGTGGGGTGTCCCTGCCCATGGCAGGGGGGTTGGAACTAGATGATCCTTGTGGTCCCTTCCAACCCTGACTGATACTATGATACTATGTCCTGGTTTGAAATGGGAGCCTTTAAGAAACATAAAGTTACAGACCTCCAGGAGGCCCAGAGAGTGCAGACCAGTGGGTGGACACAGGATACCAGGCCACTTTTAAAAGCAGCTGCTTTAAAAGAAGGCCTGTGGCCAACAAACCAAAGTCTGACCTGGTAGGCAGAAGCAGGAGCAGGAGCAGCCTGTGCTCTGTAGGGGTACATAGCTGTGGCACAATGCAGAAAGGCCTCTGCTGGGACAGCTGAAGAGCAGAAATGCCTCACACATGGAAGTGCCAGCCCGTGGGCAAGCACAGAGACATCACACAAGGGTTCTTTTAAGCCTCTCTTCACCACCTTAGTGAAGATTTTCATTTGTGGAGCCCTTCCTTTCCCCTTTCCTCTCATGTGATCCACAGGCATGTCCAAAGCTGAAGGTTATGCCATTGAACTTTATTTATTTCAAAGTATTAACCACAAGGAGGGAGAATGCAAGGGTGAGAAAAACTTCATTGCTGTTGGTGAGCACTCTACAGGTAATGATTCAGAGGGCACTGGGTGGAAAAGAGACCCTTCAAGGTCATCTTGCCCAACCCCCTGCAGGCAGCAGGGACAGCTCCAGCTAGAGCAGGCTGCCCAGGGACACAGCCAGGCTGACCTGGAATGTCTCCAGGGACAGAACCTCAACCACCCCCCTGGGCAGCCTGTTCCAGTGTCTCACCAACCTCACTGTGCAGAACTTCCTCCTGATGTCCAACCTAACTCTGCCCTGCTCCAGTTTCAAACCATTGTCCCTTGTCCTATCTCCACAGCCTCTTCTGAACAGTCCCTCCCCAGCCTTCCCCTAGGTCCCCTTCAGATATTGAAATGCTGCTCTAAGGTCTCCCTGAAGCCTTCTTTTCTCCAGCTTGAACAGCTCTAACTCTCTCAGCCTGTCCCCATAGTAGAGGTTCTGCAACCCTCTGATCACCTTTGTGGCCTCCTCTGGTCTCTCTCCATCAGGTCCAGGTCTCTCTTCTGTTGGGAATCCCAGAGCTGGACACAGCCCTGCAGGTGAGGTCTCCCCAGAGCAGAGCAGAGGGGCAGGATCCTCTCTCTCCAGCTCTGGCCACACTGCTTTGGATGCAGCCCAGGCTGCCCTTGGCCTTCTGTGCTGCCAGTGCCCATTGCTGGCTCCTGTCCAGCCTCTCCCCCACCAGCACCCCCAAGTCCTTCTCTGCAGGGCTGCTCTCAATCTCATCAGCCCTCAGTCCAGATTGATGTCCAGGGTTGCCCCAGCCCAGGTGCAGGTCCTTGCACTTTGCCCTATTGAACCTCATGAGGGTCTCCTCAGCCACCTCTCAGCCTGTCCAGGTCCCTCTGGCTGGCTCCCATCCCAGGCATTAGTCCTATCAACCACAGCACTCAGCCTGGCATCATCTGCAGACTTGCTGCCTCAGTCTCTCTGCATTGATGAAAGCATTGAACAGCTCTGGTGCCAATGCAGAGCCTTGAGAGACACCACTGGTCTCCCCTCTCCATCTGGACACTGAGCCATTCAATCATCACATTGAAAGCTTAACTTTCCCTGCTGATGTTGCCTGTGTTTCCCATAGCAGATAAGGAGAGTGGAAGCTTTGCTGTCCCCAGGCTCTCTGCAGGCCCTGTGTGAAGGATCATCTGGTCAGTGTGACAGGACACAGCCCTCAGGAGCAATAAAAGTGCTGGGCTGAAGAAGCAAAGCCTGTGGAGCAAAAACAGTCCAAGGCTGCAACAGAGCTGGGCAGATTCTATCCTTTTAAGTTCTTTGCAGTATCCACAAAGTGACAGGAGCAGAGTGCTGCCCAGCAGCCACACTTCACTGCACATTCCTGTTCACTGGGGGCTTCTATAGCTCTTCTCAGTACCTTTGTTCTCCTCAGACCAGAGCAGAGCAGATTGAGATTGGATGTGAGGAGCAAGTTCTGCACCAGGAGGGTGGTGAAACACTGGCACAGGTTGCCCAGGGAGGTGGTTGAGGCTCCATGGCTGGAGATATTCAAGGTGAGGCTGGCGAGGGCTGTGGGCAACCTGATCTAGTGGAGGATGTCCCTGCTGAGTGCAGAGGGGTTGGACTGGATGAGCTTTGGAGGACCCTTCCAACCCAAATTGATGACTCTGATTCTGTGATTCCCAGATTCTGTGACTCTATGTTCTGTGATTCCCCAATCCTATGACTCACAGCCCTACCTTTGTTGAGACACTGCAGGTCCTGCTGCCTGCTCCCAGCCATGCAGTGTGTGCAATTTGGCTGGCAGTGCCAAAAGAGGAGAGGGATTGAAGCTAGGGTTACAGAGAGCCACGCTGGGGAACTTCAACAGATACAGCCTTTAATGTCAGCACACCTCCTCCAAGCAGGCCCAGGTCACAGGACACATCCCCAGCAGTCCTTCAGCCACCAGCACATCATCAGAGAGGTGTTTCATGGCCAGGATGTGCTGGTGGTTGGTGCTGTCTTTTTCTCTGGTAGAAATAGCCTGCGAGGGCAGCCCCCAGCAGGGTGACACCAGCCAAGGCAAGGAGTGGCCAGACAGAGAGGTGAAGAGCTGGGGGAGTCTCTCCATGCTGCTCCTTCCCTGAAAGGAATGCAGAGAGCTGTGAGAAACCTGAGCAGCTTTTAATCCCTCAGACAACATGAGCAACAAGGAGGAGCTCTTCTCTCCTGCCTCAGTGTAAATCTGAGCCCTGAGTGCCTGCTGCTGAGCACAGGTCTCTGTGGCTAAAGCTAACATGGATTCACTTAAACATGAGGGGAAACTTCCCTGGGGGTGCTGGAGCCCTGCAGCAGGCTGCCCAGAGAGGCTGTGGAGGCTCCTGCTCTGGAGCCTTTCCAACCCCACCTGGATGTGTTCTGTGGGACCTACCCTGGGTGACCTTGGGGTAGCAGTGGGGCTGGACTCAGTGATCCCCACAGGTCCCTTCCAGCCACCACCAGTCTGGAATTCTGTAGCCTGAGTGAATCTGGGTTACAGCTGAAAACACAGAGTGTGCAGAGGGTGCTTGGAAGAATGAAATGGAAAACTGTGCTAAGGTGTGGACTCCCCTGGAGTGCTGTGTTCAGCTCTGGGCCCTCCCTGCAGGAAGGACACTGAGGGGCTGGAGCCTGTGCAGAGCAGGGCAGGCAGGCTGGAGAAGGGCCTGGAGCCCCTGGGCTAGAGGAGGGGCTGAGGGAGCTGGGGGTGTTGAGGCTGGAGAAGAGGAGGCTGAGGGAGACCTCCTTGCTCTCTGCAGCTCCCTGCAGGGAGGTTGCAGTGAGGAGGGGACAGCCTCTGCTCCTGGGTGTCAAGGGCCAGGAGCAGAGGCAATGGTTGCAAGCTGCCCCAGGGGAGGTTCAGGCTGGCTGCTAGGAAATCTTTCTTGCCTGGAAGGGTTCTGAGGCCTTGGAATGTTGTGGCCAGGGCAGTGCTGGAGTCCCCATCCCTGGAGGTGTTGAAGCAGTGTGTGGAGCTGGTGCTTAGGGCCATGGTTTGGTGCTGAGCCTGCAGTGCTGGGTGGAGGTTGGACTGGCTGAGCCTGGAGGTCTCCTCCAGGCAGAGCCATTCTGATTCTCTGCCACGGGATGCTCATTATTGGGAAAGCAGTTTCACAGTACTTGTGTCACATGAGGTGCAGTGCTATCTGGGGAAGGATTTTGCATCTACAGCCCAGGGAAAGCTCTCAGTGCCTCCTGTGACCAGCTGGGCCACTGCTGAGCTGCTCAGCTCAGGGTTAGCCCTGCAGCTGTCCAGTCAGCCAAAAACATAATCACACAGCCATCAAATCATTCAGGTTGGAAAACCCCCCTGGGATCACCAAGTCCAGCCACTGACCCTGCTCTACAAGCTTTAGCCCTAAACAATATCCCCAAGCACTGCATCCCCAAACCCCACATCCAAACCACCTTGAAACACAGCCAGGCTTGGGGACTCCACCACCTCCCTGGGCAGCCTCTGCCAATCTCTGACCACTCTGGCTGGGAACAAATGTTTCCTACTGTCCAGTCTACCCCTGCCCTGCTGCAGCTTGAGGCCATTCCCTCTTGTTCTGTCACTAATCACCTGGGAGAAGAGACCAGCACCAACCTCTCCACAACCTCCTCTCAGGGAGCTGTAGACAGCCAGGAGGTCTCCCCTCAGCCTCCTCTCTTTCACACTAACCATTGCCAGCTCCTTCAGTTGCTCCTCACAAGATTTCTTCTCCAGGCCCTTCCCAGCTTCCTTGCCCTCCTCTGCCCTGGCTCCAGCACCTCCACATCTCTCTGGCATTGAGCTGCCCAACACTGAACAGAAAACCCCTCAGTGGTTGTCTGCATGCAGAAGGCCCCAATGGCTCCCCCTGAGTGATTTGCAGCCATGCATCCATGGCAGGCAGTGCCAGCAGGACTTGCTCTTTAAAGGGAGTGGTTTGGGGAAGATCCTTTGGGTTCTTCATCTCTTTTGATGGATGTTCTTATGGAAGCTCTTACCTTGCTGCTGCAGAGGGCTCCCCCTTGGAACAGCTGCAGTGGATGTCAGAGGGAAATGAAAAGGCACTTCATTAGAGTGGGCAGTTGTGAGAACTCTGAGTGCTCAGCTCACTGCACAGCAACCACCCCCGGGCAGCACTGTGGCTGCAACAACAGCAGCCATGGCTCTGACAGAGGACAGCATCAGGCAGGTTGCAAAATGCATTGCTAAGGCTTTGCCTTCCTCCTTCACATCCCCAACAGAGAATATGCACTCATCTAAAACCTTACCTTGCTTTTGTATCTACCAGCATTAAGGTACTGCCACCCAGGCTCATTCCAAAACACTTTCCACATCTTTCCTGAGATGTTAGCTTGAGCTGACTGAGAGCAGGAGGGACAGCTCTGGGCATTAATTGCACAGTATCGGATCTGGCAGGGCTGGAAGGGACCTCAAGGCTCAGCCAGCTCCAAACGCTCTGCCATGGGCAGGGACACCTCACTCTACAGCAGGTTGCTCACAGCCACATCCAGCCTGGTCTTCAAAGCCTCCAGGGGTCCTAGTACCAGTCAGGGTTGGAAGGGACCACACGGATCATCTAGTTCCAACCCCCCTGCCATGGGCAGGGACACCCCACACTAGATCAGTCTGGCCACAGCCTCAGCCAGCCTGGGCTTAAACACCTCCAGGGACAGGGCCCCAACCACCTCCCTGGACAACCCATTCCAGGGCTTCACCACTCTCATGGGGAAGAACTTCCTCCTCCCCTCCAGCCTGAATCTCCCCACCTCCAGCTTCATTCCATTCCCCCCAGTTCTATCACTGCCTGAGATCCTGAGCAGTCCCTCCCCAGCCTTCCTGTAGCCCCCTGCAGATCCTGGAAGGCCACAATGAGGTCACCTGGGAGCCTTCTCTTCTCCAGACTGAACAGCCCCAGCTCCTTCAGTCTGTCCCCACAGGAGAGGTGCTCCAGCCCTCTGCTCATCCTCCTGGCCCTTCTCTGGACACCTTCCAGCACCTCCACATCCCTCTTGTCATAGGGGCTGCAGAACTGGAGGCAGTACTCCAGGTGGGGTCTCAGCAGAGCTGAGCAGAGGGGGAGGATCACCTCCCTTGCCCTGCTGGCCACACTTCTCCTGATGCAGCCCAGGCTCTGATTGGCTTTCTGGGCTGCAAGTGCACACTGAGAGCTCCTGGTGAGCTTCTCCTCCCCCAGCACCCCCAAGTCTCTCTCCTCAGGGCTGCTTTCCAGCCAGTCCCTGCCCAGCCTGGATTTGTGCCTGGGATTGCCTCCACCCAGCTGCAGGACCCTGCCCTTGGTCTTGTTGAGGATGAGGCTTCCACCACCTCCCTGGGCAGCCTGTGCCAGGCTCTCACCACCCTCATGGGGAACAACTTCTTCCTCACAGCCAATCTCAATCTCCCCACTTCAACTTTTGCTCCATCCCCCCCAGTCCTATCACTCCCTGACACCCTCAAAAGTCCCTCCCCAGCTTGCTTGCAGCCCCCTGCAGATCCTGGAAGGCCACCAGAAGGTCTCCTGGGAGCCTTCTCCTCTCCAGACTGCACAACCCCAACTCTCTCAGGCTGTCTCCATAGCAGAGCAGCTCCAGCCCTCTGCTCCTCCTCCTGGCCCTTCCATGGACACCTTCCAGCACAGTTTAGGAAGCTCTGCAGCTCCAGCAGGATTCTGCCCTTAACAATGACATTTAGGATTCTTCAGTGTTTTTCCCTAGAAAGTCCTCCCTGAGTCAGGGCTGTTTGCTTCACGAGGAAAGAGCCAAAGAAATGAGCTTTATGAAGGCTTGGTTGAAGAGGTGCACACAGGCTTTGACACTCAGAAATGAAGCAGAATTAAACACATTGAGTGTTCTTATAAAGACAGAAAAACTACCCTGGGTCAAAACAGCTGTGTCCAGTTCTGGGCTCCCCAGTTCAGGAGAGGCAGAGACCTGCTGGAGAGAGTCCAACACAGAGCTGTGAGGATGAGGAAGGGACTGGAAGAGCTCTGCTATGAAGAAAGACTCAGAGCCCTGGGGCTGTTTAGTCTGGAGAGGAGAAGGCTGAGAGGAATAGAATAGAATAGAATAGAATAGAATAGAATAGAATAGAATAGAATAGAACAGAACAGACCAGACCAGACCAGACCAGACCAGGTTGGAAGAGACCTTCAAGATCATCGTGTCCAACCTATCATCCAACACCACCTAATCAACTAACCCATGGCACCAAGCACCCCAGCAAGTCTCCTCCTGAACACCTCCAGGGATGGGGACTCCACCACCTCCCCAGGCAGCACATCCCAATGGCCAAAATCTCTCTCTGTGAAGAACCTTCTCCTCACCTCCAACCTAAACCTCCCCTGGTGCAGCCTGAGTCTGTGTCCTCTTGTTCTGGTGCTGGGTGCCTGGGAGAAGAGACCAACCTCTGCCTGTCTACAACCTCCCTTCAGGGAGTTGCAGAGAGCAAGAAGGTCTCCCCTGAGTCTCCTCTTCTCCAGGCTAAGCAACCCCAGCTCCCTCAGCCTCTCCTCACAGGGCTGTGCTCCAGACCCCTCCCCAAGCATTGTTGCCCTTCTCTGGACACCTTCCAGCAAGTCAACCTCCTTCCTAAACTGAGGGGCCCAGAACTGGACACAGGACTCAAGGTGTGGCCTCAGCAGTGCAGTGTACAGGGGCACAATGACCTCCCTGCTCCTGCTGGCCACACTCTTCCTGATGCAGGCCAGGATGCCCTTGGTCCTCTTGGCTGCCTGGGCACACTACATCTATCAATATCTGAGTGCTGGGGGTCAGGATGAAGGGGCCAGGCTCTGTTTGGAGGTGCCCAGTGATAGGACAAGGAACAAGAGGTACAAGCTGGAACCCAGGAGATTCCACCTCAGCATGAGGAGAAAGCCCTTTGGTGTGAGGGTGCTGGAGGCCTGGATCAGGGGTGAACAGACCTCCTGCCACGGGCTTGTGTTGATTTAAGCATGGAAATCAGCAGCTGATGGGAGACAGCTGGGGTTTGGGATAGTGCTGGGACCAGTGCTGTTTAACATCTCTGTCAGCAACATGGGCAGTGGGATTGGAGCACCAGCAGCTCCTTTGCTGATGACACCAAGCAGGGTGGGGTGTTGGCATTCTGGAGGGAAGGGATCCATCCAGAGGACAGGCTTCCTGCCCTTCCAGCCTTCCTGGACAGGCTGCAGAGCTGCAGAGGTTCAACAAAGCCAAGGGCAAGGTCCTGCACCTGGGGCAGGGCAATCCCAAGGTCAAATCCAGGCTGGGCAGGGAATGCATGGAGCGCAGTGCTGAGGAGAAGCACTTGGGAGCCCTGGGTGAGGAGAAGCTCAACATGAGCTGGCAAAGTGCACTCAGAGAACAGAAACCAGCCCTGTGCTGGGCTGATCCCCAGCTGTGGGCAGCAGCTTGAGGGAGGGAATTGTGTCACTCTGCTATGAGCTACATGAGAACCCCCTGGAGTCTTGTGCCCAGCTCTGGAGCCCTCAACACAAGGAGGACAGGGACCTGTTAGAGCAGGTCCAGAGGAGCTCATGAAGATGATCTGAATGCTGGAGCACCTCTGCTGTCAGGCTGGGAGAGTTGGGGCTCTTCAGCCTGGAGAAGAGAAGACTCTGGAGAGACCTCAGAGCAGCCTTCCAGTACCTGAAAGGGGCTCCAGGAGAGCTGGGGAGGGACTGTTGAGAAAGGCTTGGAGTGACAGGGTGAGGGGCAATGGCTGCAACCTGGAAGAAGCTGGATTGAGATTGGACACTAGGAGGAAATTCTTCCCCATGAGGGTGGTGAGGCACTGGAACAGGTTGCCCAGAGAAGCTGTGGAGGCTCCAAGGCTGGCAGTGTTGAAAGCCAGGTTGGATGGGACCTGGAGCAACCTGGGCTGGTGGAAGGTGTCCCTGCTCGTGGCTGGGGAGATGGGACTGGATGACCTTTGAGGCCACATCCAAGCCAAACCATTCCTGGAGTCGATGATTCTTGGTTACAGGTGTTGACAGAGCTGGGATCTGCCAAACTCTCAGGAATTCCTTCCAGAAGTGGGGGAGGATTCTCAGAGTTCCTCACAGACAGCCCTGCTCTGTCACTGGGGCCTGAGTGACTGGGGCCTCACCTTTGGGCTTTTTGCAGATAAATCCTTTCTGAGAGGAGCAGTTGATGTCATCCCAGGAGCCAGCTGCTGCAGTCATCTCCACACAGCCATGCAGCCCACTGGACTCTTTCTCCTTCCAGTTGACAAAGGCCAGTGAAGCATTATCTAGCCACAGCCACTGGCCTACAGGGCACCATGCAGAGCAAAAAGAAGCATTAAAACCTCTCTCATGGGTATTCCAACTCCTTAGCTCCTAACATGTAGTAGCAACTGGTGTCTGAGCAGAAGAGCACAGCACTATGGCATATGAATACAACTGGCTTTGGTTCTCTTGTGTTAGCAAAGCATTTAGTCAGTTCAACACTGAGTGAGAGATTACCATCCACATTTTGGTACAGTCCTATCCAGAAGCCTCCTACTTTGTTTCCCAGGGGATGGATGGCATGGATCAGAAAGTCAGATTCATCAATGCTTTCGATGGACACCAAGGTAGCACCTGGAAGACATCAGAGTCACAGAGTCAGAGGGTCATGGAGTCATAGAATCATGGAATCACAGAGTGATAAACCTGGTGATAGAGTCCTAGGATCAGAGAATCAGAGAACAGCTCAGGTTGGAAGGGACCTCAGAGATCAGCTACTCCAACCTCCTGCCATGGGCAGGGACACCTCTCAGCTACACTTGGCCTTAAATATCCCCAGGGAGGGGGCAACCAGAACCTCCCTGAGCAGCCTGTGCCAGAGTCTCACCTGGAGTGCTTCATGGGGAAGAACTTCTTCCTCAGCTCCACTCTAACCCTGCTCTGCCTCAGCTTCAAACCATTCCCCCTTGGCCTGTCTCCAGACACCCTCAGGAGAAGTCTCTCTGCAGCCTTCCTGTAGGATCCCTTCAGGTCCTGGCAGGCAGCTCTGAGGTCCTCCTGGAGCCTTCTCTCCCCCAGGCTGAACACCCCCAGCTCCCTCAGCCTGTGCTCACAGCAGAGCTGCTCCAGCCCTTGGGGCATCCTTGTGGCCTCCTCTGCACTCACTCCAACAGCTCTGTGTCCTTCCTCTGCTGGGGCTGAGAGTGGGTTAGAGGCTGGCAGGTTAGCAAGCAAACCCCCATAACTAGCTGGCACAATGACTTCCTCTGCCAAGTCTCCCCAGCCTCCTTTCCCAGCTGCAGGCTTCCCCATTGCTTCTGCTGCAGGACACAGAGCTGGAGGGGCTCAGGTCTCAGGGCCCTGCCACTGCACCCAGGATGCTGTCCCAAAAGCTGATGGGAACCTGGACTGTGCCTGAGAGGGCAGAGTGCTGCACAAAGCTGCCTGCATCAGTTTATTTTCCCTCTGTCAGACCTAGAACAGCCTGGCAGGGGAATAAAATATCTCTCAGCACAGGAGCAGAGGATGTCAGGGCTTGGAAGGGACCTTCCAAGATCATTGAGCTCAATCCCCTGCCAGAGCAGGAGCAGAGAATCCAGCACAGGTCACACAGGAACACATCCAGACAGGGCTGCAAAGGCTCCACAGAAGGAGACTCCACAACCTCTCTGGGCAGCCTGCTCCAGGCCTCTGGGACCCTCACAGTCAAGAAGTTCTTCCTCATGTTGAGCTGGAACCTGCTGTGCTGAAGTTTATATCCATGGTCCCTTGTCCTATCCCAGGGCACAGTGAGCAGAGGCTGTCCCTGTCCCTTCCCTCCTGACCCCCAGCCCTCAGCTATTGATAGACTTTGATCAGATCCCTCTCAGCCTTCTCCTCTGCAGACTGAACAGCCCCAGGGCTCTCAGCCTCTCCTCTCTGCTGTTGTTTTAAACAAACACAGCAAGCAGAAGGAGGAAAAGAGCCATTCTTGATGCCATTGCTGTGTGAGCTGTGTGTGAGGTGCTGGGGAGCCCTGAGCAGCTGCAGGCTCTCACCTAAGCGAGTGCACTCCAGCGAGGCCAGAGCCCAGCTGGTCCCCGCCGATGCCTCCAGGTAGTAGCAGTGGCCACGGTGAGGGATCCAAGCTCGCAGGTCCTCTGCTTCAGGGCAGTCTCCAGGCAGCTGTGCAGGGTCAGTAGGAGCTACAGCTGAAGGAATCATAAGATATGAAGCTGGCTTTGCATGCTGAGTCCCCTGGGAGGGAGGGGTAGGCTGTGTCAGCCAGCAGCACATCTCCAGGCTCTGCAGGGAGGTAGATGCTGTCCTGGAGCACTCTCTCCTGAGAGCTTTGGCCCAAGCCACAGCAAGGACTCTGGGCTGAGGCAGACTAATGGAGTGCAGAATGGGTCTTTAAAATTACTACAGCCATAAAATCACTGCTTTGGGTTAGGAAAGACCTTCAAGATCATCCAGTCCAACCATTCTCTAACTCTACCAAGGCTGGTGCTGAACCATGGCCCTCAGCACCACAGCTCTGCCTCTTGGATACACCTCCAGGGATGGACATTCAACCACCTCCCTGGGCAGCCTGTGCCAGTGCTTCAGAACCCTTTCAGGGAAGAAGTTTCTTCTAATCTCAAACTTAAGCCTCCCCTGGGGCAACTTGAGGCCATTTCTTCCCATCCTATGACTCCTTACTAGGGAGAGGAGACCAACACACACCTGGTTCCAACTGCCTCTCAGGGAGCTGTAGGGAGCAATGAGGTCTCCCATCAGCCTCCTCTTCTCCACACTAAACACCCCCAGTTCCCTCAGCTGCTCCTCCCCAGCCCACTTCCCCAGACCCTTCCCCAGCTTTGTTGCCCTTCCCTGGACCTGCTCCAGCTCCTCAATGTCCTTCTTGGAGTGAGGATCCCAAAACTGAACCCGGTACACAAGATGTGTCTCACCAGTGTCCAAGACAGAGGGACAATCCCTTCTCTGGTCCTGCATATCACATTCAAGCAGATCAGAATATCCTCCCAGCTTGCTGTCATCTGCAAACCTCCTGAGGGCACCTTGATCCCCTCATCCAGACCATCAGTAAAGGAACTGGAGAGAAGTGGCTGCAGTGCTGAGCCCTGGGGAGCACCACTGGTGGCTGCCCACCAGCTGGACATTCAATTACTCACCATCTGATTTCTTACAGGCTGCAAAGTAGCTTTCATTGCAGGGTGCTGTTCTCCAGGCAGCATCCAGGCCCAGGTAGACACAAGCAGTGTTCTCCCTTGGCTCTCCTGCTGCCCATCTCGTGTGCCTGGTTCTCCAGCCATCAGTCCATTTGGAGTAGCTGCCAGTCTGGAAGCAAAGGAGTGCTGCTCACAGGGTTTGTTTCATGCTCTGGCACACTAATGCAGTGCCCTGTGTCTGTCTGAGGTTTTCAGACAAGGGAAAGCAAGCCCAGCCCTGTGCTGCTCTGGGGGTTTCAAGCCCCAGGCACTGCTCTGTGCCATGCTCTGAGCTACACCAGGACTGCAGCTGAACAGCAACCAGCAGTGCAGTGACTTTGGGAGGCTTCTCCTCAAGAGACACAAAGTTCTACAGCATGGCAAGGGAGTCAGATGGGTGCACCTTGGGTCATTTACCAAATCTCATATCAAGAGAATCTCTCTATTGAAGGAAGGCTGAGAGCCCTGGGGCTGTTTAGTCTGGAGAGGAGAAGGCTGAGAGGGATCTGATCAATGGCTATCAATAGCTGAGGGCTGGGGGTCAGGGTGAAGGGGCCAGGCTCTGTTTGGTGGTGCCCAGGGATAGGACAAGGACCAACAACTACAGGTTGGAACCCAGGAGGTTCCTCCTCAACATGAGGAGAAACTTCTTTGGTGTGAGGGTACTGGAGCCTGGAGCAGGCTGCCCAGAGAGGTTGTGGAGTCTCCTGCTTGGAGCCTTTCCAACCCCACCTGGATGTGTTCCTGTGTGCCCTGCCCTGGGTGCTCCTGCTCTGGCAGGGGAGTTGGGCTGGATGATCTCTGGAGGTCCCTTCCAGCCCCTAACCTTCTCTGGTTCTATGATTCTCTGATTACAGAGGAAGTGTCCTCTCTGTGTTGTTTAAATGAGACCTGGGAGCCGTTTGGTGAGAAAAGATCTCTTGACATTAAACACTCACAATCATTTTCAAGCATCACTCCAAGACAATGACTCTGGTGACTCCTAGTTCTGGCTGTGTAGCAGGGAGTTAGACTTTCAGAATGGTGAACTTTTGCTTCTTGGCAGCTGCACTTAGAATCATAGAGGCATAGAATGATTTGGGTTGGAAGGAACCTCTAAAGGTCACCTAAAGCAGCCCCCATCCTGGCTTGGGACTCTCACTCTGCAGACTTATTCCTTTTACCATTTCTAAGGCTTTCTGTTCTCACCTATTGCTTCTCTTCTCTCCTATTGCTTCTTGCTTAACTTTTCCTATAACTCTCAGCTCCATTTGGTGCACACTGGAGGGGAGGCTTAGGTTGGATATGAGAAGCAACTTCTTCCCTGAAAGAGTTCTCAAAGCCTGGCACAGGCTGCCCAGGGAGGTGGTTGATTCCCCATCCCTGGAGGTGTTTCACAGAGGCAGAGCTGTGGTGCTGAGGGCCATGGGTTAGCCTCAGCCTTGGCAGAGTTAGAGTTGGACTGGGTGAGCTGAAAGGGCTTCTCCAGCCAAAATGATCCTTTGAGACTCTGAACAACTTGAACAGAACTCTGTGCATATGCACAGTAGAGCATTCAGGGTACAACTGTTCCATAGAGCCATAGAGTCATAGAATGGGGTCTGGCTTGCAAGGGTTCTCCAAAGCTCATCCAATCCAACCCCCCCTGCACTCAGCAGGGACATCTCCAGCTAGATCAAGTTGCCCACAGCCCTCTCCAGCCTCACCTGGAATATCTCCAGGGATGGAGCCTCAACCACCTCCCTGGGCAACCTGTGCCAGTGTTCCACCACCCTCCTGCTGCAGAACTTGTTCCTCACATCCAATCTCAATCTGCTCTGCTCCAGTTTGAAGCCATTGCCCCTGGCCCTCTCCCTGCAGGCCTTTGCCAACAGTATCCCTGCAGCCTTCTTGTAGCCCCTTCAGGCACTGCTGTGGTGATCCAGAAGATCTCTGAAGAGCAGGAGAGCTCACCAGGCCCCTGCCACCCACCCAACACTTACCATGTTGCTGTTAAGACCAATCCATGCTGGTTTTCCATACTTCAACATCTGGATCCAGAGGAATGACTGGCTGTGGGCATCCTGAATGCTGGCAAGGTCTGCACCTCTCTCTTGGCAGCTTTTCCTGGCCTCTTCCCATTGCATTTCAGCTGAGATGATCAAGTAGCTGCTGTCACCATAAGGGGCAAAGCCAGAGGGTGTGTTTGTTGTCTGTGCTGCAGTCTGTGTGGCAACTGTGGAGGAAAAACTGACTGCATGAGTTTCCAACACCCCACTCCTCCCTGGCTTGGGAATAAACAAATGAACAGAAGGTCAAAGTGCTAGTAACAACAACTCAAAGCTTTACTTCTGCTCACCAAGGATCTCATGACCAAAAGCAGACCCCAAACCCCTGCCAACAACAAAAACCCTCACCAGAAGAGCCAACCACCAAACAGAGCCCCGAGCAATGAAACAAACAACCCCTACCAAACCCTCCCTGGCCAGGAAACACCAAAGCAAACAGAAGAACAAAGCCCAGGCCCTGCTGCAAAGCATGGAGCAAAGGGATGAATGCAAAGAGCAGAGTGGAACCCTGGCTGCCCTGAGGATGCCCTGAGGATGCCTTGGGATGCCCTGAGGATGCCTTGAGGATGCCTTGAGGATGCCCTGAGGATGCCTTGAGGATGCCCTGAGGATGCCTTGGGATGCCCTGAGGATGCCTTGGGATGCCCTGAGGATGTCTTGAGGATGCCTTGAGAATGCCCTGAGGATGCCCTGAGGAATGCCCTGAGGATGCCTTGAGGAGTGCCCTGAGGATGACCTGAGGATGCCTTGAGGGTGCCCTGAGGGTGCCTTTGGATGCCCTGAAGATGCCCTGAGGATGTCTTGAGGATGCCTTGAGGAATGCCCTGAGGATGCCTTGAGGATGCCGTGAGGATGCCCTGAGGATGCCCTGAGGATGCCCTGAGGATGCCCTGAAGATGCCCTGAGGATGGCCTGAGGATGCCTTGAGGATGCCCTGAGGGTGCCTTGAGGGTGCCTTGAGGATGCCCTGAGGATGCCCTGAGGGTGACCTGAGGGTGCCCTGACTCTACCTATTAGAAGCCTGCATAGTGCAGACTGAGCCTCATCTCAGGGGTATTTGAGGTACCCTGCTTGCACTCTGTGCAGCTGAGCACAAAGCTGCTTCTGATCCCTGCTGCAGAGGACTTGGAAGCACAGAATTGTTTCAGCCCAGTCCAGCCATGACCTAACTCTGCTAAGGCTGGGACTAAACCATGTCTCTCAGCATCTCATCTCTGTCTCTCTGAAACACCTCCATGGGTGGGGATCCAACCACCTCCCTGGGCAGCCTGTGCTTGAGAACCCACTCAGGGAAGAAGTTTCTTCAATCTCCAACCTAAATATCCCCTGGGGCAACCTGAGGCTGTTACATCCCATCCTGTGACTCCTTGCTAAGAAGAGATGAACCCCCACCTGGCTTCAGCCTCCTTCCAGGGAGCTGTAGAGAGCAATGAGGCCTTCCCTGAGCCTTCTCTTCTCCAGACTGAAGAACCCCAGGTCCCTCAGCTGCTATGGGCTAGACATTTAAGATATTGACTGTTACAGTTGCAACCCCACTGCCATGGGCAGGGACACCTCACACCACAAGCAAGTTGCTCACAGCCACATCCAGCCTGGCTGCAAACACCTCCAGGCAGGAGGCTTCCACCACCTCCCTGGGCAACCTGTGCCAGGCTCTCACCACCCTCATGGGGAACAACTTCTTCCTCACAGCCAATCTCAATCTCCCCACTTCTAGTTCTGCTCCATCCCCCCCACTCCTATCCTTCACTGACACCCTCACAAGTCCAGGGGAAATGTGGAGAGGATGAAATGCTCTGCTCAGAGGCAGCCAGGAGTGTGGGGAGGTCACTGCAGGAGTGTGGTTTGACACTGCACTCACAGAGGCTGCCTGGGAGCCTCATCTTTCACTGAGAACAAATCCCTTTCCTCCAGGACAATTGCTGGCACAGGTGCCACCACCCCAGCTAAGAGAGTGGCTCTTCTCCAGCAGTTTCTGTGGGACAAACCATACCTAAACCACAGCAGCCTTAGGACAGGTGGAGCTCTGAAAGCCTGAGAGAGCCAGAACAAGGCTGGAAGCTGAAAGCAATCCTGCTGGCTTGTGCATTCAGTTGATCTACCTGAGACACTTCTGCTGGGGAGCCTGCCTTGAAGAGAACTCACCTGGCTCCAGCTGGCATATGTAGCCTGCCTCGTTGTCACAGCTCTTATCCCTCCACTGCCCATCAGACCTCACCATGGAGACACAGTCTGTCTGCAGGAGAGGGCAAGAGGCAGGGCTGTGACCAAAGGCTGTCAGGAGGGAAGGAGATGAAGCCTCTGTACCCCTGGTGCTGGCCTGGGAGGGGAGGGGAGGGGAGGGGGGAGAGGGGAGAGGAGGGGAGAGGAGGGGAGAGGAGGGGAGAGGAGGGGAGAGGAGGGGAGAGGAGGGGAGAGGAGAGGGGAGGAGAGGGGAGGAGAGGGGAGGAGAGGGGAGGAGAGGGGAGGAGAGGGGAGGAGAGGGGAGGAGAGGGGAGGAGAGGGGAGGAGAGGGGAGGAGAGGGGAGGAGAGGGGAGGGGAGGGGAGGAGAGGGGAGGGGAGGGGAGGGGAGGGGAGGGGAGGGGAGGGGAGGAGAGGGGAGGAGAGGGGAGGAGAGGGGAGGAGAGGGGAGGGGAGGGGAGGGGAGGGGAGGGGAGGGGAGGGGAGGGGAGGAGAGGGGAGGAGAGGGGAGGAGAGGGGAGGAGAGGGGAGGTTCGGAGAGGAGAGGAGAGGAGAGGAGAGGAGAGGAGAGGAGAGGAGAGGAGAGGAGAGGAGAGGAGAGGAGAGGAGAGGAGAGGAGAGGAGAGGAGAGGAGAGGAGAGGAGAGGAGAGGAGAGGAGAGGAGAGGAGAGGAGAGGAGAGGAGAGGAGAGGAGAGGAGAGGAGGGGAGGGGGAGGGGAGGGGAGGGGAGGGGAGGGGAGGGGAGGGGAGGGGAGAGGAGGGGAGGGGAGGGGAGGGGAGGGGAAGGGGAGGGGAGGGGAGAGGTTCGGAGAGGAGAGGTTCGGAGAGGAGAGGTTCGGAGAGGAGAGGAGAGGAGAGGTTCGGAGAGGAGAGGAGAGGAGAGGTTCGGAGAGGAGAGGAGAGGTTCGGAGAGGAGAGGTTCGGAGAGGTTCGGAGAGGAGAGGTTCGGAGAGGAGAGGTTCGGAGAGGAGAGGAGAGGTTCGGAGAGGAGAGGAGAGGAGAGGAGAGGAGAGGAGAGGAGAGGAGAGGAGAGGAGAGGAGAGGAGAGGAGAGGAGAGGAGAGAGGAGAGGAGAGGAGAGGAGAGGAGAGGAGTCAAATGGAAAGTACAAAGTTCCTCTTCTCCAGAGCCCCTTCCAGGTATTTTGGTGTGTTTGTGCTGCTCCCAGGTGATTTGCTAGCCCCATTCTGCTCACAGAAGGACTTGTTTCACCTCCTCGCTGCTGCAAGCTCCCTTTCAGGAAAGGCCTGTGGCTGCCCAGGAGCCACAGGTCACTCAACTCTCCTGTACCTCTATACCGAAGTCTGGCAGTCTTTCCAAGTCAAAATAGTCATAGTAGCTTTGTTTCGTCTCTGGGGCACCAGGAGCCCAGTTGGTGTAGGAAACACTGCTGCCATCTGCCCAGAGAAATGTCAGCTCCCTGTTGATGTCATTCATCCCAATCCACACATCAGTGGTGGCAGCCTTCAAGTGATAGAACAGGAAAGCTGGAAGGAAGCAAAGATTTCTCATGAGGGAAAGCTCCTCACAACTTGCCCAAAACAGGCTTCAGAGGTGAGACCACATGGGTGCATGAGGAAGTGTGTCCAGCACTCTGCTCCTCCTCATGGCCCTGCTCTGGACACCTTCCAGCACCTCCAGAGCCTTCCTGGCACAGAGGCTCCAGAACTGGCCCCAGAGCTCCAGCTGTGGTCTCAGCAGAGTGGAGCAGAGGGGCAGAATCCCCTCCCTGGCCCTGCTGGCCACACTTCTCTTGCTGCAGCCCAGGCTCTGCTTGGCTCTCTGGGCTGCAAGTGCTCCCTGCTGGCTCCTCTTGAGCTTCTCCTCCCCCAGCACTCCCAAGACCTTTTCTTCAGGGCTGCTCTCCAGCCAGTCCCTGCCCAGGCTGTATTGGTGCCTGGGATTGCCCTGCCCCAGCTGCAGGACCTTGCCCTTGGCCTTGTTGAACCTCCTGAGGTTGTCCTGGGCCCAGCTCTGCAGCCTGTCCAGGTGCTTCTGGATGCATCCTTCCCTCCAGCTGTCAGCAGCACCACACAGCTTGGTGTTGGCAGCTGACTTGCTTTTCCCTTTCAGCAGAGGCTCCAGAGGTACCTTGCACTTGTTGATTTGGAATGCTGGCCAGGTTGCCTCCCAGCTGGATGCAGGCATCTCGTGCAGCATGCCAGGGGAGCCTGCTGGTGGCATTGGAAGCAAACACTTTGAAAACACTGAGAATAGAAAAGAAGAAAGAGGCATTTGGTTCCACCCAGCAAAGATAGGAACTGCTGAATGGGACTAACATCAGTTAGCTCTGGGATCAGTCAGCTCTATAAATAAACCAGGGCTAGAATCAGCACTCAAGAGTACACACTGTGTAGGTCTCAACAGGAAGATCCTCTACTCCCCTCACAGGAGAAGGTGTAAGGCAGGAGAGCAGTACCACCTGAGCTGACTGTGATGATGTCAAGCACGAAATCCCTTTGCCCATTTTCATCTGCCTGCTGCCTACAATAAAAGAGGGAGCACTTGAAAGCAGCAAGATGTGACACAGCTGCAGGGAATCACAGCCTCACAGAACACATCTGGCTGGAAGAGACCTCCAGGCTCAGCCAGTCCAACCTCCACCCAGCACTGCAGGCTCAGCACCAAACCATGGCCCTAAGCACCAGCTCCACACACTGCTTCAACACCTCCAGGGGTGGGGACTCCAGCACTGCCCTGGCCACAACATTCCAAGGCCTCAGAACCCTTCCAGGCAAGAAAGATTTCCTAGCAGCCAGCCTGAACCTCCCCTGGGGCAGCTTGCAACCATTGCCTCTGCTCCTGTGGCTTTGCACCAAGGAGCAGAGGCTGGAATGATCTCTCCTGTGCCTTGTCCAGCTTCCAGTGAATCATGGAGCCACAGAATGGGTTGGGTTGGAAGGGACCTTCAAGCTCACCCAGTTCCAGCCCCCCTGCCATGGGCAGGGACCTCTCACCAGCCCAGATTGCTCAAGGTCCTGCCCAGCCTGGCACTGCACACTTTCCAGAGAAGGGGCTTCCAGCACCTCCCTGGGCAACCTGTTCCAGGGTCTCACATCCTCATTTTAAAGAGTTTCTTCCTAACCTGGAGTCTCAGTCTCTCCTCTTCCAGCACAAGGCCATTCTCCCTCATCCTGTCACTACAAGCCCTTGGGAAAAGCCCTTTCCCAGCTCTCCTGTAGCCCCCTCCTGCTATCTAGGATGGTAGCTTAGCATTCTGAGGCTGAGACTAGCAGAGCCTCAGTGTGTGAAGCAGACAAAACAGCCTTTGGCAAATGGAGCTTCAGCTCAGACTGGTCCAACTCCTTCTGTTACAGCAGTAAGGGCTTCCAGACCATGTCTGAAGGGAAAACTGCACTCAACCCCACCGTGCTTTGGCATCATCTCTCTGAACTGCAACCTCTGGGAACCCCCTGCAAGCCAAAAGCATCCCTCAGATACCTCCTAAGTCATCCCACCTGAAGGCCTTGGTTTGCCAAGAGGGACCAATACAAAGTGCAGCTTCTAACATAGATACTGAAAACAGGAGCGGGGGAGAGGAGGGGAGGGGGAGGGGGAGGGGGAGGGGGAGGGGAAGGGGAAGGGAAGGGGAAGGGGAAGGGGAAGGGGAAGGGGAAGGGGAAGGGGAAGGGGAAGGGGAAGGGGAAGGGGAAGGGGAAGGGGAAGGGGAAGGGGAAGGGGAAGGGAAGGGGAAAGGGAAGGGAAGGGAAGGGAAGGGAAGGGGAGGGGAAGGGGAGGGGAAGGGGAGGGGAAGGGGAGGGGAAGGGGGAGGGGAAGAGGAGGGGAAGGGGAGGGGAAGGGGAGGGGAAGGGGAGGGGAAGGGGAGGGGAAGGGGAGGGGGGGGAGAAGGGGGGAGAAGGGGAGGGGGGGAGAAGGGGAGGGGGGAGAGGGGGAGGGGGGGAAAGGGGGAGAGGGGGAAAGGGGGAGAGGGGGAAAGGGGGAGAGGGGGAGAGGGGGAAAGGGGGAGAGGGGGAAAGGGGGAAAGGGGGAGAGGGGGAGAGGGGGAGAGGGGGAGAGGGGGAGAGGGGGAGAAGGCTTTTTTGTGAGCACTTACAATGTGCTTCAAGCCTGCAAAATTGATCCAGCATACATCTGGGAGTGGACATGGGGCAATGGATGGAAACTCCAGCACAGGAGGTTCCACCTCAACATGAGGAAGAACTTCTTCCCTGTGAGGGGTCCCAGAGGCCTGGAGCAGGCTGCCCAGAGAGGTTGTGGAGTCTCCTGCTCTGGAGCCTTTGCAGCCCTGTCTGGATGTGTTCTGTGTGACCTGTGCTGGATTCTCTGCTCCTGCTCTGGCAGGGGATTGAGCTCAATGATCTTGGAAGGTCCCTTCCAAGCCCTGACATCCTCTGCTCCTGTGCTGAGAGATATTTTATTCCCCTGCCAGGCTGTTCTAGGTCTGGCAGAGGGAAAATAAACTGATGCAGGCAGCTTTGTGCAGCACTCTGCCCTCTCAGGCACAGTCCAGCTTCCCATCAGCTTTTGGGACACCATCCTGGGTGCAGTGGTAGGGCCCTGAGACCTGAGCCCCTCCAGCTCTGTGTCCTGCAGCAGAAGCAATGGGGAAGCCTGCAGCTGGGAAAGGAGGCTGGGGAGACTTGGCAGAGGAGGTCATTGTGTCAGCTAGTTATGGGGGTTTGCTTCCTAACCTGCCAGCCTCTAACCCACTCTCAGCCCCAGCAGAGGAAGGACACAGAGCTGTTGGAGTGAGTGCAGAGGAGGCCACAAGGATGATCCAGAAGGGCTGGATCTCCTTTCCCTGCATTTCTCTATGAAGTTCAATGGCTAGAGTCATCTCCACCTGCAGCCTCCTCCACCTGCAGTCAGCTCCATCATCCAGGCCTAGCCATGCAGCCAGCAGGTCCTGACTGGATGATCACTCTCCAGATTTACTTTGTAATCACAAAGCACTCTTCCCCAGCTCTTCTTCTTTGCACAGTGTACCCAGGATAGCTGCTGACATACCTTGTAGTTAAAGAAGCCCCAGCTGTCTGGACATCCTCCAGAAGGCAGTGGGGAAGCAAAGGTTGAGTTAACAGAGCTGTTATGTTTTTCACAGATGAACTGATTGGAGGCACCACAGTTGACATCATGCCACAGGCCTAAAAATGATCAGATTGGAAAAGCAGCTCAAGATCTTGTAGTATCTGTAACAATAATCTATCCCTTCTGAGTTAGTAAGAGGCTGATCTCTGCTCGTTAGAACATCAAAGCAAGTGAAAGAGCCACACACACTCATGCCCTCGATTGTCTCTCTGGAGCCCTCTCTTCTCCAGGTTGAACAGCCCCAACTCTCTCAGCCTGTCCTACAGCAGAGGTACAGAACAGAACAGAACAGAACAGAACAGAATAGAATAGATCAGGTTGGAAGAGACCTTCAAGATCATCGTGTCCTACCTATCATCCAACACCACCTAATCAACTAAACCATGGCACCAAGCACCCCATCAAGTCTCCTCCTGAACACCTCCAGGGATGGGGACTCCACCACCTCCCCAGGCAGCCCATTCCAATGACTAACAACTCTCTCTGTGTAGAACTAACTTCTGATCTCCAGCCTAAACCTCCCCTGGAACAGCTTGAGACTGTGTCCTCTTGTTCTGGTGCTGGGTGCCTGGGAGAAGAGACCAACCCCCACCTGGCTACAACCTCCCTTCAGGGAGTTGGAGAGAGCAATGAGGTCTCCCCTGAGCCTCCTCTTCTCCAGGCTAAGCAACCCCAGCTCCCTCAGCCTCTCCTCACAGGGCTGTGCTCCAGACCCCTCCCCAGCTTTGTTGCCCTTCTCTGGACACCTTCCAGCAGCTCAACCTCCTTCCTAACCTGAGGGGCCCAGAACTGGACACAGGACTCAAGGTGTGGCCTAACCAGTGAACCCCCTGCCAGAGCAGCATCACCCAGGGCAGGGCACACAGGAGCACATCCAGGTGGGTCTGAAGGTCTCCAGAGCAGGAGACTCCACAACCTCTCTGGGCAGCCTGCTCCAGGCCTCCAGCACCCTCGCACCAAAGAACTTTCTCCTCATGTTGAGCTGAAACCTTCTCTGTTCCAGTTTGTCTCCACTGTTCCTTGACTTATTGCACCACCCAAAACAGCATGGCCCCCTCCACTTGCGCCCCACCCCTCAGCTATTGATAGACATTGATCAGATCCCTCTCAGCCTTCTCCTCTCCAGGCTAAACAGCCCCAGGGCTCTCAGTCTCTCTTCACAGCAGAGCTGTTCCAGTCCCTTCATCATCCTCACAGCTCTCCCTTGGACTCTCTCCAGCAGGTCTCTGACTCTCTGGAACTGGGCAGCCCAGCACTGGACACAGGATTGCAGCTGTGGTCTCAGCAGGGCAGAGCAGAGGGGCAGCAGAACCTCCCCAGCCCTGCTGGCCACATTTCTCTTGCTGCACCCCAGGATGCCATTGGCTCTCTTGGCCCCCAGGGCACATTGCTGTCCCATGCAGAACTTGCTGCCCAGCAGCACTCCAAGGTCTTTCTCCATGGAGCTGCTCTCCAGCAGGGCAGCCTCTAACCTGTCCTGGTGCCTGCTGTTGTTCCTGCCCAGCTGCAGGACCCTGCCCTTGTCCTCATTGACCTTCCTGCCTGTGCCCAGCTCTCAGCCTGTCCAGCTCTGGTTGGATGGCAGCACAGCCAGGGGTGTCAGGGGGTGTCAGGGGTGTCAGCCAGCTCCCCACTTGTGTTGTAAATGCTTTTGTCAGTTCTTAGGAGGAAAGACTGACTGCACTCAGCTGTTCACTTGCAGAGGTACTGCATTAAATTACTGCAGTGTCCCCATTCTAAGGCCTTAGATTCTGCCATGACCAGAGGCTGCAGCAGGTGGTTAGTTTGGCACTGGAAAGGAATGGCAGAAAAGAACCACAAGAGGTTGTGTGAGAGCTGAAAGCAGAAGCTGGGCAGGTCCACAGCCAAGCAGAGAGAAGCAAAAGTTTAGCCTTGCTGCTTACCTTCCTCTGCAAACATCACCACACAGTTCTCCTCATTGTTGGCAAAGTCGGGCTGATTGGGACCCCAGGCCACATAGGTCACTGGAGTCCCATCTGTCCAGCTTGAAGGGAAGATGCACAAGTAGTTATCCATTAATTAACACTTTGCAATTGTGAGAGGAGACTCCTAGTTAGCAGCTGACAATTAAGAAGGTCCATGAGCATTCACAGGAACTGGCTACACCTGGAAGGGTTTTCTCTCCTGGTTATTCTAACTTGAAAAACCTCTTGCTGTCTGCTAAAGAAACTAAGATACAAAACATAGCAGTGATCTGCATGAGGGGAGGGAGAGCACCCTCAGGAGGCTTGCAGAACACATTTAGCTGGGAGAGAGTCTTGATCTGCTTGAGGGTAGGAAGGCTCTGCAGAGGCACCTGGACAGGCTGGGTTGAGGCAATTGTATGAGGTTCAACAAGGCTCCAGTTCTGGAGCCCCTATTCCAAGAGGGATCTATAGGGGCTGGAAGGTGTCCAGAGAAGGGCCAGGAGGATGAGCAGAGGGCTGGAGCACCTCTCCTGTGAGGACAGACTGAAGGAGTTGGGGCTGTTCAGTCTGGAGAGAAGGCTCCCAGGTGACCTCATTGTGGCCTTCCAGGATCTGAAGGGGGCTACAGGAAGGCTGGGGAGGGACTGCTCAGGATCTCAGGCAGTGATAGGACTAGGGGGAATGGAATGAAGCTGGAGGTGGGGAGATTCAGGCTGGAGGGGAGGAGGAAGTTCTTCCCCATGAGAGTGGTGAAGCCCTGGAATGGGTTGTCCAGGGAGGTGGTTGGGGCCCTGTCCCTGGAGGTGTTTAAGGCCAGGCTGGATGAGGCTGTGGCCAGGCTGATGTAGTGTGGGGTGTCCCTGCCCATGGCAGGGGGGTTGGAACTAGCTGATCCTTGTGGTCCCTTCCAACCCTGAATGATACTATGATACTAAGTGCTGGGTCCTGCACTTGGGCCACAACAACCCCATGAGCACTCCAGGCTTGGTGCAGAGTGGCTGGAGACTGCCTGGCAGAGAAAGACCTGGGGGTGCTGGTCAGCAGCCAGGTGAAGATGAGCCAGCATTAGGAATGGCCTGCATTAGATGCATTAGATGGTCTGCATTAGGAATAGTCTGGCCTGCATCAGGAAGAGTGTGGCCAGCAGGAGCAGGGAAGTCATTGTGCCCTGTGCTCAGCACTGCTCAGGCCACACCTTGAGTCCTGTGTCCAGTTCTGGGCTCCTCAGTTTAAGAAGGACATTGAGACACTTGAAGGTGTCCAGAGAAGGGCAACAAGGCTGGGGAGAGACCTTGAGCACAGCCCTGTGAGGAGAGGCTGAGGGAGCTGGGGTTGCTTAGCCTGGAGAAGAGGAGGCTCAGGGGAGACCTCATTGCTCTCTCCAACTCCCTGAAGGGAGGCTGTAGCCAGGTGGGGGTTGGTCTCTTCTCCCAGGCAGGCACCCAGCATCAGAACAAGAGGACACAGTCTCAAGCTGTGCCAGGGGAGGTTTAGGCTGGAGGTGAGGAGGAAGTTCTTCACTGAGAGAGTCATTTGTCATTGGGATGTGCTGCCCAGGGAGGTGGTGGAGTCCCCATCCCTGGAGGTGTTCAAGAGGGGATTGGATGTGGCACTTGGTGCCATGGTCTAGCCATGAGGTCTGTGGTGACAGGTTGAACTCGATGATCTTTGAGGTCTCTTCCAAACTTGGTGATACTGTGAGACTGTGATACAGTGTGTGCCCACATGGGTAAGGTCAAGAGCAGCCTGTCCTGGATCAGCAATGGTGTGGCCAGCAGGAGCAGGGCAGTCACTGTGCCCCCATGCTGGGCACTGGCCACACCTTGGAGGAGCTGGAGCAGGTCCTGAGAAGGGCAATGAAGCTGGGGAAGGGTCTGGAAAAGAGGGCTGGGGAGGAGCAGCTGAGGGAGCTGGGGGTGTTGAGTGTGGAGGAGGCTGAGGGGAGACCTCATTGATCTCTACAGCTCCCTGAAAGGCAGTCAGAGCCAGATGGGGGTTGGTCTCTTCTCCCTAGTGATGAGTCATAGGATGAGAGGCCTCAGGTTGTCCCAGGGGAGGTTTAGGCTGGAGATTAGAAAAAGCTTCTTCCCTGAAAGGGTTCTCAAAGCCTGGCACAGGCTGCCCAGGGAGGAGGTTGGATGCCCATCCCTGGAGGTGTTTCCAAGAGGCAGAGATGTGGTGCTGAGGGCCATGGTTTAGCCCCAGCCTTGGCAGTGTTGGGTGAAAGGTTGGTCCTGTTGGCCTTAAAGGTCTTTTCCAGTCTAAATGATTCTGTGATTCTCTGTTTTTCACTGACAGGCAGGACAGCATTGCCCAGCAGAAAGTCTTCTCACTTATCCATAAGATGTAAGAGAGGGAAGAAGTTTTCTTTCTCTTAACCCAGTCCCTGTTAGGCTTCTCTGTCTGAGCATCCCTGACCTTTCCATGGATGCTAACAAGGACAAAACCACAGTGCTGCATTTTCCCACTGAAATAAGCTATGCCCATTGGTTGTTATTATTAAGTCAGGTGATGGTAATGGCCATCCTGTCACTTCAAAAGCACCCTTCCTGAAATAGCCAAGCTAACTTTTCCCCCCTATCTGCTTCTTAGTACACTGCTGTTGAAGAAAGAGGAGGTTGGCTCCAGAATCAATCCTTCAGAATCTAGGTCGCTCAGCCAGAGGTGGGAAATGAGTTCATCTCCCTGCTTCATCTCTTGCTGCTGCTGATACACTTCATCTGAAGAGATGCTCACTGGACCCAAGCAATGTCTAATCTCCCAAAAGATCAATGGCAGCCTGGGCTGCATCCAAAGCAGTGTGGCCTGAGATGGAGAGAGGGGACCCTGCCCCTCTGCTCTGCTCTGGGGAGACCTCACCTGCTGGGCTGTGTCCAGTTCTGGAACCCTCAATACAGGAAGGACCTGGACCTGATGGAGAGGGTCCAGAGGAGGCCATGAAAATGCTCAGGGGTTGGAGCAGCTCTGCTGCAAGGACAGGCTGAGGGAGCTGAGAGTGTTCAGCCTGGAGAAGGGAAGGCTCCAGGGAGACCTAAGAGCAGCCTGCCAGACCTGAAGGGGCTACAAGAAGGCTGCAGAGAGACTGTTTGCAAAGGCCTGCAGGGACAGGAGCAGGGGCAATGGCTTCAAACTAGAGCAGAGCAGATTGAGATTGGATGTGAGGAACAAGTTCTGCAGCAGGAGGGTGGTGGAACACTGGCATAGGTTGCCCAGGGAGTTTGAGGCTCCATGCCTGGAGATATTGAAGGTGAGGCTGGACAGGGCTCTGAGCAACCTGATCTGGTGGAGGATGTCCCTGCTGAGTGCAGAGCAGGTTGGACTGGATGAGCTTTGGAGCTCCCTTGCAGCCCAGACCATAGAATCATAGTATCAACCAGGATGGAAAAGACCTCAGAGATCATCAGGCATTAGGTATTACCTAATACCCAACACCTCCTGACAACTAAACCATGGCTCCAAGTGCCACAGCCAGTCCTTTTTTGAACACCTCCAGTGATGGTGACTCCACCACCTCCCTGGGCAGCACATCCCAATGGCCAATTTCTCTTTCTGGGAAGAACTTTCTCCTCACCTCCAGCCTAAACCTCCCCTGGTAGGACCATTCTGTTCTGCTTTCTACATGCAACTGCCTTCAGCCCTTGAAAATACCTTTGGTACCTCCAGCTACATAAACTATTTGCTTCTGCATGTGAAGAGCTGCAGAGGTCACCTAGACTTACCTAAACTTTTTATCCAGACTCACATGCAGACCAATGAAGTATCCTCTTCTCTTACCCCAGGAGCTCTCCTGAAACACAAAGATGCTATCTTAGCTGTTGTTCTGTTGTTGTCTTTTTAATAGTCTTTGATGTAAACCAAGCAGAAATGGCTGTGCCATTGGTTAGGCTCACAGAGCAGCTCCTGGAGACCCCCAGTAAAGGACAAGGTGCCATCTAAGGAGAGCAAAGCACTCACACACCCAGGCACAGGGGCCAGGTTTTGATCTGGATCATCAGGGCTGAGTGCTGTGGCAATGAGGGCCCCTGGGGTGGGTAGGAGAAAAGTAAATCTTGATCAGAAACTGGGAGCCCTCCTTGCATTCTCCCTCTAGGGCTGCAGCACCATCTCAGACCCATCCCAAGTCTTCCTCTCCCACCAACTACTTCCCAAGAGAGACCAAACCCCATGGACCCTTATCCCAGCAGCCCCAATCCCTCCTTTTAATGAATCCCAAATTTTCCATGCTCAGCTCCTTGGACAATTCCTGGGGTGAGGATTCTCCTCTGGTGGTCAGAGCTGGGATCATTTTCCTGCCTTTAAGCTATTTTTGGACCCACTCACTCCCATTTTTAGCCAGGATCCATCCCTTACATCCCACTTCTCCATCACAAGCTGGATTTTTACTTCCTAGTTCTTTACTGGGTGGCACCAGATGGGAATTTGGCAAAGACCTGGAGAAAGGCTCTGGAAGGACTTTTCCAGCTTGACTTTTCCTGGAGGACAACCAGGGTTTGGGGAAAAGGAGGAGTTTTGGGGCAGGGCTGGGTGGTGCCAGGGCCATTGGGATTGGTTTTGGTGGTGCTAACAAAGCCAGGTTTGGAATTCCCTCATTTTTTCCAAGGATTTAAGGACCTGAGCTCTTCCAGGAGCTCTCTCTTCAAATACCACTGCTGGGAAAACCTGCTGGAAAACCTGGAGTGCTGAGGTACCAAAGGACATATGGGGGGGAAGTTTCCCAGATCTGCCCTCAGGTGGGTGTTGTTAGCAGCAGTGCTGATGGCTCTGCCTCTGAGGCAGCTCAGCAAGCAGCTCACAGGCTCACAGAATGTTAGGGGTTGGTAGAGAGCTATGGAGACCTTCCAGCCCAACCCCTGCCAGAGCAGGACCACAGGATCCAGCACAGGTCACACAGGAACACATCCAGACAGGGCTGCAAAGGCTCCAGAGCAGGAGACTCCACAACCTCTCTGGGCAGCCTGCTCCAGGGCTCTGGGACCCTCACAGTGCAGAAGTTCCTCCTCATGTTGAGCTGGAACCTCCTGTGCTGGAGCTTCCATCCATTGCCCCTTGTCCTATCCCAGGGCACAAGTGAGCAGAGGCTGTCCCTGTCCCTTCCTTCCTGACCCCCAGCCCTCAGCTATTGATAGACATTGACCAGATCTCCCCTCAGCCTCCCCTCCCCAGGCAGTGCTCCAGTCCCTTCAGCATCCTCATGTCTTGGTCAGACCATCACAAGCATTTCTACTTCAGGCTACCATTTGCCACACTCCTTACACTTTCTTTGAGTGCTCTCTGCAGGAACCTTCTCTCACTATTGCTGCTCACAACAGCCAGGTCAGCAGAATTGTTCCTGCAGAACTCTTGGGCTTTGTCCATGGGGACAGCTTCCCTGCTGATGTAATAGAGCTTGTCCTCATACATCACCCAGCCATCCGCTGTGGTTTCGTACACTGGAAAACAGGGGAGGGAGCCTTAAACCCCACAGCTGGAGAACACCAAAGCTCGTTTTAACAGCAGGATTTTGATACTGAGCAAGATGAGGAAGTGTGTGCAAAAGCTTACCATATGTGTCAGGTGGTTCAGGTCTCAATGGCACCCCTGCAAAGCAAGGCAATGGAAGGGTGTCAGACATCTCTGCAGCCTCCGTTGTGACACAGCTTGGGAATGGCTGTGAATCACAGAATCACAAATGGGCTGGCTTGGAAGGGAGCTCTAAAGCTCATCCAGTCCAACCCCTCTGCACTCAGCAGGGACATCCTCCACTGGATCAGGTTGCCCACAGCCCTGTCCAGCCTCACCTGGAGTTTCACAGGATCACAGAATTGTCTCAGCTGGAAGAGACCTCTACGATCATCCAGTCCAGCCACAGGCCCAACCCCACCATGGCCATTAAACCCTGTCCCCAGGTGCCATGGCCCACAGGTTTCTTGAACACCTCTAGGGATGGGGTCTTGTGGTGGTTTGAGCCTTCACTGGGACTTAAGGGCTCAGATGGGGGCAAGGCTGAGAATCCCTCCCCTGCTCTCCCCTCCTCCCTCCCAACAGAGAGGGGGAAAAAAGAAAGGGAAGGAGCAAATCCACCAAGAAATAATTTGGAGGTGGCTTGGAAGTAGAGAGGTTAAGAGTTTGTTTTAAACAATTATATATGTGTGTATATATATATATAACCAATAACAGGTAAGATTCACAAGGGCAAGGAACAAAGTTGGATGGGAGGGAAAAAAAAACCCCAAGAATGCAAAAGCAGTCTCTCTCTGAAGAGGCACAGAAGGAGCAGGGAGAAGGATCAGGCCCAACCACATGGCAGAGGAGCAGGAAGGCAGCTGCAGTAGCTCTTGTCCAGGAGAGGCAGGAGCCAAGAAGGAGAGCTAATGGCTGCAGTGTCCTGCCTTTTATACCCTAGCTGGGCAGGGAGGGGGGAGTGGAACAGACTCAGTTTCCCAGGGGGAAAACACCCTGCAGGGAGGGCAAAGCACTCACAAGCCCTCCCCCCCTGTTTTCAGGATGGGCATTGACCCACCACAGGCCTCAACCACCTCCCTGGGCAACCTGTGCCAGTGTTCCACCACCCTCCTGGTGCAGAACTTCTTCCTCACATCCAATCTCAATCTGCTCTGCTCTAGTCTGAAGCCATTGCCCCTGCTCCTGTCCCTGCAGGCCTTTGCAGCCTTCCTGTAGCCTCCTTCAGGTATTGGCAGGCTGGTGAAGGTGTCCCTGGAGCCTTCTCTTCTCTAGGCTGAACAGCCCCAGCTCTCTCAGTCTGTCTCCACAGCAGAGCAGCTCCATCCCTCTGCTCATCCTCCTGGCCCTTCTCTGGACACCTTCCAGCAGAAATACAAGCCAAAGCTCCTTAATATTTGAAAAGCTTGCAACCCATGGAAGGCTTGCAGAGGCCTGGGTCAGTGGAGCATCCCACCTCATCTGAAGACATCAATGTGTTTATTCTCACCCCCTATCCCTGACGAAGTCCTACTCAGAGCTCTTAAACCTCCCTTTGGAGACATGGAGCTTTGCACAGTTTGCTGCCTTTCTCCAGCAGCTGATAGTAAAACCCAACCCCTTGTGAAGTTTTTGAAGCTTCTTGTTTGAAGGAGAGGAATACCTGTACCTTTTTTGATCTGGCAGAGCCAGTTGAGCTGCGCTTCACAGAGTGAGAAGGACCATCGCTGAACGTAACTCCAGCTGTACTTGTAGGTGCCACAGGACTTGCCTCCCCCTGAACTTCTGGGGCTGTCTTCCAAGTTGATGTACCTCACCTACAGAGGAAAGCATCCTGGTCACTCCTGGGATCAGCATTCTGCATTAGCAAACTGGTTTTGCCCAGAAGATTCAGTCTCTCAGTGCTAAGAGGTGCAAACACAAGGAAAGCAACAGGTACAGGAACCTGCGGAGCGGGGAGGTGCTGGCAGTGACCAGGTCAGGCTGCCTGGCCAGGCACAGCTTTTCCTCTTGCTGCAGAGTGACACAATGCTAGGGGCTGGAAGGGACCTCCAGAGATCACCCACTCCAACCCCTCAGCCAGAGCAGGAGCACCCAGGGCAGGTCACACAGAACACATCCAGGTGGGGTTAGAAAGGCTCCAGAGCAGGAGACTCCACAACCTCTCTGGGCAGCCTGCTCCAGGCCTCCAGCAGCCTCACAGGGACAAAGCTTCTCCTTATGTTCACACAGAACCTCCTCTGCTCCAGCTTACACTCTTTGTGCCCTAAGCTATGGACACAGTCAGAACAGAAACAGAACTATAGAAATAGGACAGTTTTAATGAACTTCATCCAATGATGAACTTCATTTAATGATGAACTTCATCCCACTCATGCTAATCACATGCAAATGAGGTAGCTTTCACCTCGTCATCTGGAGGCTGGAGAGTTGGCAGGGAGAAATTTAGTGAAGTTCAACAAGGGCAAGGGGAGAGTCTTGAACCTGGGAAAGAACAACCCCATGGAGCAGGAGAGGTTGGGGACTGAGCTGTTGGAGAGCAGTCAAGGGGAAAAGGACCTGGGGGTCCTGGTGGATGGGAGGTTGCCCATGAGGCAGCAATGTGCTCCTGTGGCCAAGAAGGCCAAGGGCATCCTGGGGGGCATTAGAAGGGCTGTGGGGAGTAGGTCACAGAGGTTCTCCTCCCCCTCTGCTGAGGCCACATCTGGAATACTGTGTCCAGTTCTGGGCCCCTCAGCTCAAGAAGGACCTCAGGGAACTGCTTGAGAGAGTCCAGCACAGAGGCACAGAGCTGCTGCAGGCAGTGGAAGATCTTCCTCAGGAGGAGAGCCTGAGGCAGCTGAGGGCTCTTAGGCTTGGAGAGGAGGAGCCTGAGGGTGAGCTCCTTGCTGTTGCTCAAGATGTGCAGGGGCAGTGCCCAGAGGCTGGAGCCAGGCTCTGCTGGGTGCTACCCAAAGCCAGCACAAGGGGCAGTGGTGGAAGCTGAGGCAGAGGAAGTGCCATGGAAACAGGAGGAAGAATTTTTTCCCTGTGAGGGTTCTAGAGGCCTGGAGCAGGCTGCCCAGGGGGGTTGTGGAGTCTCCCTCTCTGGAGATATTAAAAATCCACTGGGATGTGTTCCTGTGTGACCTGCTCTAGGTGCTCTGGCAGGGGGCTTGGACTGGGTGATCTCCAGAGGCCCCTTCCAACTCCTAACATTTAGTGAGTCTGTGATCTATGACCTGGTTCAAAATCACATTTCCCAGCAGCTGTGTGGTGGCCAAGACCACATTGTGCATCAATTCAATGTTCTTTCCCTCCCTGTGGCTAATGAGGATTGGACCATGGCCTTGGGGAGGGCAGTCATGTCCTGCAGACCTAGTGGAGTTGCATCTGCACATAAAGAACATCCAGATGGGAAGGGAGAACATCCAGATGGGAAAGGAGAGCCATTTGCTACAAGCTAATTTGGATTGTCAAAATATTCCTGTTAAGAATCTTTCCAGACATCTGTGTAGAAAAGGACAAGGTCCTTGCTTGGGTTAAAAAGCAGGGAATGGAGGGTAGGAGTCAAAGTAGAGCAGTGGTGTCCTGCAGAAACTGTTCATACATCTGTGAATATTTGTGTGGGTTCCAGAGATGCCTGCAAAACTTCATGGAAATTAATAAATTAGGATGATAGATGATAGCTGCAATTCTGGAAGAGCCTGAGGCACTGCTGAGGCCTCACCTGCAGCACTGTCTGCAGCTCTGGGCCCTCACTGCAAGAAAGCAGCAGGTCCAGAGGAGAGCAACCAGCCTGGGGAAGGGGCTGCAGGGAAAGGCTGAGGAGGAGAGGCTGAGGGAGCTGGGGGTGTGCAGCCTGGAGAAGAGGAGGTTCGGGGGGACCAGGCAGAAAGGGACCTGGGGGTGTTGATTGACAGCTGCCTGAACATGAGCCAGCAGTGTGCCCAGGTGGCCAAGAAGGCCAAGGGCATCCTGGCCTGCATCAGGAACAGTGTGGCCAGCAGGAGCAGGGAAGTCATTGTGCCCTGTCCTCAGCACTGCTCAGGCCACACCTTGAGTCCTGTGTCCAGTTCTGGGCTCCTCAGGTTAGGAAAGATGTTGAGCTGCTGGAAGGTGTCCAGAGAAGGGCAACAAAGCTGGAGAGGGGTCTGGAGCACAGCCCTGTGAGGAGAGGCTGAGGGAGCTGGGGTTGCTTAGCCTGGAGAAGAGGAGGCTCAGGGGAGACCTTCTTGCTCTCTCCAACTCCCTGAAGGGAGGTTGTAGCCAGGTGGGGGTTGGTCTCTTCTCCCAGGCAGCCAGCACCAGAACAAGAGGACACAGTCTCAAGCTGTGCCAGGGGAGGTTTAGGCTGGAGGTGAGGAGAATGTTCTTCCCAGCAAGAGAGATTGGCCATTGGGATGTGGTGCCCAGGGAGGTGGTGGAGTCACAATCCCTGGAGGTGTTTAAGAGGGGATTGGATGTGGCACTTGGTGCCATGGTTTAGTTACTCAGGAGGTGTTGGGTGCCAGTTTGGACTTGATGATCTCTGAGGTCTTTTCCAGCCTTATTTATTCTATGATTCTATGATTACCACACTCTACAACTACCTGAAGGGAAGCTGTAGCCAGGTGGGGGTCAGGCTCTGCTCCCAGGCACCTGGTGACAAGAGGAGAGGGCATGGCCTGGAGCTGTGCCAGGGGAGGGTTAGGTTGGATGCTAGGAAGCACTTCCTCAGGGAAAGGGAATCAGACACTGGGATAGACTGCCCAGGAAGGTGGTGGAGTTGCTATCCCTGGAGGTGTTTAAGGCAAGAGTGGATGTGGCTATGGTTTGGTTGAGTGCTGTGGTCTGGTTGGTGTGGTGGTGTTGGGTCATGGGCTGGACTTGGTGATATCAGAGCTCTGTTCCAGCCCCCATAAGTACACATCACTTCCTGGAGGATGTAGGCTTATGCTGGGAAATCTGCTCTGGCAGGCACAGGACACAAGTGTGTCAGATCTATATGTTCTGGTGTTGTATTCTTGGGAAAGAAAATATGTGGGAGTGCTGTGCAGAAAGGTAGAGAAGCTGGGGAGACACAGATGATTTCCATGCATTCCAAGGTGTTGCTGTGATTTTACTCACAGACATGAAAGCTGACAGCCATGGAAAGGCTTGCAGGATTAGTGTGTTCCTTGATGAGCATAACAGCAAAAAAACCCCAAAGCATGCCCCCAAAGCATGATGAAAAGTTGAAGTACTCACTGGAGAGCCATCACTCCAGGCAAATCCTTCCTCTGGATTCAGGGAATACAGACCCAGCCAAGCTCTTTCATATATACAGTGACCATCCCTGACAAAAATGAGCAAGCAGAGCAGTGTGTGAGCATCCAAACCCAAACCCTCCCACCAATACATCCTTCAGCTTTCCAGAGCACAGCAGAAAATGCAATGAAGCTGCAATAGTTACCTGCCACCTCTGGGCAAGGGCAGATGGTGTTCATAGAGTCACAGGATGCTTTGGGTTGGGAGGGAGCTTAAAGATCATCCAGTTCCAGCCCGCTGCCATGGGCAGGGACACCTCCCACCATCCAGGTTGGACTGGATGACCTTTGAAAGTCCCTTCCAACCTAAACCATTGTCGTTTTGGAATGGAATGGAATGGAATGGAATGGAATGGAATAGAATGGAATAGAATAGAATAGAATAGAATAGAATAGAATAGAATAGAATAGAATAGAATAGAATAGAATAGAATAGAATAGAACAGAACAGAACAGAACAGACCAAGTTGGAAGAGACCTTCAAGATCATCGAGTCCAACCTATCACCCAACACCACCTAAACAACTAACCCATGGCACCAAGCACCCCATCAAGTCTCCTCCTGAACACCTCCAATGATGGTGACTCCACCACCTCCCCAGGCAGCACATCCCAATGGCCAATCTCTCTCTCTCTGTGTAGAACTTCTTCCTAACATCCAGCCTAAACCTCCTCTGGTGCAGCTTGAGACTGTGTCCTCTTGTTCTGGTGCTGGCTGCCTAGGAGAAGAGACCAACCTCTGCCTGGCTACAACCTTCAGGTAGTTGTAGAGAGCAAGAAGGTCACCCCTGAGTCTCCTCCTCTCCAAGCTAAGCAACCCCAGCTCCCTCAGCCTCTCCTCATAGGGCTATGCTCCAAACCCCTCACCAACTTTGTTGCCCTTCTCTGGACTTCTTCCAGCAAGTCAACATCCTCCCTAAACTGAGGGGCCCAGAACTGGACACAGGACTCAAGGTGTAGCCTAACCAGTGCTGAGCACAGGGCACAAGGACTTCCCTGCTCCTGCTGGCCACACTGTTCCTAATGCAGGCCAGGATGCCCTTGGCCTTCTTGGCCACCTGGGCACACAGCTGGCTCATGTTTAGGGAGCTGTCAATCAGCACCCCCATGCTGGGGAGAGGCCTTGAACACAGCCCTATGAGAAGAGGCTGAGGGAGCTGGGATTGTTTAGCCTGGAGAAGAGGAGGCTCAGGGGAGACCTCATTGCTCTCTACAACTCCCTGAAGGGAGGTTGTAACCAGGAAGGGGTTGGTCTCTTCTCTCTAGCAACCAGCACCAGAACGAGAGGACACAGTCCCAAGCTGTGCCAGGGGAATTTTAGGCTGGAGGTGAGGAGAAAGTTCTTCACTGAGAGAGTCATTCGCCACTGGAATGTGCTGCCCAGGGAGGTGGTGGAGTCCCCATCCCTGGAGGTGTTCAAGAGGGGATTGGATGTGGCACTTGGTGCCAGGGTCTAGGCATGAGGTCTGTGGTGACAGCTTGGACTTGATGATGCTTGAGGTCTTTTCCAACCTTGGTGACACTGTGATACTGTGATCCATGTGCTTCAGGAACCATCTCAGAGCACTCACAGCAGTTCACATGAAGATTCCCTAAGCTGTGGAGAGCCAGGAGTGCAGCAGGTACTCACCACATTTCTTGCTTCAGTACCAATGCCTCCTCTTTGCTGTTGGGGCTGGCCAGATCCCCTCCCACTTGCCGACAGAACTCCCGAGCTTCAAGCCAGGATTTCCTTCTCGTAGCTGACCTGCAAAAACTCTGTGGGGAAAAGATGTTGAAGCATCTGATAGCTGGAATGGTAAAACCAAGAGTCATAGCCCCCTTCACCCATACAGCAAGCCTTTAAAAGGAATGGTGCTAATCACTAATGGTGCTAATTAACCTCCCCAGTTCCAGAGAGACAGAGACCTGCTGGAGCGAGTCCAAGGGAGAGCCAGGAGGATGCTTAGGGGACTTGAGCATCTCCCCTGTGGAGAGAGACTGAGAGCCCTGGGGCTGTTTAGTCTGGAGAAGAGAAGGCTGAGAGGGATCTGATCAATGTCTATCAATAGCTGAGGGGTGGGGGTCAAGTGGAGGGGGCCAAGCTCTTCTGGTTGGTGCACAGCAATAAGCCAAGGAACAAAGGAGACAAACTGGAACAGAGAAGATTTGACCTCAAGATGAGGAGAAACTTCTTTGGTATTAAGGTGCTGGAGGCCTGGAGCAGGCTGCCCAGAGAGGTTTTGGGGAGACTTTTCAACCCCACCTGGATACATTCCTGTGCAGACTACCCTAGGTGGTCCTGCTTTTGGCAGGGGGGCTGGACTGGAGGATCTCTGGAGATCCCTTCCAACCCCTAATATCCAGTGGTACTGTGATACACTGCCCCTCAAGTATTAGCCTAGAGGTGGCAAACAAAGGGAAGGAACTGCTAGGAGGGAATACAATTCCCTGCAGCTTCTTCACCTGGTGGAGGTCCCAGTCCACCTTCCAAATGAAGGGAGAGTGACTGTGTTGGAGAGGCAATGGGGTCTGGAAGGAGTCTGAAGATATAGGCAAAGGAATGACCTTGTGGTGACAACAACTCTCACTTTACATTTGCAATTCACAATCACAGCATCTTAGTGGTTGGAATGTGCTTCTACAGGACATTGAGTCCAACCCCTCTGTCAAAGCAGGATCACCCAGGACAGGTCACACAGGAGCACATCCAGGGGTGTCTTGAAAGTCTCCAGAGCAGGAGACTCCACAACCTCTCTGGGCAGCCTGCTCCAGGCCTCCAGCACCCTCACAGGCTCACAGAATGTCAGAGGTTGTAAGGGACCTCTGGAGATCTTCCAGTGCAACCCCCTGCCAGAGCAGGAGCATAGACTCCAGCACAGGTCACACAGGAACACATCCAGACAGGGCTGCAAAAGCTCCAGAGAAGGAGACTCCACAACCTCTCTGGGCAGCCCACTCCAGGGCTCTGTGCAGGCTCCTACACTTTGGCCACAACAGCCCCATGCAGGCTACAGACTGGGGATGAGTGGCTGGAGAGCAGCTGGCAGGGAGGGACCTGGCAGTGCTGGGGGACAGCAGCTGCACAGGAGCCAGCAGTGTGCCCAGGGGCACAGAAGGCTAAGGGCATCCTGGCTTGGGTCAGGAGCAGTGTGGCAGCAGCAGCAGGGATGGAATTCTGCCCTGTGCTGGGCACTGCTGAGGCCTCACCTGGAGCTCTGTCTGCAGCTCTGGGCCCTCACTGCAGGAAGGATCTTGAGGTGCTGCAGCAGGTCCAGAGGAGAGCAACCAGCCTGGGGAAGGGACTGGAGGGAAAGGCTGAGGAGGAGAGGCTGAGGGAGCTGGGGGTGTGCAGCCTGGAGAAGAGGAGGCTCAGGGGGGACCTTAGCACACTCTACAACTACCTGAAGGGAAGCTGTAGCCAGGTGGGGGTCAGGCTCTGCTCCCAGGCACCTGGTGACAAGAGGAGAGGGCATGGCCTGGAGCTGTGCCAGGGGAGGGTTAGGTTGGATGCTAGGAAGCACTTCCTCAGGGACAGGCAATCAGCCACTGGGATGGACTGCCCAGGGAGGTGGTGGAGTCACCACCACTGGAGGTGTTTAAGGAGAGCTTGGGTGTGCACTTGGTGGCATGGCTCAGCTGATGAGGTGGTGTTGGGTCATGGGCTGGACTTGGTGATCTCAGAGGTCTATTCCAGCCTCAGTAATTCTGTGATCATGTTGCAAATATTAAGCTGTTTCATGTTTCTTCTCTTACTTTTTTCCCTCTTTTCTTCATGCATTTCAAGGTTCTGGATGTTTATATTCTTTCCTTCCATTCTCTGCTCCAATTACTTCAGCTCTTGGGGCAGAAACTTCTTAATTTCCTTTCCTGTACCCTCCTCCCTTCCCTTCTGTTCAAGTCCCTTCAACCTCCTCTTCCCTCCTTAGTTTCAACCCTTGTAAGGACAATTCCCTGACATGTTTGGGGTTGTTGGGGTTTTGTTGGTTTGGTTTAGTGTGAGTGTTGGGGGTTTTATTATCATCATCTTTATCATTATTATCATTACTATAATCATCATCATCATCATCATCATCATTATCATCACCATTATTCTCTATTCCAGTCTCAGAGACTGCAAAATGAAGATGCCACTTCCTTTTTTTTCCCCTTCAGCTCCTCCCCACTTCCCCCCAGCTGAGCAGTTGAAAGCCTTCCCTGTTCTTTTAACCCTTTAGGTTCTTACTTTCAAGCAGAAGCTGCTGTGGTGGTTTGATCTCCACCCCTCAGGACATGTAGGGGCAGGAGCAGTAGCTGGAAGAGGAGGAGCTGTTGCACTCTTTGCCCACTGTTTGCAGATGTATTTTTGCTTTGTCTCACAGTCCAGAACATGCCATAAGCCAGCTGCAGTCCCAGTTCTCATGGCTACACATCCTGGGTCATTCCCTTTTTAAGAAAGAAAAACACATGTGGAGTCTAAATGGTTTCATTCCCTCTGAGCCCCTTGGAGCAGCAGCCTCTCCCTTCTTCCCACACCATTGTGGCCAAGAAGGCCAGGGGCATCCTGGGGGGCATTAGAATGGCTGTGGTCAGTAGGTCACAGAGGTTCTCTTCCCCCTCTACTCTGCCCTGCTGAGGCCACAGCTGGAATATTGTGTCCAGCTCTGGGCCCCTCAGCTCAAGAAGGACCTCAGGGAACTGCTTGAGAGAGTCCAGCACAGAGCCACAGAGCTGCTGCAGGCAGTGGAAGATCTTCCTCAGGAGGAGAGCCTGAGGCAGCTGAGGGCTCTTAGGCTTGGAGAGGAGGAGCCTGAGGGTGAGCTCCTTGCTGTTGCTCAAGCTGTGCAGGGGGAGTGCCCAGAGGCTGGAGCCAGGCTCTGCTGGGTGCTGCCCAATGCCAGCACAAGGGGCAGTGGTGGAAGCTGAGGCAGAGGAAGTGCCATGGAAATAGGAGGAAGATTTTTTTTCCCTGTGAGGGTTCTAGAGGCCTGGAGCAGGCTGCCCAGGGGGTTGTGGAGTCTCCCTCTCTGGAGATATTCAAACCCTGCCTGGCTGTGTTCCTGTGTGATCTGCTCTAGGTGCTCCTGCTCTGGCAGGGGGTTGGCCTGGATGAGCTTTTGAGGTCCCTTCCAGCCCCCAACACTCTGTGGTTCTGTGATTCTGTGAGGTTCTGTGATAACACCAGCATGACAGAGCTGTAGCTTAGGTGTTGTTCATACAAGAGAAGAGCGTCATTTCCTGCCTGAGGAGATCATGATCATGTCTGGATCATAGAACCACAGAACTGTTAAGGTTGGAGAAAACCTTCAAGATGATGGAGTCCAAGCATAACCCAGCTCCCATGACCACTAAATGATATCCTGAAGCACCACATCTACAGCTTCTTGCATGCCTTTGCATCTGACTTCCTGTTCTTCAGGTCAGCTATTTCACAGCCTCACAGAATGGTAGGGGCTGGAAGGGACCTCAAAAGCTCATCCAGTCCAACCCCCTGCCAGAGCAGCTTACACAGGAGTGCATCCAGGTGGGTTGTGAATATTTCCACAGAGGGAGACTCCACAACTCCCCTGGGCAGCCTCTTCCCATAAGGATTTCTCCTGCTATTTCAGCTTGAAATAGATTCTCTGATCACATCCTCACAAAGCAGCTCTCCTCTGGGTCCACTCCAGCACTTCCAGGACCTTCTTATGCTGAGGGTACCAGAACTGGACATAGTACTCTCATGAGAGAAGAATCTCTCCCCTTGTCCCACTGCTGAGAGGATGCTGCAAAGTATAAGTCAAATAGGGACCTCAGAGAGTACCTACCAGCCCCTGCCACAGCACCTACCAGGCATTGCTGCATCCCAGTGTGTGAAGGAGACAGCTTCTCCACTGGCCCACTTGAAAGTGCCTTGTTCCTCTGTGTCAGACAAACCAAGCCAGAAATATTTGTCAGGCCTCAGCCCAAGCAGGCTGGTCAGGTAAGCTTGTTCATACCTGTGCAAGGGAGCAGAATGGCACAAGGGAAAACAAAGCAATTGTCTGATGTGATGATGAATCCTTTCCTGCTTTCCCTTCCTTCACACTGAGGGAGAGGACCTTGTGATGCATGCAGACTCTACAGAGCAGCAGACAAAAGTGAGACTTTTTTGCTGCTCAGTTAGAACCCTGGGCTGTAACTCAGACACTTTGCTGCTTGACCTCCAGGAGTGTTCCAGAACATACAACATTTAGAATAGAATTAACCAGGTTGGAAAAGACCTTTCAGATCATCAAGCCCAACCTATCACCCAGCACCATCTGATCAACTAAACCATGGCACCAAGTGCCTCATCCAGGCTCTTCCTGAACACCTCCAGGGATGGGGACTCCACCACCTCCCTGGGCAGCACATCCCAATGGCCAATCTCTCTTGCTGGGAAGAATTTCCTCCTCACCTCCAACCTAAACCTCTCCTGGCACAGCTTGAGACTGTGTCCTCTTGTTCTGGTGTTGGGTGCCTGGGAGAAGAGACCAACCCCCACCTGGCTACAGCCTCCCTTCAGGGAGTTGGAGAGAGCAATGAGGTCACCTCTGAGCCTCCTTTTCTCCAGGCTAAGCAACCCCAGCTCCCTCAGCCTCTCCTCACAGGGCTGTGCTCCAGATCCCTCCCCAGCTTTGTTGCCCTTCTCCTGTTTAGAAGTAAGAGAGAGTCTTTCTCATACCTGCTTTCCACTGTGGCTAAGTGACCTTCTTCTCCTTGGCAAGTGGCTTCTGCTTCTGCAAACCTTGCTGAATCATGTCCAATGAAATAGCAGTAGGTGCTGTACCTGCTCCAGCCCTGTAACAGGATGTTAGGACTTCACAGCATCACAGGATCCCAGACTGCTTTGGGTTGGAATAGACTCCCAAAGGTCCAACCTGCCCCTGCCGTCAGCAGGGTGTCTGCACTGAGAGCAGGTTGCTCAGAGCCCCAAACATCCTGACCTGAAATGGTGCCAAGGATGGGGCATCTCCCAGCTCTCTGGGCAACCTGGGACAGGGTCAGACCACCCTTGCTGTAAAACATGTTTCCCTTCTCTCTGGACTGAGTTTCCCTCATTTAGTTCAAACCATCACCCCTTGTCCTGCCACAGCTGGCCCAGCTCAAAAATCTGTCCCCAGCTTTCCCAGGACCCATCCTAGAAGCAGAGTCACAGGAGCAGAGAGTCACAGGAGCAGAGAGTCATCATTTGGGCTGGAAAAACCTTTAAGGTGATCAAGTCCAACCCTTAGCCCAGCACTGCCAGGTTACCACCAAACTATATCTCTCAGTATCACACCTCCCCAGCTTTGAAACCCCTCCAGAGATGGAGGTTCCACCACTGAGGCTGAGAGTTGGGCAGAGAGAAATGGAATGAAATTCAGTAAGGACAAAGGCAGAGTCCTGCATTGGGAAAGAACAACCTCATGGAGCAGGAGAGGCTGGGGACTGAGCTGTTGGAGAACAGACAAGGGGAGAAGGACCTGGGGGTCCTGGTGGATGGAAGGTTGACCATGAGCCAGCCATGTGCTCTGCTGGCCAAGAAGGCCAAGGGTATCCTGGGGGGGCATTAGAAGGGCTGTGGGGGCCTGCTGAGGCCACATCTAGAATCTTGTGTCCAGTTCTGGGCCCCTCAGCTCAAGAAGGACCTCAGGGAACTGCTTGAGAGAGTCCAGCACAGAGCCACAGAGCTGCTGCAGGCAGTGGAAGATCTTCCTCAGGAGGAGAGCCTGAGGGAGCTGAGGGCTCTTAGGCTTGGAGAGGAGGAGCCTGAGGGTGAGCTCCTTGCTGTTGCTCAAGCTGTGCAGGGGGAGTGCCCAGAGGCTGGAGCCAGGCTCTGCTGGGTGCTGCCCAATGCCAGCACAAGGGGCAGTGGTGGAAGCTGAGGCAGAGGAAGTGCCATGGAAACAGGAGGAAGAATTAGAAGGGCTGTGGGGAGTAGGCCAGAGAGGTTCTGATCTGGGAAATGCTTTACTCCTTACTTTTTTGCAGCCTTCCTCAGAGGTTTCCTTTTCCCCAGCCATTTCTGCTGCAGGTCTTTTCTTACAGATGTAGCCAGCTTTTTTCTCACAGCCATAGTCTGCCCAGTAGCCATCCTGTGGCAGGAAAAGGAATGAAGTAGCAATGAGATTAAGGCTGATAATCTAAACATGTTCAGTGTTTTCTTTCTTCATAATGAAAATCCTTCACTTTCCTTCTTCTTCCCTTTTGAAACAGATTTCCTTTTCCCCCCTTATCCAGCTCCCCTGCTTGGTAACAGAAATAAATCTGCTCCCTTTCAGTGAACTGCTCAATTGGGCTCCAGTAGCACTGCTAAGAGTGGTCAGGGGAAGAAGGGATGAGGTTGTAGGGAGCTGGTCCCCAGCCTGTTCTGCAGGGCTCTGCACAGGATCCTGTGCCAAGCAGGAAGGGGCAAATGAGCAGGCACAGAGGCAGCAGGGACCCCCACATGCCACCACTATCCCTGGAGCAAAGGGAGTAGGAGAATGTCCTCAGACTACATTCAGAGACCTGTTTCATAGCCCTAATCATTTCATTAGTGCTTAACGGCAACATTGCATCAGTGCTGCAGTCCTGACTTGCCAGGCTGGACAGATGGGCAGAGGCCAACAGGAGGGCATTCAACAAGTCCAAGTGCCAGGTGCTACACTTTGGCCACAACAACCCCAGGCAGTGCTACAGGCTGGGGTCAGAGTGGCTGAGAGCAGCCAGGCAGGAAGGAACCTGGGGGTAGTGGTTGACAGCAGCTGAACATGAGCCAGCAGTGTGCCCAGGGGGACAAGAAGGCCAAGGGCATCCTGGCCTGCATCAGGAAGAGTGTGGCCAGCAGGAGCAGGGAAGTCATTGTGCCCTGTACTCTGCACTGGTTAGGCCACACCTTGAGTCCTGTGTCCAGTTCTGGGCTCCTCAGTTTAAGAAGGACATTGAGAGACTTGAAGGTGTCCAGAGAAGGGCAACAAGGCTGGGGAGGGGTCTGGAGCACAGCCCTGTGAGGAGAGGCTGAGGGAGCTGGGGTTGTTTAACCTGGAGAAGAGGATGCTCAGGGGAGACCTCATTGCTCTCTCCAACTCCCTGAAGGGAGGTTGTAGCCAGGTGGGAGTTGGTCTCTTCTCCCAGGCAGCCAGCACCAGAACAAGAGGACACAGTCTCAAGCTGTGCCAAGGGAGGTTTAGGCTGGAGGTGAGGAGAAAGTTCTCCCCAGAGGGAGTTATTAGCCATTGGGATGTGGTGCCCAGGGAGGTGGTGGAGTCCCCATCCCTGGAGGTGTTCAAGAGGGGATTGGACGTGTCATTTGGAGCCATGGTTTAGTCAGTCATGAGGTGTTGGGTGACAGGTTGGACTTGATGGTCTTTGGGGTCTCTTCCAACCTTATTGATTCTTTGATTCTATGATTCCATTCTATGACTTCATTTGCTGGTTTTACTCTCTCAAGAAGGGTCATGCTCAGCCTCATCCTTTGTGCCCACAGCCCCTTCCCTGGCCACAGCAGCTGCTGAACTAGTGGGTCAGAGGGTCTTATGAAGAAGTTAGTTCCAATAGTAACACAAAATCTGTTTTGGCCAATGCTACCTTGCCCCTGAGGAGCACACAGCCTTCTGGCCTGTTCTGTGTGCTGGATGGCTCTCCCAGCTGCCACTTGGTGTAGGTCACTGGGCTGCCATCGCTCCATTCAAAGTACATTGGAACCCTCTGGTCGTGCAGCCCGATCCACAGCTTGTCTGTAGGCTCTGGAAGCAGGCAGACACAGAGCTATGCCACTCTGTAAGGCGGGGGGGTGGGGAGAAAAAGAATGGCAATAGGGGAAGGGAGAAAGGGAAGGGAAGGGAGAAAGGGAAGGGAAGGGAGAAAGGGAAGGGAAGGGAGAAAGGGAAGGGAAGGGAGAAAGGGAAGGGAAGGGAGAAAGGGAAGGGAAGGGAGAAAGGGAAGGGAAGGGAGAAAGGGAAGGGAAGGGAAGGGAGAAAGGGAAGGGAAGGGAGAAAGGGAAGGGAAGGGAGAAAGGGAAGGGAAGGGAGAAAGGGAAGGGAAGGGAGAAAGGGAAGGGAAGGGAGAAAGGGAAGGGAAGGGAGAAAGGGAAGGGAAGGGAGAAAGGGAAGGGAAGGGAGAAAGGGAAGGGAAGGGAGGAAGGGAAGGGAAGGGAGGAAGGGAAGGGAAGGGAGGAAGGGAAGGGAAGGGAGAAAGGGAAGGGAAGGGAGAAAGGGAAGGGAAGGGAGAAAGGGAAGGGAAGGGAGAAAGGGAAGGGAAGGGAGAAAGGGAAGGGAAGGGAGAAAGGGAAGGGAAGGGAGAAAGGGAAGGGAAGGGAGAAAGGGAAGGGAAGGGAGAAAGGGAAGGGAAGGGAGAAAGGGAAGGGAAGGGAGAAAGGGAAGGGAAGGGAGAAAGGGAAGGGAAGGGAGAAAGGGAAGGGAAGGGAAGGGAAGGGAAGGGAAGGGAAGGGAAGGGAAGGGAAGGGAAGGGAAGGCAAGGCAAGGCAAGGCAAGGCAAGGCAAGGCAAGGCAAGGCAAGGCAAGGCAAGGCAAGGCAAGAGTATCCACAATTCCTTCAGCAGTCACTCAAGTGAGCTATGATGCCAGAATAAAAAAGCATAAGAAAATAAAATCACCTCTGTGTGTTGGTGGCCTCTGAGTAGCTAAATTGCTCATTCCAAAGAGAGTTACTTGTCTTGAATGTCTTTCATTTTCTCAACAGTTAATTAAGGCTTTCACTGCCTCTAAGCTTCAAAACCAAAGGAGCCAACAGTTCCCAGACACAAAAAGTGTCCCCAGGTCTACAGAGTCCTCACATTTCTGCCAGGGTGATTAGTAAGCCATGGTGAGACAACAGTGGTCAGAGCCTGTGACCTGGCTGGGGTCCTTAGGCAGCCCAGGCACAGCTGGCTGCCTGGACACCACTCTGTTACCTTTTCTGGCTGGCAGTGCTAAACATTTCTTTCCTGTGCTGCTGCTTCTGCAGAGAGCTGTGGCCTTGCTGATCTGGGTGCTGGCTGCACACAAGATGCAGAGAATGATCTACAGCCACCCTGCAGGCTGCCCACATGCACCAGGAGCAGCACCAATAGGTTTTTCCATAAAGAGCTATCCCTAAGGAACCTTCTCAGTGGGATGACTGATGTTCTTCTGCCCCTGTGCAAAGCAAAGCACAAGACAAGCTCTTTGGGTAAGCCTGCAACTTACAGCACAGGAGGTGCCATGTGGTTTGAAGCACAAAGGCAGGCACCTCTCCCCCTAACACCACCCAGCCTCTGGCTCCTTGCCTGTCTGGCTGCAGTGTTCCCTGTTAATAAAACTGCTACACAGCAGTGCCCAGGGGGCCAAGAAAGCCAAAGGCATCCTGGCCTGGGTCAGGAGCAGGGTGGGCAGCAGGGCCAGGGAGGGGATCATCCCCCTGTGCTCAGCACTGGGGAGGCCACCCCTGGAGTGCTGTGTTCAGCTCTGGGCCCTCCCTGCAGGAAGGACACTGAGGGGCTGGAGCCTGTGCAGAGCAGGGCAGCCAGGCTGGAGAAGGGCCTGGAGCCCCTGGGCTAGAGGAGGGGCTGAGGGAGCTGGGGGTGTTGAGGCTGGAGAAGAGGAGGCTGAGGGAGACCTCCTTGCTCTCTGCAGCTCCCTGCAGGGAGGTTGCAGTGAGGAGGGGACAGCCTCTGCTCCTTGGTGTCAAGCCACAGGAGCAGAGGCAATGTTTGCAAGCTGCCCCAGGGGAGGTTCAGGCTGGCTGCTAGGAAATCTTTCTTGCCTGGAAGGGTTCTGAGGCCTTGGAATGTTGTGGCCAGGGCAGTGCTGGAGTCCCCATCCCTGGAGGTGTTGAAGCAGTGTGTGGAGCTGGTGCTTAGGGCCATGGTTTGGAGGTGACTTTACACCTCCACCTGTCTCAAAGGTTGGACTGGCTGAGCTTGGAGGGCTCTTTCAGCTGAAGATGCTCTGTGATTCTGGCTCAGTTTAGCTCACTGGTGCTTCTTGCATGCTGCTGAAGGCCACCCCCAGCCCAGGAACACTCACTGTACCCAAGGCGAGACACTATAAAGCTGTGCTCCTCAAGGCTCTGGATGCTGGCCAGGTGACTCCTTTCCCTCTGACAGGAGCTCAGAGCTTCTTCCCATCTTTTGTTCTCCCTGAAGATCTTGTAACAGTGCTCTGTGTATGGTACCCATCCATCTGGGCAAGTCACAGCCCCAGTGTCACCTAGGAACAAGGATTGGTCTTTCAGAGGGGTGCAAAGGCTGAACAAGGGAAGTGACACTGAAAACCTTTTCCTTTGCAGAAGCTCTACACAAATAAACTTCTCTGGGAGTTCTCATTGCAAGGAATTGGTAAATCTGGCAACCTTTACCTTGGAAGAGGAAAGCTTTTCCCTTCAAGCATTACCAAATGTCAAGGTTATCATACAGTCAGATGTCTGTAAGAGATGAACTGATGCATTAATGTCAACAGCTTCTGTGTTTGTCAGACAGGAGAAACCAGATCTTACCTGCACCTAACATTTTCAAAGATAAAGTATATTGATAGAGTAGAGGTCTCCAGTTGATCTAAACAGGTCTGCAGCTAGAACTACAGACAGGGAAACACCAAGGGGGAAATTTTTATACACTTCAAATCACAGACTCACAGAATGTGAGGGGCTGGAAGGGACCTCCAAAGCTCATCCAGGCCAACCCCCTGCCAGAGCAGGAGCACCCAGGGCAGCTCACACAGGAACACATCCAGGTGAGTTTTGAATATCCCCAGAGAAGGAGACTCCACAACCCCCCCTGGGCAGCCTGCTCCAGGCCTCTAGAACCCTCACAGGGAAAAACATTTCCTTCCTGTTTCCATGGCACTTCCTCTGCCTCAGCTTCCACCACTGCCCCTTGTGCTGGCATTGGGCAGCACCCAGCAGAGCCTGGCTCCAGCCTCTGGGCACTCCCCCTGCACATCTTGAGCAACAGCAAGGAGCTCACCCTCAGGCTCCTCCTCTCCAAGCCTAAGAGCCCTCAGCTCCCTCAGGCTCTCCTCATGAGGAAGATCTTCCACTGCCTGCAGCAGCTCTGTGGCTCTGTGCTGACTCTCTCAAGCAGCTCCCTGAGGTCCTTCTTGAGCTGAGGGGCCCAGAACTGGACACAATATTCCAGCTGTGGCCTCAGCAGGGCAGAGTAGAGGGGGAGGAGAACCTCTTTGACCTCCTCCCCACAGCCCTTCTAATGCCCCCCAGGATGCCCTTGGCCTTCTTGGCCAGCAGAGCACATGGCTGGCTCAGGGTCAACCTCCCATCCACCAGGACCCCCAGGTCCTCTCCCCCTTCACCAACAGCTCACTCCCCAGCCTCTCCTGCTCCATGGGGATGTTCTTTCCCCATCTTTTCTCTTTGCATTGTGTTGGTGTTTCTTCCCTGTGCTGTTCACAGCAGCGTCCTTCCACTGCCAAATGCTTTTTGGTTTGTTCTGCCTTTCCATGCTCAGTGTGTGTGCAAGGGGGAGACCTGACTAGGCAAACACAGACTTGTTTGCTTTTCCCTGTTTCTTTTGTCCTGTGTTATGGGACTGGAGATCAGTCCAGGAAGGGTGCAGTGGTTGCAAGAGTTAAATCAGATAAGCAATGAATAGTTTCTCTTTGTAATGAAGTTCTCCTGGTGATCTTTGTCATTGTTAATGCTGAGCAAGTCAGAGACTAGTGTTTAAGATGAGGAAGAATTACACAGAATTACATAGAATACACCAGGTTGGAAGAGACCTTAAGATCATCATGTCCAACCCATCAACCAATCCAACACCACCTAATCAACTAACCCATGGCACCAAGCACCCCATCAAGTCTCCTCCTGAACACCTCCAGGGATGGTGACTCCACCACCTCCCTGGGCAGCACATTCCAATGGCAAATCACTCTCTCTGTGTAGAACTTCTTCCTAACCTCCAGCCTAAACCTCCCCTGGTGCAGCTTGAGACTGTGTCCTCTTGTTCTGGTGCTGGCTGCCTGGGAGAAGAGACCAACCTCTATCTGGCTACAATCTCCCTTAAGGTAGTTGTAGAGAGCAAGAAGGTCACCCCTGAGTCTCCTCTTCTCCAGGCTAAGCAACCCCAGCTCCCCCAGCCTCTCCTCACAGGGCTGTGTTCCAAGCCCCTCCCCAATTTTGTTGCCCTTCTCTGGACTTGTTCCAGCAAGTCAACCTCCTTCCTAAACTGAGGAGCCCAGAACTGGACACAGGACTCAAGGTGTGGCCTAACCAGTGCAGTGTACAGGGGCAGAATGACCTCCCTGCTCCTGCTGGCCACACTCTTCCTGATGCAGGCCAGGATGCCATTGGCTCTCTTGGCCCCCTGGGCACACTGCAGGCTCATGTTCAGCCTACCATCAACCAGCACCCCCAGGTCCCTCTCTGCCTGGCTGCTCTCCAGTCACTCCAGCTTTAGATGGGGTCTTAAGAAAAGGTTCTTCAATATGAGGGTGGTGAGACTCTGAAAAGTTGCCCAGAGAGGTTGTGGATGTCCCCTCCCTGAGGGAGTTCAAGGCCAGGTTGTTTGAGGCCTTGGGCAACCAAGTGCAGCTGAGAGGCATCCCTGCCATGCTGGCTAAAGTCCTCTCCAACCTAAGGCACTCTGTGATTCTATGATACCTTTCATTTTCAACATACATCAACATACCTGAGGGAGCCAAGGTAAAGTTTCTCTTCTTACAGATGTAACCAAGCCTCTGATCACATTCCCAGTTCTGCCATTGGCCTTTTGTTTCAGGATTCAAAACTGCACAGAGTCTTCCAGATTCTGGTGAGGGACTTCCTTTGGGAGAGGCACAGGAAAAGAAGTTAACTGCTGGCCCCAATTGAAAGCCCCAAGGATAGCATCTTCCCCAGCCTTGGCAGGAGCTGTGCTCAGGGTCTGAAATTGGGAATGGCCATTTCAGTGGAGATGAACATTTAACCCCTCATGGTTCTGTGGCTGGAGACATCCTGGTCTCCAAGCAGATAAAATACAGGTTTGATGGAAGGACAACTCAGTGGATACAGAACTGGCTTAACTGCTGCACCCAAAGAGTGCCTGTCCATGGTCCATGTCCAAGTGGAGGCCAGGGACAAGTGGAGTCCCTCAGGTGACAGTATTGGGACCAGTCATGTTTAACATCTTCACTGGTGACAGGGACAGTGCCACTGAGACTCCCTCAGCACCAAGCTGTGTGGTGCTGCTGACAGCTGGAAGGAAGGATCCATCTGAAGGACCTGGACAGGCTGCAGAGCTGGGCCCAGGACAACCTCAGAAGGTTCAACAAGACCAAGGGCAAGGTCCTGCAGCTGGGGCAGGGCAATCCCAAGCACCAATACAGGTTGGGCAGGGACTGGCTTGAGAGCAGCCCTGAAGAAAAGGCCTTGGGGGTGCTGGGGGAGGAGAAGCTCAAGAGGAGCCAGCAGGGAGCACTTGCAGCCCAGAGAGCCAAGCAGAGCCTGGGCTGCAGCAAGAGAAGTGTGGCCAGCAGGGCCAGGGAGGGGATTCTGCCCCTCTGCTCCACTCTGCTGAGACCACAGCTGCAGCTCTGGGGCCAGTTCTGGAGCCTCTGTGCCAGGAAGGATCTGGAGGTGCTGGAAGGTGTCCAGAGAAGGGCCACCAGGATGAGCAGAGGGCTGGAGCTGCTCTGCTATGGAGACAGACTGAGAGAGTTGGAGTTGTGCAGTCTGGAGAGGAGAAGGCTCCCAGGAGAGCTCCTTGTGGCCTTCCAGGATCTGCAGGGGGCTCCAAGAAAGCTGGGGAGGGACTTTTGAGGGTGTCAGGGAGGGATAGGACTGGGAGGAATGGAACAAAAGTAGAAGTGAGGAGATTGAGATTGGCTGTGAGGAAGAAGTTGTTGCCCATGAGGGTGGTGAGAGCCTGGCACAGGTTGCCCAGGGAGGTGGTGGAAGCCTCCTGCCTGGAGGTGTTTGCAGCCAGGCTGGATGTGGCTGTGAGCAACCTGCTGTAGTGTGAGGTGTCCCTGGCCATGGCAGGGGTGTTGGAGCTGGCTGAGCCTTGAGGTCCCTTCCAATGCTGACAATTCCATTACTTTAAGAAATGGAAGCCCATCTATTCTGGACAAAGACAGCATCACTTTAGAGCTAAAATATTTTTGTCATATGGGAAGGTTTTTGCCTGATATTGCTGTAGAAATGAACATAGATGAGCTTTTTCTGAAGTTCATAGAATTAATAAGGTTGGAAGAGACCTCAAAGATCATCAAGTCCAACCTGTCACCCAACACCTCCTGAAAACTAAACCATGGCACCAAGTGCCACATCCAATCCCCTCTTGAACACCTCCAGGGATGGTGACTCCACCACCTCCCTGGGCAGCACATCCCAATGGCCAATCTCTCTTGCTGGGAAGAACTTTCTCCTCACCTTCAGCCTAAACCTCCCCTGGCACAGCTTGAGACTGTGTCCTCTTGTTCTGGTGCTGTTTGCCTGGGAGAAGAGACCAACCCCCACCTGGTTACAACCTCCCTTCTGGGAGTTGGAGAGAGCAAGAAGGTCTCCCCTGAGCCTCCTCTTCTCCAGGCTGAGCAACCCCAGCTCCCTCAGCCTCTCCTCACAGGGCTGTGCTCCAGACCCCTCCCCAGCCTCGTTGCCCTTCTCTGGACACCTTCCAGTGTCTCAATGTCCTTCTTAAACGGAGGAGTTCAGAACTGGACACAGGACTCAGTTCTGGGCTCTTCAATTTAAGAAGGATATTAAGATAAAAGGATATTTAAGAACTTAAAACAAGCAAGGCTCAAATACAGAGCTGCTGGTGTGCCTGGCTGATTGCAGCAGTTAAAAGAGTGTTTGAGGGTTGTATACTCAATGCAGCCTCAGAGTCACTGCTACCTGGAGCCCAGTTCAAGTACCGCAGAGGGCTGCCTCCAATCCACTCCCAGCCACTCCTCAAGTCTAGCCTGTTGAGCCCCATCCACAGTGCAGAGTCTGTGTCTTCTGTCAGCTCTGATCAACCAAAAGAAGAGAAATTATTCCAGAATTGTATTCTTTTCCACTAGCAATAGCCTCCAATCATGTCTCCAGGAGACTTGCAGTGCTCAACTGCCTAGCACCAGATCCCTTTAGATGTCGAGATACACTGGGTTGCAGAATCATTGGATTGTTTTGGGTGGAGGACCTTGAAGGTCATCAAGTCCAAGCATTATCCATGGCCCTCAGCACCACATATAAGGTACAGGACATACACCCTTTGGTTCCTCCTTGAATAGAACTTTAACAAGGTCATATTCACATAATCTGCTGTTAAACATCTTTGAACTACTATTAAACACATTTGATCTACTATGAAACACATGTAAACTGCTATTACACTACTATTAAACACATGTAAACTGCTATTAAACTACTATTAAACACATTTAAACTACTATTACACATATTTAAAGTACTATTAAACTACTATTAAATACATTTAAAGCACTATTAAAGTACTACTCAAACTACACATTTAAAGTACTATTAACCTACTATTCAAACTACTATTAAACTACTATGAAACACATTTAGAGCACTATTAAACTACTATTCAAAGTAGTAGTAAACACCTTTAAACTACTATCAACCTACTATTCAAACTACTATTAAATTTAAACTACTGGTAGACATTTTAATGGCTATTAAACTAGTATTCAACTATCAAACCACTATTAAACGTATTTAAAGTACTATTAAACTACTATTCAAACTAGTAGTAAACACATTTAAACTACTATTAACCTACTATTCAAACTACTATTAAATTTAAACTACTGTTAGACACCTTTTAGTGGCTACTAAACTACTATTCAAACTGCTAATACACTTCTATTACACTGCTGTTAAACACATTTAAACTGCTATTCAAACTACTATTAAACATATTTAAAGTGCTATTAAACTACTATCCAAACTAGCAGTAAACACATTTAAACTACGATCAACCTACTATTCAAACTACTCTTAAACACTTTTAAACTGCTATTAGTCACATTTAAACTACAATTAACCACATTTAAATTACAATTAACCACACTTAAACTACGATTAACCTACTATTAAACACATTAAAGCTATTCCACTACTGTTTGAACTACTATTCAAACTACTATTATACTACTATTTAAACTACTACTAAACACATTTAAACTACAACTAAACACATTTAAACTACAATTAACCTACTATTCAAACTACTATTAAATACACCTAAACTATTAAACTACTATTAAACTACTCTTCAAACTGCTATTAAATACATTTAAACTATTAAACTACTATTTAAACTATACTTCAGACTACTATTAAACACATTTTTACTACTATTATACTAGCCTGATCTAGTGTGGGGTGTCCCTGCACATGGCAGGGGGGTTGGAACTAGATGACCCTTGTGGTTTCTTCCAACCCTGACTGATACTATGATACTATTTAAACTAGGGAAAAAACAAAAGGAAAGAAAAAGAAGAAAAGGCAAAGAAGTGAAAGCCATTTAAAAAGGAAAAATAGGGGGAAAGAATAATAAAAGGAAAAGAAAAAGAAAAAAGAAAAAAGGGGGGAAGAAAAATTTGAAAAAAATAAAAGAAAAAAATTAAAAAAGAAAAAAGAAAAAAGAAAAAAAGAAAGAAGAAACAGGAAAAAAAGAAACAGGAAAAAAGAAAATTAAAAAAATAAAATGAAAAGGGGAAAAAAAAAAAGAAAAAAGGGAAAAGAAAAAAAAAAAAGAAAAAATAGGAAAAAGAAAAAAAAAGAAAAAAAGAAAAAGAATAAAAGAAAAAATAATGAAGAAAAAGAAAAAGAAAAAAGAAAAAAGAAAAAAAGAAAAGAAAAAGGAAAAAGAAAAAAGGAAAAAGGAAAAAGGAAAAAGAAAAAGGAAAAAGGAAAAAGGAAAAATAAAAAAGGAAAAAGAAAAAGGAAAAATAAAAAAGGAAAAAGAAAAAGAAAAAAAAGGAAAAAGAAAAAAGGAAAACAGCAAAAAAGGAAAAAAGGAAGAAAAAATGGAAAAAGGAAAAAAGAAAGAAAAAAAAGAAAAAGGAAAAAGGGAAAAGAAAAAAGGAAAAAGAAAAGAGAAAAAAGAAAAGGAAAAAGGAAAAAGGAAAAAGAAAAAGGAAAAAGAAAAAAAAGAAAGAAAAAAAAGAAAAAAGGGAAAAGGAAAAAGGAAAAAGAAACAGGAAAAAAAAAGAAAAAAAGGAAAAAAGGAAAAAGGAAAAAAAGAAAAAAGGGGAAAAAAGAAAAAGGAAAAAGAAAAAAGGAAAAAAGAAAAAAATGGAAAAAGGAAAAAAGCAAAAAGGAAAAAAGAAACTGGAAAAAAGAAAAAGGAAAAAAGAAAAAGGAAAAAGTAAAAAGAAAAAGGAAAGAGAAAAAAGAAAAAAGAAAAAATGAGGAAAGGAAAAATGAAAACAAGGAAAAATAGAAAAACTAAAAATAATAAAAGGAAAAGAAGGGGGGAGGAAAAAGGGGGGGAAAGAAAGAGGGAAAACCAATGGGGGGGGAGGGAAGAAAAAAGGGGGGAAAAAATGGGGGGAAAAAGGGAGAAAAGGGGAAAAAAGAGAGAAAGTGTTGCTATAAAATCACATTCTTCACTAGGAAGTGAAATTGTTCCACTCGTGGGATGCTGCAGTACTTTGAATTCTGTTCAGCTCTGGCAGTGATGTTGATATCAACTTGCAAATACTAAAAGGTTTTCTTTCCTCACTCGTACATCTGCACATTAAATCATAGAATCATAGAACCAACCACCTCAGAGCTGATCAAGTCCAACCTATTACCTAATGCCTAACACCTCCTGACAATTCACGTGGCTCCAAGTGCCACATCCAATCGCTTTTTGAACACCTCCAGGGATGGTGACTCCACCACCTCCCTGGGCAGCACATCCCAGTGGCCAATCTCTCTTGCTGGGCAGAACTTTCTCCTCACCTCCAGCCTAAATTAGCCAAACCCATACCAATTAACCAAAACTGGCCACAGTGAGCAGTCCTTAGCTATGATGCTGGACCGAGCAGATCCTTACCTTTCAGGAGTATCTGTTCATGGATGTCTGTGACACTCAACAGTTCTGCACCTTGCTGCCTGCAGCTCTTCCTGGCTTGGTGCCACGTGAGAGCTGCTTCAGAGTTGATTTGGTAGTGGGTATTTGTTGCTGGATCTGTAGTCCAGGTGCTGTCTATGTCTGTGGAGAAGATGATTGTTTTAAGGGTGATAGTAACTCACTCATAAAAGGAATGAGTTGTAGGTTCTTATTATGCTTGGCATTCTCAGTAAGTGTCACCTGTGCCACTGAAATAATACAACCAGGATGGGGAAGGAGGAAGCTATGCCCTGCAAAGTGAGAGGCAGAGCTGGCAAATCTTGCCTTCTCTTCTACAAGGAGACACAATTCAGGAGCTGCTGTGAGGGAAGTGATTGGAGATGTTCAGGAAAGACCTAAAAGGAAGACACTGAGATGCTGGAGCAGGTCCTGAGAAGGGGAAGGGTCTGGGGAACAGGGCTGGGGAGGAGCAGCTGGGGGACCTAGGGGTGTTTAGTGTGGAGAAGAGGAGGCTGAGGGGTGACCTCATTGCTCTCTAGAACTCCCTGAAAAGAGGCTGAAGCCAGGTGGGGGTTGGTCTCTTTGTAACAAGTGATAAGTGTGGTGGTTTGGCCCTGGCCTGAAGGCCAGATGCCCACCAAAGCCACTCTATCACTCCCCCTCTTAAGTGAACAGGGGGAGAGGGGGAAAAAATATAAGAGAAGCCAGGAATAGGATAGGAGCAATTTAATAACAGCAGCAAGCAAACAGCAACAGGCAGCACAGAAGCACAAAGCAGAGAGAGAGCTGTTGGCCTCTACTGCCCAGCAGCAGGACGATGGTTGGTCTCAGGCAGCAGGGCTCTCCAAGCTTGGTGGTTACCTGGGAGGACAGATGCCATGGATGAATCCCCCACTTCCTTCTTTCACTTCATTCTTATACCTGAGCTGACCTCATGTGGTATGGAAGACCTCTTTGGCCAGTCTGGGTCAGCTGGCTCAGCCGTGTCCCCTCCCAAGACCCTGCTCACCCCTCAATGTACTCTTGGGGCAGGGAAATGCTGAAAGCACACAGCCTGGATACTTACTTATTCAACAGTAGCCAAAACTCTGCTGTGTTATCAACCACTGCTGCAAAACACAGCACTAGAGAGATGCCATGAGGAGAATTAACTCCAGCTCAGTCCAGCACAATACAATAGGACAAGAAGAAATGGCCCCAAGTAGCACCAGGGGACGTTTAGGTTGGAGGTTACAAGAAACTTCTTCCCTGACAGAGTTCTCAAAGCCGGGCACAGGCTGCCCAGGGAGGTGGTTGAATCCCCATCCCTGGAGGTGTTTCACAGAGGCAGAGATGTGGTGCTGAGGGCCATGGGTTAGCCTCAGCCTTGGTAGAGTTAGAGAATGGCTGGACTGGATGAGCTGAAAGTGCTTTTCCAGCCAAAATGATTCTGTGATTCCATGACAGCATAGAAAATATGTTGCATGGAGGGTTGTGGCAGACACCCTGTGGGCTTTCCAGGCAGTATGAATAGGGCTAAAGAGGACCTAAATCAGTAACATCCACGTGGGAATCATGCAGCATGGTAGGGGTTGTAAGGTACCGCGGCACATCATTAAGTCCAACCCCCTGCTAAAGCAGGGTCACCCACAGCAGGTTGCCCAGGATCACAGTGTCCAGGTGGGTTTGGAAAGTCTCCAGAGAAGGAGAGTCCACAACCTCTCTGGGCAGCCTGCTCCAGGCCTCCAGCACCCTCACACCAAAGAAGCTCCTCCTCATCTTGAGCTAGAACCTCCTGGGTTCCAGCTTGTACCTCTTGTTCCTTGTGCTGTCCCTGGGCACCACCAAACAGAGCCTGGCCCCTTCACCCTGACCCCCAGCCCTCACTATTGATGGACATTGCTCAGATCCCTCTCAGCCTTCTCTTCTCCAGACCAAACAGCCCCAGGGCTCTCAGCATTCCTTCACAGCAGAGATGTCCCAGCCCCGCCATCATCCTTCTCAGACCACTATGCAAAGTGCTATTGGCTGGTGCAGAGAGCTGCAGGAGGTGGAGACTGCAAGGGTCTGCAGGCTGGGGGGGAGCTGCGTGGGCAGAGGCAGCTCAGCTGTGTGTGGGCAGAGGCAGCTCACCTGTGTGTGGGCAGAGGCAGCTCAGCTGTGTGTGGGCAGAGGCAGCTCAGCTGTGCATGGTCAGAAATAGCTCAGCTGTGTGTGGTCAGAAGCAGCTCACCTGTGTGTGGTCAGAAGCAGCTCAGCTGTGCGTGGTCAGAAATAGCTCAGCTGTGTGTGGTCAGAAGCAGCTCACCTGTGTGTGGTCAGAAGCAGCTCAGCTCTGTGTGGGCAGAGGCAGCTCAGCTGTGTGTGGGCAGAGGCAGCTCACCTCTGTGTGGGCAGAGGCAGCTCACCTGTGCGTGGTCAGAAATAGCTCAGCTGTGTGTGGGCAGAGGCAGCTCAGCTGTGTGTGGGCAGAGGCAGCTCAGCTGTGTGTGGGCAGAAGCAGCTCAGTGTGTGTGGGCAGAGTCAGCTCACCTGTGTGTGGGCAGAGTCAGCTCAGTGTGTGTGGGCAGAAGCAGCTCAGTGTGTGTGGGCAGAGGCAGCTCACCTGTGTGTGGGCAGAGTCAGCTCAGCTGTGTGTGGGCAGAGTCAGCTCAGTGTGTGTGGGCAGAAGCAGCTCAGTGTGTGTGGGCAGAGGCAGCTCAGCTGTGTGTGGGCAGAGTCAGCTCAGTGTGTGTGGGCAGAAGCAGCTCAGTGTGTGTGGGCAGAGGCAGCTCAGCTGTGTGTGGGCAGAGTCAGCTCAGTGTGTGTGGGCAGAAGCAGCTCAGCTGTGCGTGGGCAGAGGCAGCTCAGCTGTGTGTGGGCAGAGGCAGCTCAGCTGTGTGTGGGCAGAGGCAGCTCACCTCTGCGTGGGCAGAGGCAGCTCACCTGTGCGTGGTCAGAAATAGCTCAGCTGTGTGTGGGCAGAGGCAGCTCAGCTGTGTGTGGGCAGAAGCAGCTCAGTGTGTGTGGGCAGAGTCAGCTCACCTGTGTGTGGGCAGAGTCAGCTCAGTGTGTGTGGGCAGAAGCAGCTCAGTGTGTGTGGGCAGAGGCAGCTCACCTGTGTGTGGGCAGAGGCAGCTCAGCTGTGTGTGGGCAGAGTCAGCTCAGCTGTGTGTGGGCAGAGGCAGCTCAGCTGTGCGTGGGCAGAGGCAGCTCAGCTGTGTGTGGGCAGAGGCAGCTCACCTCTGCGTGGGCAGAGGAATCTCACCTGTGTGTGGGCAGAGGCCGTAGCGCTGGTCGCTGTCGTAGTCGGGGGTGGTGGCACACCAGCGGCGGCCGCCCCCCGGGCCCTCCACCGTGCACGCCGCCAGCCACTGCCCCTGGTACAGGAAGGGGAACACGCAGGGGGCCCCGAAAGAATTGCCCAGGAGTGTGAAGGTCTCTGAGAAGACAAAATGATTGATGGGTGTGGAGGGGTGAAATTCACCCCCACCCCCCATCGGAACATTGCCAGACCAGCTGAAAGCAAATGAATCACAGAGTGTTAGGGGCTGGAAGGGACTTCCAGAGATCATCCAGCCCAACCCCCCTGCCAGAGCAGGAGCACCCAGGGCAGCTCACACAGCAACACATCCAGGTGGGTTTGGACTATCTCCAGAGATGGAGACTGCACAACCCCCTTGGGCAGCCTGTTCCAGGGCTCCAGCACCCTTGCAGGGAAAAAATTCTTCCTCTGCTTCAGCTTCCACCACTGCCCTTGTGCTGGCATTGGGCAGCACCCAGCAGAGCCTGGCTCCAGCCTCTGGGCACTCACTCGTTTACGTATTTATACTGTGAGGGTACTGGAACTTTCCTGTGAGGGTGGTGGAACACTGGAACAGGTTCCCCAGGGACGTGGTTGAGGCTCCTTCCCTGGAGATATTCGAGGTCAGGCTTGATAGGGCTCAGAACAATCTCATCTAGGTAGTGATGTTGCTGATCACTGCGGGGTGTTGGACTAGATGACCTCTAGAGGCCCCTTCCAACCCTTTGCATTCTATGATTCTGTAAACATGAATGCAGCTCTATTTACAAGCTTGTACCTGTTGTTCCTTGTCTCATTACTGACAAGAGCTTGGCCCCTCCACTTGACCCCCAGCCCTCAGCTATTGATAGACATTGATCAAATCTCTCTCAGTCTTCTCTTCTCCAGACTAAACAGCCCCAGGGCTCTCAGCCTTTCTTCACAGCAGAGATGTTCCAGACCCTTCATCATCCTTGTGGCTCTCCCTTGGACTCTCTCTAGCAGGATCTGTCCCTCTTGAACTGGGGAGCCCAGAACTGGACACAGGATTGCAGCTGTGGTCTCAGCAGGGCAGAGCAGAGGGGCAGCAGAACCTCCCCAGCCCTGCTGGCCACACTTTTCCTGCTGCACTCTTGTTTCCACATCTAAGCTGCTGAAAGTGTCCTAGAGCAGTTCTACTCTGACATAAAGCAGCACTGCATAGATGAGATCTGCAACTGGATTTGTGCTGCTACAAACTTGAATGAGGCTGCAGAGCTCTACCCTAATCTAGTGTTCTTTTAAACAATACTAAGGCTTCTATAAAATCTGCAGGAGGAGGAACTAAAATGTTGCATGCAAAAGCAGAATCTCTTGGGCTAGAGAAGCCAGATCTGTTTTCATCCCAGTGACCATCTAAGCATCACTGAATGACTCATGCTGGAAGGGACCTCAGAGATCATCTACTCCAATATCCCTGCTATGGGTAGGGATGCATTCTACTAGATTTGGTTGCTCATCCAACCTGGCCTTAAACACCTCCAGGAAGGAGGCATCCACATCCACTCAAGGCAACCCATTCCAGAGTCTCACCACCCTTGTACTGAAGAACTTCCTCAGCTCCAGTCTAACCCTGCTCTCCTTCAGCTTCAAGCCATTCCCCTTTGGTCTATCCCTAGACACCCTCATGAAAAGTGCCTTTCTAGCCTTCCTGTAGGATCCCTTCAGGTATTGGATGGAAGTTCTAAAGTGCCCCAATAGGATTCAGTCTGGAGAAGAGAAGGCTCCCAGGTGACCTAATTGTGGCCTTCCAGGATCTGAAGGAGGCCTACAGGAAGGCTGGGGAGGGACTGCTCAGGATCTCAGGGAGTGATAGGACTAGGGGGAATGGAATGAAGCTGGAGGTGGGGAGATTCCGGCTGGAGGTTGAAGTTGAGGAGGAAGTTCTTCCCCATGAGAGTGGTGAAGCCCTGGAATGGGTTGTCCAGGAGGTGGTTGGGGCCCTGTCCCTGGAGGTGTTTAAGCCCAGGCTGGATGAGGCTCTGGCCAGGCTGATCTAGTGTGGGGTGTCCCTGCCCATGGCAGGGGGGTTGGAACTAGATGATCCTTGTGGTCCCTTCCAACCCTGAATGATACTATGATACTATGATTCTCTTCTCCAGGTTGAACAACTCCAGCTCCCTCAGCCTGTGCTCATAGCAGAGGGATCATAGCCCTTGAATCATTTGTGGCTCTCCTCTGGATTCACTCCAGCAGTGTTTCCCACACAGCGGAGCAGCTCCAGCACTCAAGGCTCAGAGTTTAATACTCCAAACGTGCTGTGAGGGGAATTTTAGAGCATTGATTCTGGAGGTAGGAAAGCCATTCCTGACACTCAGCCTCCAGCTGATCACAAAGGGTAACTGCACAAAAGGCACACTGCCTTACCCTGCTACTTACAGCCATTTCTTAGCCCACCCATGGGGTGCTTCATTCTTCAGGATGGAATTTGATTTGCACCTTGCTGCAGAAAACCCTTATCAGTGTTTATACTCTTAATTAGCAAAGGATTGGCACAGGATGGTGAGCAATAGTGACTACAGAGAGTGTTTGCATAGAGTATAAGAGTAATAATATAGCAGTTTATAATATATATTTAGAGACTGCAGAGTAGATCTAATATTTCTGTTAGTTAAAGTAGTAACCTCTAATACCTGGAAGAACCTCTCATACCTATAGGAAAACTCTGTGCATGTAGTGCAATACATAAATATATTGATGAAAGAAGCTTTGGAGCCAGGTGGAGTTTGTTCTCTTCTCCCTAGTAATGAGTCATAGGAAAAGAGGAAATGGCCCCAAGTTGCCCCAGGGAAGGTTTAGGTTGGGTCTCAGAAAAAACATCTTCCCTGAAAGGGTTCTGAAGCACTGGCACAGGCTGCCCAGGGAGGTGGTTGGACCTCGACCGACTGGACAGATGGGCAGAGGCCAACAGGATGGCATTCAACAAGTCCAAGTGCCAGGGGCTGCACTTTGGCCACAGCAACCCCATGCAGAGCTACAGGCTGGAGTCAGAGTGGCTGAGAGCTGCCAAACAGAGAGGGACCTGGGGGTGCTGATTGACAGCTGCCTGAACATGAGCCAGCAGTGTGCCCAGGTGGCCAAGAGGGCCAACGGCATCCTGGCCTGCATCAGGAAGAGTGTGGCCAGCAGGAGCAGGGAAGTCATTGTGCCCTGTGCTCTGCATTGGTTAGGCCACACCTTGAGTCCTGTGTCCAGTTCTGGGCCCCTCAGTTTAAGAAGGACATTGAGACACTTGATCGTGTCCAGAGAAGGGCAACAAGGCTGGGGAGAGGCCTTGAGCACAGCCCTGTGAGGAGAGGCTGAGGGAGCTGGGGTTGCTTAGCCTGGAGAAGAGGAGGCTCAGGGGTGACCTCATTGCTCTCTCCAACTACCAGAAAGGTGCTTGTAGCCAGGAAAGGGTTGGTCTCTTCTCCCAGGCAGCCAGCACCAGAACAAGAGGACACAGTCTCAATCTGTGCCAGGGGAGGTTTAGGCTGGAGGTGAGGAGAAAGTTCTTCACTGAGAGAGTTGTTAGCCACTGGAATGTGCTGCCCAGGGAGGTGGTGGAGTCCCCATCCCTGTAGGGGTTCAAGAGGGGATTGGATGTGGCACTTGGTGCCATGGTCTAGTCATGAGGTCTGTGGTGACAGGTTGGACTTGATGATCTTTGAGGTCTCTTCCAACCTTGGTGATACAGTGATACTGTGATCTCCATCCCTGGAGGTGTTTGCAAGAGGCAGAGATTTGGTGCTGAGGGACATGGCTTAGCCCCAGTTTAAAAATCAAGAATCAAAGAATCATTTCAGTTGGGGAAAGATCTTTAAGATCATTGAGTCCAACCATTCTCTACCTCTGGTGCTAAACCATGGCCCTTAGCAGCACAGCTATGTGACTTCAAACACCTCCAGGGATTCAACCACCTCCCTGGGCAGCCTGTGCCTGTGGTTGAGAACAACTTCAGGGAAGACATTTCTTTACATATCCAATCTTCAGGTGCAACCTGAAGCCATTCCCTCTCCCTCTCTCACTTGCTGGTAGGGAGAAGACATCGACATCCACATCACCACAAGCTTCTTTCAGGCAGTTGTAGGAACTGAGGAGGGCTTCACTCAGCCTCCTCCTCCTCTACCACGCTTCGTAGAGTTAGATTATGGCTGAACTGGATGATCTTAAAGGTCTTTTCCAACCAAAATGCTTTTATGATATATGTGTGTTTATATATGTGTGTGTATATAGGACTTGATGATCTTTGAGGTCTTTTCCAACCTTATGGATTCTATGATTCTATGGTAATAGAGACTTGGCCACAAACATGACATTAAATCTTGGGATAACTCCCTCACTAACTTTCTACAACTCTGAGGGTCACAGAAGGAATCAGAAGCAAGGATCCAAACAAAGAAATCAGTGCAAAGGATGAAAGCATCAATTTTCTGTACCTTCATATCCCTGGGAACATAATCCACCCCTGGGCCCATAGATCTTCCAGTTCTTCTTCACACTTGACCCCTCACTTAACAAAACTTGATCATGCTCTTCTCTGCCAGGCTCCAAAAACAAATCTTCTCCTTGGATTGCAAGAAGGCTTTCATTCCTGCATTCCCACCACTGCAGCTCACTCCTCGGGCTACACGGGGACAGGGTGCTCACAGCCTGGTCCTGCTTTGCCGGCACCCCTAGGCACAGGCTCAGCCTCACATTCATAAGCTGACGGTCAGAGATCCACCTGAATTGCTGTGCTTCGTTGTCTTGATGGCAAGTGGCAGTTCTGACTGCCCCAGTGATGGATGCCTGCAGGCAGAGCTTGTGGAATGGGTTGTATATTAAAAACGTTTCCCTGTCTGCAAACCAAAACATAGACAGGAAATGGTTAGTGCAGAGCACAGCAACAGTGCAGGTGTGACAGGACTCTGCTTCCCAGGCATGCATCCACAGACTCACAGATTCATAGATACATAGATTCATACATCCATGGACTCACAGATTCACAGATACATAGATTCATACACCCATAGATTCACAGATACATAGATACATAGATTCATACATCCATAGACTCACAGATTCATACATCCACAGACTCATAGATTCATACATCCACAGATACATAGATTCATACATCCATAGACTCATAGATTCATAGATACATAGATTCACACACCCATAGATACATAGATTCATACATCCATAGATACATAGATACATAGATTCATACATCTATAGACTCATAGATTCATAGATACATAGATTCATACATCCATAGATACATAGATTCATACACCCATAGATACATAGATTCATACATCCATAGATACATAGATTCATACATCCATAGACTCATAGATTCATAGATACATAGATTCATACATCCATAGATACATAGATACAGAGATTCATACATCTATAGACTCATAGATTCATAGATACATAGATTCATACACCCATAGATACATAGATTCATACATCCATAGACTCATAGATTCATAGATACATAGATTCATACATCCATAGACTCATAGATTCATAGATACATAGATTCATACATCCATAGATACATAGATTCATACACCCATAGATACATAGATTCATACATCCATAGACTCATAGATTCATAGATACATAGATTCATACATCCATAGATTCATATATCCATAGACTCATAGATTCATACATCCACAGATACATAGATTCATACATCCATAGACTCATAGATTCATAGATACATAGATTCATACATCCATAGATACATAGATTCATACATCCATAGACTCATAGATTCATAGATACATAGATTCATACATCCATAGATTCATATATCCATAGACTCATAGATTCATACATCCACAGATACATAGATTCATACATCCATAGACTCATAGATACATAGATACATAGATTCATAGATTCATACATCAATAGATACATAGATTAACAGACTCTTAGATTCATAGAACAATAACTATTCTGGCCTGCTCTAATAACCATGTGGGATGTAAAAAAATCCATCAGATACCCTCAGGGAGCTCATAACAACTTTACTCAGAGCTCTCCCAGCTCACAAAGCTAAAAGGATTTAACCTTAAACATTCAGGTCTTCTGAAGCATTCTATGTCATAGAATGATAGAACTGTTTGGGTTGGGAGACACCTCCAAGTTCACTGAGTCCAACCATCAACTTAACCCCACCATGGCCATTAAAACAGGTCCCTCTTATGCTATCACCTGATATTAAGGAGAAGAGACCAACCCCCACCTGGCTACAACCTCCATTCAGGGAGTTGGAGAGAGCAAGAAGGTCTCTGCCCTCAGCCTCCTTCTCCAGGCTGAACACCCCCAGCTCCCTCAGCTGCTCCAGACCCCTCCCCAGCTTTGTTGCCCTTCTCTGGACACCTTCCAGCAGCTCAACCTCTTTCCTGAACTGAGGGCCCAGAACTGAACACAGGACTCAAGGTGTGGCCTAACCAGTGCTGAGCACAGGGTAGAATGACCTCCCTGCTCCTGCTGGCCACACTCTTCTTGATGCCATTGGCCTTCTTGGCCACCTGGGCACACTGCAGGCTCATGTTCAGCTGATGTCATCCAGTACCCCCAGGTGCCTTTCTGCCTGGCTGCTCTCAGCCACTCTGCCCTCAGCCTGTAGCTCTGCCTGGGGTTGTTGTGGCCAATGTACAGAACCTGGCACTTAGATGTGTTCAGTCTCCTGCCCTTGGACTCTGCCCATCTGTCCAGCCTGGCAAGGTCCCACTGCAGAGCTCTCCTGACCTCTAACAGATCAACTCCTGCCCCCAGCTTGGTGTCATCTGCAGATTTACTGCTGATGGACTCAATGCCCTCATCCAGATCATCAATAAAGATATTGAACAGGATGGGGCCCAGCACTGATCCCTGGGGCACACCACTGGTGCCTGGCTGCCAGCTGGCTGTGGCACCATTCACCACCACTCTCTGGGCTCAGCCTCCAGCCAGTTCCTCACCCATACCAATACCATACCCTATACCAATAATAATAAAATGAATAATAACTCAATAATACTTATAATGATAAAGAAATAAATACATTTAAACCTGTCATTCTTTTTCTAAGTCCATTCTCCTGGGACTATTAAAATGACAGTACCACTATATATTAATAAAGCCACTAAGAATTCCATCTGAATTCCATCTTAGCTTCCTTCTTCTCTCTCAATTGTTTTTTCCTGTTAGATTCTGCCCCCTAGCCTCTTGCCTGCTGCTATCAGTTTGTGACACATATATGGGGAGTAAGAAACTGCAAGAAAGTGCCCCCCCAAACTACTAATGTACACTTAGGCACTGACACAGACTCACAAACGTGACTCTGGGCAACCTGATCTAGTGAAAAGTGTCCCTGCTCATGGCAAGGACGTTGGAGTTAGATGATCCTTGAGGACACTTCCAACCCTGGTGATTCTGTGAATCACTTTTGCAGACACTTTGACAGAAGGCAAGAAGGAAGCACTCACCTGCCAGCTGCCAAGTGCTGTGGACAAGAGAAAGGACAAGCCAGAACCTGGAGAACATAGTTGTAAAGGAGGTTTTCTTCTTTGTCCTTCATCCAAAGCTGGGGGATGAGAGCTGCAGGTGGTGATGTGCAGAGGAAGAGATGACAGCAAGTGCTGCTCCTCGGGGTTTGAAGGCTGGGGAGGTGGGGTGGAGAGAAAGCTCTGAGTGCCAAATGAGGAAATGTTCTGTCACATGCCACAGACACACCAAGACCACACAGCACAGATTTTGCTGTCCAAAAAAAGGGAGGACTTCTCCCTGAGGGCAAACCACGCTGCCTTGGGACAGCAGACTGCCCAGAGGGGTGGTTGGGTCCTCATCCTTGGAGATACTCAGGGTAAGGCTGGACAGGGCTCTGGGCAAACTGATCTAGTGGAGGATGTCCCTGCTGAGTGCAGGGGGTTGGAGTGGATGAGCTTTGGAGCTCCCTTCCAACCCAGAGCATTCTGTGATTCTCTGATTCTATATCTCAGTGCTTTCCTGCTGTCTCTCCCAAAGAGACTTGTGGGGAGCTCATGGTATCAAAGAAGCAGTGAAATCCCAGACAGAAATTCAGCCTCAGCTTTTCAATCTCCCACCTTAATCCCACAGTGAAAAATCCCATCAGGAGAACGTGTCAGACCCAGCTGTGTGGATGGGTGGAAGTTTAGAGGATTCCAGGGAAATTCACTGTGCAGAACACAGTTTCTTCCCTTCTAAAAGAGGTTGTCACTGACTCTCATTTCTGCACAAATGTAACTGGGATGCCAGCACACAAGGATGCCTGAAAATGGCTCCTTTTGACAACAATTTGCATTTTTCTTGGGCTGTGAGGTGAATTGCAACCTGGCTCTACAACAGAGTTCAGAGGGTTGTGATCAGAGGCACAGAGTCAGCTTGGAGGTCTGTGGCCAGTGGTGTTCCCCAGGGATCAGTACTGGGCCCAGTTTTGTTCAATATCTTTGTTAATGACCTGGCTGAGGGGATTGAGTGCGCCCTCAGCAAGCTCCTGGTGAAACAAAACTAAGGGATGGTGGCTGACAGCCTTCAGGCTGTGCTGCAATCCAGTGAGATCTGGACAGGCTGAGAGCTGGGCACAGGCAGGAAGGTCAATGAGGACAAGGGCAGAGTCGTGCACCTAGGAAGGAACAACAGCAGGCACCAGGACAGGTTAGAGGCTGCCCTGCTGGAGAGCAGCTCCAGGGAGAAAGACCTTGGAGTGCTGCTGGGCAGCAAGTTCTGCATGGGACAGCAATGTGCCCTGGGGGCCAAGAGAGCCAATGGCATCCTGGGGGGCAGCAAGAGAAATGTGGCCAGCAGGGCTGGGGAGGTTCTGCTGCCCCTCTGCTCTGCCCTGCTGAGACCACAGCTGCAATCCTGTGTCCAGTTCTGGGCTGCCTAGTTCAAGAGGGACACAGACCTGCTGGAGAGAGTCCAAGGGAGAGCCAGGAGGATGCTTAGGGGACTTGAGAGACTGAGTGCCGTGGGGCTGTTTAGTCTGGAGAAGAGAAGGCTAAGAGGGATCTGATCAATGTCTATCAATAGCTGAGAGGTGGGGGTCAAGTGGAGGGGGCCAAGCTCTTTTGGGTGGTGCCCAGTGATAAGCCAAGGAACAATGGAGACAAACTTGAACAGGGAAGGTTCCACCTCAACATGAGGAGAAACTGCTTTGTTGTGAGGCTGCTGGAGGCCTGGAGCAGGCTGCCCTGAGAGGTTGTGGAGTCTCCTGCTCTGGAGACCTTCAAAACCCACCTGGATGCACTCCTGTGCAGACTTCCCTAGGTGGTTCTGCTCTGGCAGGGTGGGGTTTGGACTGGATGATGCCTGGAGGTCCCTCCCAGCCTCTCAAGCACTGTGATCCTGTGTGATACTTTAGCTCAGCAGATTTGTTACCATGCAAATGTTTTGTTCTGTTTAGAGAAGCTGCTCAGTGCGTGTGGGTGGGGGTGGGGGGGTGTATAAATAGCAAGGTAATGCAAAAAAGGGAGTTAGGTCCATGACAAAGTCCCCAGGATTAAAATAAAAAGGAGAACCTGGCCTGTGAAATGAGAAATGCCAAGGAAATGCCTGCACAGATGGTGGGAAGTTAGCTGTGACTCAGTTCATTTTCTCTTTCAGAGTACCCTGGCATGCAGCTTTATCACATTGGTAAAGCAAAAGCTTTCATTTGTTTTTTCCCCTCTGGAAAAGACATTTCTAGAATGATTTTGGTTCTCTCCAAACACACAATAAATGCTTCTTAACCAGCTGCCCATGGTCTTGCCTAAAGGAGCAAAAGTTTTCTTTGGCCTGAGCTGGTTTGTCTTGGGCTGAGCACACTTCACAGTCTCACAGTATCACTAATGTTGGAAGACACCTCAAAGATCATCGAGTCCAACCTGTCACCACAGACCTCATGACTAGACCATGGCACCAAGTGCCACATCCAATCCCCTCTTGAACACCTCCAGGGATGGGGACTCCACCACCTCCCTGGGCAGCACATTCCAGTGGCTAACAACTCTCTCAGTGAAGAACTTTCTCCTCACCTCCAGCCTAAACTTCCCCTGGCACAGCTTGAGACTGTGTCCTCTTGTTCTGGTGTTGGTTGCTAGAGAGAAGAGATCAACCCCCACCTGGCTCCAACCTCCCTTCAGGGAGTTGGAGAGGGCAATGAGGTCTCCCCTGAGCCTCCTCTTCTCCAGGCTAAGCAACCCCAGCTCCCTCAGCCTCTCCTCACAGGGCTGTGCTCCAGACCCCTCCCCAGCTTTGTTGCTCTTCTCTGGACACCTTCCAGCAGCTCAACATCTTTCCTAACCTGAGGAGCTCAGAACTGGACACAGGACTCAAGGTGTGGCCTAACCAGTGCTAAATACAGGGCAGAATGACCTCCCTGCTCCTGCTGGACATACTGAGGTTCAAAGGCTCCTGGGACATCAGGCAGGGCTAGGCAATGTCTGTGTCTGTTCCATGATCCCTGAGGTGCTGTCTCTCAGGTGGAAGCCCCTTCCCCTCCGGCTCAGCCTTGGGCACACGTGGCCAGCCTGTCCCTGTGCCTTTAGGACTTCCCTCAGGGCAATGTGCAGCCTCTCTGGAGTCCTTAGCCCCTCACTGCTGCCTCCCAAGGGACTGTGTCCAGCAGACTCTGAAACAGGCCAAAGTCTACCCACTTGGCAGAGATGTGTGCTGAGGGGCATGGCTAAGCCCCAGCCTTGGCAGAGACTGGTTGGACTGGCTGAGCTGAAAGGCTTTTCCCAAGAGAAACAGTTCTGTGACTGTATGATGCTGTGAGGAAGGCTGTGCCACCCCTGCCTGGCACTAGCACAGGTGAGTGTCTGGTGGCTCACAGGGATTAGGAGCCCTCAGCTCCAGGTGACAGAGTGAGATTTACTCTTCTGGCCTTGCTTTTCCTCAGAGCCTGGCCTCAGGGACTCTGAGAGCCTTGAGCAGCCATCCCTTTCCAGGAACCAGCACAGCACTCCTTAATTCCCAGTAACAGCCATACGAGGGAAGTTACAAGAGCCCAAGGTGTTGTAGGTCGAGAGAGGTTCTCCTCCTGCTGTGCTCTGCCCTGCTGAGGCCACATCTGGAATATTGTGTCCAGTTCTGGGCCCCTCAGCTCAAGAAGGACCTCAGGGAACTGCTTGAGAGAGTCCAGCACAGAGCCACAGAGCTGCTGCAGGCAGTGGAAGATCTTCCTCAGGAGGAGAGCCTGAGGGAGCTGAGGGCTCTTAGGCTTGGAGAGGAGGAGCCTGAGGGTGAGCTCCTTGCTGTTGCTCAAGATGTGCAGGGGGAGTGCCCAGAGGCTGGAGCCAGGCTCTGCTGGGTGCTGCCCAATGCCAGCACAAGGGCAGTGGTGGAAGCTGAGGCAGAGGAAGTGCCATGGAAACAGGAGGGAGAATTCTGTCACTGTGAGGGTGACAGAGGCCTGGAGCAGGCTGCCCAGGGGGGCTGTGTAGTTTCCCTCTCTGGAGATATTCAAAATCTGCCTGGCTGTGTTCCTGTGTGAGCTGCCCTGGGTGCTGCTGCTCTGGCAGGGGGTTGGGCTGGATGAGCTTTGGAGGTCCCTTCCAGCCCCTGACAGTCTGTGAGTCTGTGATTCTGTGTGTGTGGAGCACCAAATCACAAAAAATGCTTAGATTTTTATTCCTGAGACTGGGCTGCAACCTGGCTGAGGGGATTCCTGTCAGCTGCTTGCCTTTTCTCCTGCACGCTGCAGCTGCCTCTGGTGTGGCTGGGAAGAGCAGAAGAAGGGAAAGAAAGGGGACCACTCCTTTTTTGTTCCATTGCTATTTCACAATGTCCAACTGAGAAGCACAACTCAGAATCACAGCAGTGTCAGGGTTGGAAGGGACCTCAAGGCTCAGCCAGTTCCAACCCCCTGCCATGGGCAGGGACACCTCACACTACAGCAAGTTGCTCACAGCCACATCCAGCCTGGCTGCAAACACCTCCAGGCAGGAGGCTTCCACCACCTCCCTGGGCAACCTGTGCCAGGCTCTCACCACCCTCATGGGGAACAACTTCTTCCTCACAGCCAATCTCAATCTCCCTACTTCTGGTTTTGCTCCATCCCCCCCAGTCCTATCACTCCCTGACACCCTCAAAAGTCCCTCCCCAGCTTTCTTGGAGCCTCCTGAAGATCCTGGAAGTTGTGCTGGGTTAACCCCATCCTGGGGGAGGGCTGCCAGAGCCCTGCTTCCCCTGGGGGAATAAAGAAACCTGATCCAGGTGAACAGAGAAGGACTTGGTTGCCCCCTCCCAGCAGGAGGGGTCCCCTGGGTGGTCTCTTGCACTCTCCCTTCCTGTCCAGCAAGCCTACAAACAGGAGAACACTGCTGCCATTTGCTCTTTCTTCTGCCTCTCCTGCTGGAGAGGACAGCAGCTGCAGCCAGGCTCCTGGCTCTGCCTCGTGGCCAGGCCTGGCCTCTCCCTGCTGCATCCACACTTCTCTAAAGGACTGAGATCCACACAGCCAGGTTGATGCAAGGCCAGCCAGGCTTGGGCTTGTGTATTTCCTATGCACCCTTATTCCTTACCCTTGTAACCCCTCCCTGGCACTGCTGTGTGTCTCACTTGTTAAAAGATTCACTTCCCTGACTTCCAAACCCACTCCAGGTTACTTTTTTGGTAGATTTACCTCCTCCTCTTTTCCCTTACCCCTTTTTTGCCTTTCTCTCCCTTTTTCCTTGTCGGGGAAAAGGAGAGGGGGGAAGCAGGGGAGGAATTCTTGGTTTGCTACCATTTGAGATCTTAAAGTGAGTTAAGGCTCAAACCACTACAGAAGACCACAATTAGGTCTCCTGGGAGCCTTCTCCACTCCAGCCTGCACAACCCCAACTCTCTCAGTCTGTCTCCATAGCAGAGCAGCTCCAGCCCTCTGCTCATCCTCCTGGCCCTGCTCTGGACACCTCCCAGCAAGTCCAATTATGTTCTCCAGGTTCTTGCTTGTCCTTTCTCTAGCAGGCCTGTGTCCCTCTTGCGCTGGGTGCTCCTCTTGCCCTCATGCTGTAGGAGCTCCAGAATCAAACCTGGAGTCTGCTTTTCTATGATCAGGCCACTTGCTGGAAGGAAGACCTCGACCCACTGGACAGATAGGCAGAGGCCAACAGGAGGGCATTCAACAAGTTCAAGTGCCAGGGGCTGCACTTTGGCCACAACAACCCCATGCAGAGCTACAGGCTGGGGT